>NC_088343.1:22099166-22457500 GCF_036884655.1 Musa acuminata AAA Group | reverse complement strand
CGGCTGGGAGGTTGCACCGCCCAGTCTCGCTCGGAGGCTTAGCCCAGGCGGTGCCACCTCCTGGCCTAGGCGGTTGCACCTCCTGGTGCAATCAGGGTCCGAATGGTTAGTTCCATTCGGTCCAATTTCAGTCTTTCAGGGGCCCAATTGCCCCAAGATTAAGCCAATGGGATCACCTCCCATTTTTCAACTTAATCAACGTGCTAACTACGATTAAATCTAAGACAATTTCTGCAGCTTTGCTTCGGTGCGTCAATCACTTCTTCCGGCAAGTTTCCGGCGAACTTCCGTCGATCATCCGATGAACCCTCGGTGATGCTCCTACGGACTTCCGGCAAACTCCTGGACTTTGCGACGATCCACTTGGCAAGTTCCGACAAGCTTCGCTTGGCAAGCTTCTGGACTTCTCGGATCTGTTCTCGCAGAACCTCCGACGACCGTCCGAACTTCCGTCGAACTCTCAAACTCCCAATGTGATCATGAACTTGACTCCGGCGCAACTCCTGCTGCTTGTCTAACTTTCATCGTAGTTAATCCTGCACACTTATCTCAACACATAGATTAGACAACAAATGACAATTGACTTCATCATCAAAATCCGAGATTAAAAAATCTCCCCCTTTTTGATAATGACAATCAATTGATAATTGAGTTATCCTTAACTCCCCCTGTCTATATGCCATAGTTGAGATAAGTCAACCTTGAATTCAAGACCTAAGAATTCAAGTGACGTATTGATAAGTTAGATCAGTTAAACTTATCAATACTCCCATCATGATACTTATCATGATGTATCTCTTCAAAGATGATGTCAAGGCTTGACATACATCAACAAGTTTGTATGATTGTGTTTGTAACTATTCATCATGTAGTTTGAACATTATCATATAAAGCTGTGAAACACTATTACATGATGCACACATTTGAAATATTCTAGCAAGTTTTGCATTTTCTTCACATGATAAGATACCAATTTAGGGCATAATGCAAACTTTAGCACATGTTCATATATTTCTTGGTGATGCAAGGATGGCATAATCATAGCAGTGTTTATCAATTCATATATTTCTCCCCCTTTGTCATCAACAAAAAGCATAGTAATTATGATACCAGGAAAATAATATTAGCAAGCTTATAGAGGAATTTTACATAGATTGCTTTAAATACTTCTTCCCCCTTTTGTTATATAAGTAAAGATTTTGCAGGATGGAATACATACACATCACTTCATCAAATTTATTCATGAAAGTGTACGAGAAAATCTGTTTTATATCATTCGAATAAATAAGATGCATTCGGACAAGATTTTGTTGCAGATTTTCACATAGAAACATGGCAATCAAGTGATTTGATAATTCAATATAGTCCGAAAAATAATTTTAGCAAGTTTATCTATTCGGACATATCATCATTCCTAATTCTCTTCGAATGAAATCAAAGCACAAGGTTTTCAAAACTTTTTAGTTTCAAAGCACAACATTCTTAATTTGGACACATCACATACCAAACAGTAATGATACCATAAAAATCTGAGATAACTTTTACCACAAGGCGCAAGATATATGTTTACCACGATAGATGTTTACATCAGAAGTAACATAAGAAGTTTACAACAACAACAGGTGTTCAACAAGTTCATTGATGAGGTGGAAAATTAAAGTGCCTAAACAAGGAGTCAAATTGACTATGAATTTGCTGCAGCTCAGATAGGATTTGATCTTGTCGTTGTTCAATCCGTTCTTGTCTCTGTTTGAATCGATCCATTCGAATCCCAATTTCTTCGATGGATGTATGAGTTTGCTCAACTGGATGTGTTTCCTCAAAGGGAAGGGTCGGAGGAGATTGGGTACCCCTAAATACTGGTGTTTCCGGTTCTGGTTCAGGTTGAGGGTGATCAGTCCTTCTAGGGATTCTAACCCAGTTACCGTTTCTATAGTAACATCTTAGTCGGTGAAGTAGATTTTTGTTTATTATGCTAAATCGATCTACTTTCATTACTTCTTCATCTGGTGGTATTAGAATGTCGTAAGCTATCATTATTCTAGTGATTATACCACCATATGGGAGCATCATATCTTTCTTAGATAATTCTAACATGTTTTGTTGAATAAGATAACCAAGACAGATGTCATGTCCCTTCATGATTAAGTACATAGTTCCTAATTCTAATTGACTTATTTCATTATGATGGTATTGTTTAGGAAGAATTATACTAGTCATGATATGATGAAGTATCTTAGTGTTCAAAGGCAATAGATGTTCACAACTTTTAGGAACTAATGCTATGTTAGGATTGGCAAAGATTGTTCCTAAGGCTTCAACATAGGATGTTCCAATACTTTCATCATCCCATGATCCTCTAAAGTAAAGTCCTATGCTTTTTATGGGAATGCCTATCATATCACAAATGAACCTATCAGTGATTGAGATGTGTTGTCCTAAAAGATAGGTGGACATCCTTTCTTCATCATCTATTTGTATGTTATTGTAAAATAATTTAACTAGCCTAGGATAGATGGGTTCGTTAATCTGCAAGATTGGAAGTAGATCTAGGTTTGCAAACCATTGGATAGTCTCTAAGTCTCTTAGTTCATTTAGATCTACGTATTTTCCCTAATTGATACATCTAAGTTCGAAAGAGGGAAATTTTTCAGCATGGTATTTTGAATCGAAAAGAGTGAAATCAAACTCTTCTACTAATCTCCTCTTTCCCTTGTCCCTTGAGGATCTTCTAGATCCCATAACTACTGCTGTTTAGAGGGATGATGATAAGCAAGAGTAAATGAAGAACAAAACAGAATTTAAGGGCTTCTTAGAGAGTACCTTTGTGAAATCTTCAAGAGAAGGAAGGATTCTTGATGTTTTGCTCCGAAATGGAAGGTATTTGGAAGGCTTAGAGGAGTGAAATGAGAATGGAGGAGACTTGGAAGAGTAGAGGAGGAAATGGGAGTGAGTTGGGGTCGGTTCCACCGCCGGCCCTAGCGTGGGTTTAAAAAGGCAGAGTTGCGGGCGGTTGCACCTCTGGCTGGAGCGGTGCAACCTCTGGCAACCCGTGGTAGCTGGAGGTGCCACCGCCAGCTGGAGAGGTGCCACCGCCTGCAGCTAGTGAGCACCTAATGTGATTTGATCAGGGAGCCTTTGCCTTGAGGAGAGTTTTTCATTTCAGAGCAATTAATGTTTATTAAGATAGATCTTTTAACGTGCATATGTCATACGTATGTTGATAGTTTGTTTGGTATCCCTTTTAAGATCATGACATATTTAGTTTCTTCATGATACAAGAATTAATTCGTAGATGATAGTGTTGACGGGTTCGAAGATCAAGGGGATATGTGAATTTGGATATCATAAGGTTGTATCCAAATCGTATTTGTGATTTCATAACTTCCACTTGTTACTTAAGCGTTGCGAGTTCCTTTTTGACTCTTGGTTTATGACTATCGAGAGTCAAGGAGCAGAATATTATTTCTTGCTCCGGCCTAAAATTTTAATGTTTTTATAGGAAGGGATGATTTTTAGGAACCCATTTGCTTTTGGGTGCCTCAAAGATAGATCTGCATTGTTTATCATAGTTCCTTTAGGAACCCAAATCAATTTGTTTGGACTTATTTTCTTGAATGGACAACAATGTGTCTTGTGTCCAAATTTACAATAGAAGTAACATTTGTTTTGATGTCGAATATGTAAGATGGAGCTTTTTATGAAGGTGGTTGGATTTTGGTGAGGACTTCTCACGAATCCAATTCCGGGAACGTGACCCTTGTTTGTAAGGATCATGTTCAATGACTTGCTACCAACCTCAAATTTCTTCAAGGTGTCCTTGAGTAGCAGGTTTTCTTTTTGGAAAGTTTCTAAATCATGACATTTGATACATGAATTTAAACTATCATGATTTTCAACTTTTAACTTGTCAAACTCACAAGTAAGACTATCATGCACCTTTTTCAGCAATTTATATTTTCTACTGATACTCTTGCATTCATCAAATAAGTCATTGAAAGCATTTAATAATTCATCAAAAGATAAATTAGCATTTAATGAATTCGTTACCTCCTCTCCGATAGCCATTAAGGCGTAATGAGCAACTTGCTCGGTGTTGGACTCCTCTTCCTCAGATGCGCTCGAATCATCCCATGTTGCTTTGAGTGCCTTCTTCTTTGTTGTTCTCTTTTTGGCTTGGGGACAATCACTCTTGTAGTGTCCCGGCTTTTTGCACTCATAGCAAATAACTTAATCCTTCTTGGGTTCAAGTTTATTTTTAGTATCATTCTTAAACTTGTTTCTTTTAATGAATTTTTTAAATTTTCTAGTTAGAAGTGCCAAGTCATCGTCACAGTCCTCATCACTTGAGTTTTCTCTCAAGTGATCTTCAGAAGTTTTGAGTGCCATATCCTTCCTGTTCTTTGAAAGGATGTCTTCTTGCTCTTCATGAGCTTTACAAGTCATTTCGTAGGTCATTAATGACCCGATTAATTCTTCAAGAGGGAAATTTCGCAGATCTTTTGCCTCTTGAATAGCCGTGACTTTAGGATCCCAACTCTTAGGAAGGGATCTTAGTATCTTATTAACAAGCTCAAAATCTGAAAAGCTCTTTCCGAGTCCTTTTAGACAGTTAACGACATCCGTGAAACGGGTAAACATGTCGCCAATGGTTTCACTCGGTTTCATCCGAAAAAGTTCGAAAGAATGTAACAGCAAATTGATTTTTGACTCTTTTACTCTACTTGTGCCCTCATGGGTCACTTCGAGTGTGTGCCAAATATCAAATGCAGTTTCACAAGTTGAAACACGGTTGAACTCGTTTTTGTCAAGTGCACAAAATAAGGCATTCATAGCCTTTGCATTAAGAGCGAAAGCCTTCTTCTCCAAATCATTCCAATCCATCATTGGAAGAGAAGACTTCGAAAATCCGTTTTCGACAAGATTCCACAGTTCAAAATCCATAGAAATAAGAAAGATCCTCATTCGGGTCTTCTAATAGGTGTAGTCCGTCCCACTGAACATGGGTGGACGAGTAATAGAATGCCCCTCTTGGTTTCCGGCATATGCCATTTCTCTTTGGGTTTTAATCCGTTAGAGAGTTAACCTTGCTCTGATACCAATTGTTAGGATCGAGAGCACTAAGAGGGGGGGGGGGGTGAATTAGTGTAGCGGAAATCTTTTAGTGATTAAAAACGAAAGCTACGTTCGTTCGATAAAAATCAATTTTGAAGCAAAAGCCGACTCTAAGATAACTTATGATTAAGTGCAGTTTACGTCTAAACGTAGTTTACGTCTAAACACAATTTACGTTTAAATGCAGTTTGCGTCTAAACGCAGTTTTACGTCTAAACGCAGATTTACGTCTAAACGCAGATTTACGTCTAAACGCAGATTTACATCCAAACTCAGTTTACGTCTAAAACACAGTTTTACGTTTAAACATAGTTTACGTCTAAATGCAGTTTTACGTCTAAACGCAGATTTACGTCTAAACGCAGATTTACGTCTAAACGCAGATTTACGTCTAAACTCAGTTTACGTCTAAAACGACTAAACACAGTTTGAGCAGTTTTATGTCTAAACGCAATTTTACATCTAGACGCAGTTTCAAAGGGATCTGAACTTTAGAAACTCGTTCGTAAAAGCGCAGAAGACAGTTTTGCAGAATCAAGGCGTAAACGTAAACTGCAATGTAAATATCGTACGAAAACACTGGTTTACGTCTGAAAGCAGATTCGGACAGATCAGCACTTAGAAACTTGTTCGTGAAGGCGTAGAAGACAGTTTTGCAGAATCAAAATGTAAACGTAAACTGTAATGTACGAAAACACCGATTTACATCTGAATGCAGATTCTGAAAGAACAGCACTTAGAACTTGTTCGTAAAAGCGTAGAAAGCAGTAGTTATGAAGGAGGTTTGCAGTAATGATAAAGTGCTCAAAATAAACACAAACCAGAGATTTAGAGTGGTTCGGTCAGTCTTGACCTACTCCACTTTTGGCTTCCTCCACCGACGAGGTCACCGACGTCAACTAGAGGCCTTCCTTCAATAGGCGAAGGCCAACTGCCCTTTTACAGTTTCTCTCCTTTTGACAGGCTCAGGAGACAACCTTTACAGACCTTTCTCTCCTCACTTTACAACTCAAAAACTTGAAGAACAGAAGGAGGAGACTTAAAGGCTTTACAACACTTTTGAGCTCTTAGAATCACAGAAAAGATCAAGATTTCGGTGTAGGTCTGTGTCTCTTCAGTGCTGAATGGGTGGGGTATTTATAGGCCCCAACCCAATTCAAATTTGGAGCTCAAAACGATCAAATCCCGGAATTCCGGGATCAGGCGGTTGCACCTCTTGACTGGAGAGGTTGCACCGCCTGGCAGAGCTCGAAGACCGAGCTCAGGCGGTGCCACCTCTCTGTCAGGGAGGTTGCACCGCCCAGTCTTGCTCGAAGACTGAGCTCAGGCGGTGCCACCTCTCTGTCAGGGAGGTTGCACCGCCCAGTCTAGCTCGAAGACTGAGCTCAGGCGGTGCCACCTCCTAGTGCAATCAGGGTCCGAATGGTTAGTTCCATTCGGCCCAATTTCAGTCTTTCAGGGGCCCAATTGCCCCAAGATTAAGCCAATGGGATCACCTCCCATTTTCCAACTTAATCAACATGCTAACTACGATTAAATCTAAGACAATTTCTGCAGCTTTGCTTCGGTGCGTCAATCGCTTCTTCCGGCGAGTTTCCGGCGAACTTCCGTCGATCATCCGATGAACCCTCGGTGATGCTCCTGCGGACTTCCGGCAAACTCCTGGACTTTGCGACGATCCACTTGGCAAGTTCCGACGAGCTTCACTTGGCAAGCTTCTGGACTTCTCGGATCTGTTCTCGCAGAACCTCCGACGACCGTCCGAACTTCCGTCGAACTCTCGAACTCCCAATGTGATCATGAACTTGACTCCGGCGCAACTCCTGCTGCTTGTCTAACTTTCATCGTATTTAATCCTGCACACTTATCTCAACACATAGATTAGACAACAAATGACAATTGACTTCATCATCAAAATCCGAGATTCAACACCTATAGTCTCTTAACCATTTAATATCTCAGAGATCATATACCAGGTATGGTGCTGTTAGGCCCATATGGTTTCTCCTCGAGTCTTCCTCTAATTAGATTCTCTAGAGAACTCTTTATCTCTCAATCCGAATGACCTTAGTAAATGATTTGTTTGAGCAAAAATACACAAGATATTCCTCTCATGATACTATCGAATCACATATTTTGATGATGAAATCAATTAGTAAATTGTTTGATCTAATCTGTATGTTGACAAAAGTGTGCAAGATTAACTACGATAGCGGTAAGACATAAAGCAAATGTTGTGTCGGAGTCAAGATTGAGATTTCATTGGGAGTTCGAGATTTCGTCAAAAGTCCGGACGTTCATTGGATGTTCCAGAATTAACCAAGAAGTCCAGGAGCTTGCCAAAGAAGCTTGTCAGAACTCACCAAGAAGATCGTTATGAAGTCCAGGAGCTTGTTTGAAGTCCACCGGAACATTGTCGAGAAATCGTCAAAAGTTCACCGGAAAAACAATTGACGAACCAGAACAAGAATGCTTTGTTAAATGTCTTAATTATTGTAGTTAGACCTTAAGTTAAGTTAGGATTAGGAGAAAATCTCACTAACTCAGTTAGGGGCCAATTGGGCCCTTAACACGACTGAATTGCGTAGGATTGAATAGCCCATTCAGCACCTGAAGGTATGGCTGACAGTGGCACCGCTTGGGACTCGGTCTCCTCAGTGTTCTAGGTGGTGGTACCATCCAGACTAGGCAGTGGTACCGCCAGAGCTTAATTTTTGAGAGCTCTATCAGGCAGTGGTACAGCCTAGTGTTAGAGAGTCAAGCGGTGGTACCGCCCAATAATGGTGGTGGTAACGCTAGTACCCCGAAATCCGTGTTGAATATCGGATTTCGATGATGAAATCAATTAGTAAATTATTTGATCTAATCCTTGTGTTGAGATAAGTGTGTAGGATTAACTACGATAGTAGTAAGGCGTAAAGCAGATGATGGGCCGGAGTCGAAGACTCGAACGATATACCAGGAGCTCACCGAGAGTTCATCATGAGATCACCGAAAGCACATTGAAAGACTCACTGAAAGCTCATCGGGAGATCGTTGGAAGCACAATAGAAGACTAGCCGAGAGTTGGTCGGGAGTTCGCTGTAAGACTTGCCGAAAAGTTTGTTGGAGGATCGTTGAGTGAAAAATCGACGTACCCGACCATGCTTGCCTTAAGCATAGTTAGAATGATAATTAGAGTTAATTTGGGAGGTAATCCCATCAACTCTGTTAGGGGCCAACTGGGCTCGGAGTTAGGCTGGTTTGAGCCGGATTTAAGGCCTAACCAGGATGCTGAATTCCTAACCGGCGGTGGCACTACTTGGAAAGCAGCACCCCAGGTGGTCTAGGCAGTGGTATTGCCCAGACTGTGTGGTGGTACCGCCGACAGTAAATGCTGCCGCCCTTGTCAAGCGGTGGTACTGCTAGAGCTCGGTCTCCGAGCTCTGTTAGGCAGTGGTACCGCCTAGATTGGGTGGTGGTACCGCCAATACTCCATAAATCTAGGATGAGACACATTTTGACTCTATTTTTGAAAGCAATTGGGGTCTATAAAAACCCCACCCTTTTTTGCATGAAAGGGTACTGAAGTATGATTATAATCTTGAGTTATTAGGGTGTAAAAGTATTGTAAACAAGTGCTAGAGTCCTCCTTCTCCCTTTCTAAGTTTTAAGATCATTCAAGAGAGGTGTGAGACTTGTAAGGGTTCTCTCCTAATCCGACAAAAGGAGAAAGAGCTATAAAAGGTGATTGGTCTTCACTTATTGAAGGAAGGCCTTTAGTGGACATCGGTGACCTCGACGGAGGAGGAATCCAAAAGTGGATGTAGGTCACATTAACTAAACTACTCTAAATTCTGGTTTGTATTTTGTTTTAAGCAATTTACTTTAACTGCAAATCATTTCATAACAAACTGCTTCTCTTCCTCATCTTGCTTTTACTATGCTTATGCTCTCTTACGTTTCAAGTTGCTATATTTTTGAATTGATTTCCATCGAACGTACGAAATATTTTACGAAATCGAAGAATTTTCTACTGCACTAATTCACCTCCCCCTCTTAGTGCTACTCTTGATCCTAACAATTGATATCAGAGCAAGGTTCACTCTCGTTTGGTTTAAAACCCAAGAGAGATGGCATTTGCTGGCAACTATTGGAAGACTAGAATGAAGATCTTCCTAATTTCAATGGATTTTGAGCTTTGGAACATTGTTGAAAATGGTTTTCAAAAGTCTTCTCTTCCAATGAATGATTAGAATGAGTTGGAGAAGAAGACTTCCATTTTAAATGCCTTATTTTATGTATTAGATAAAAATAAGTTTAATCGAGTGTCGATTTGGGAAATGACTTTTCATATTTGACACACACTCGAAGTGACTCATGAAGGCACTTGTAGAGTGAAGGAGTCAAAAATTAATCTTTTAGTGCACACTTATGAGTTGTTTCAGATGAAACTAAGTGAGACAATTGGAGACATATACACCTGATTTACAGATGTTATCAATGGTCTAAAAGGACTTGGTAAAAGTTTCTCGGATTTTAAATTTATTAATAAAATTTTAAGATCCCTTCCAAAGAGTTGGGACCCTAAAGTAACAGTCATTCAAGAGGCCAAAGATCTAAATAATTTTCCTCTCGAAGAACTAATTAGGTAACTAATGACCTATTAGATGACTTATAAAGCTCATGAGGAGCTTGAGGACACCTTTTCAAAGAACAGGAAGGATATGACACTAAGAACCCAAGAAGACCACTTGAAAGAAAACTCAAGTGATGAGGACCTTAATGAAGATTTGAAACTCTTCACAAGAAAATTAAAAAAATCATAAAAGGGAATAAATTTAAAAATGATACTAAAAATAAATTTGAACTCAAGAAAGATCAAGAAATATGCTACGAATGCAAGAAGCTAGAACATTACAAGAGCGAATGTCCCTTAGACAAGAAGAGGCAACCAAAGAAGAAGGCTCTCAAAGCAACATGGGACAACTCAAGTACATTCGAAGAAGAGGAGCCAACCAACACCGAGCAAGTTGCTCACTATACGCTAATGGCTATCGGAGATGAGGTAAGTAATTCAATTGATGCAAATTTATCTTTTGATGAATTATTAAGTGCTTTTCATGATTTGTTTGATGAATGTAAATTAATTAGTAAAAATATAAATTATTAAAAAAGGAGCATGCTTCTCTCGTTAGTAATTTGGATAGATTAAAGGTTGAGCATAATAGTAGTTTAACTCCTTGTATGAAATGTGATAAACTAGAAATACTTAAAAAGGAAAACTTGCTACTCAAAGAAACCTTAGAAGAATTTGAGGTTTGTAGCAAGTCTTTAAACATGATCCTCGCCAATAAGGGTCACGTTCATAGGAGAAGTGGAATCGGATTTGTGAGTAGCTCTCACCAAAATCTAACCACCTTTATTAAAGGCCCGACCTTACATGTTTCACCTCACATCAAATGCAACTTTTGTTGCAAACTCAGACATATTACCTATAAATGTCCACTTAAAAGATGTAGTCCACATAGATTGATTTGGGTTCTTAAAAGAATCTCAAATGACTCAATGCAACATGATAAGATATGTAGAACGATTTTTAAGGCACCCAAAGTCAAATGGGTATATAAAAATCATTCTTTTTTGTAGAAAAATGTACCATCAAGAGCTAGGAGCAAGAGATAGTACCTTGATAGTAGATGCTCAAGGCATATAACGGGAGATCCATCTCAATTCTCTAAGCTCACTAGCTTAGACGAAGGATATGTCATCTTTGTAGACAACAACAAGGGTAAAATCATTGGCAAAGGAACCATAGATAACAAATTCAACCTTTTTTATTGAAGATATGTTATTGGTTGATGGCTTAAAGCATAACCTCTTTAGCATTAGTCAATTGTGTGATAAATGATATATAGTTAAATTTGAATCTAATGCTTGCATTATTAAAAAACCATACAGAAACACATCTATGATTGCACTAAAATAAAATAACGTATACACTACTGAAATTAATGATCTTTGCAATGAAATGTGTTTTTCGATTTTGAATAACGATGCTTGGCTTCGGCATAGAAGATTATGTCATGCTAGCATGAAACTAATCTCTTAAATTTCATCTAAAGAACTTGTAAAAGGAATTCCTCATATCAAGTTTGTCAAAGATTATGTGTGTGATGCATGTCAATTAGAAAAACAAATAAAATGTAGCTTCAAACGTAAGAACCAAATAAGCACCTCTAGACTTTTGCAATTAATCTATATGGACTTGTTCGGACCAATTGCTACATCAAGCCTAGGAGATAGCAAATATGCATTTGTCATCATGGATGATTATAGTAGATACACATAGACTTATTTTTTAGTACACAAAAGTGAATACTTTAGATATTTCTCTAAGCTTTATAAACTTATTAAAAATAAAAAGGGTTTTATGATTTTGTCAATTCGAAGTGATCACCGTGGTGAATTTTAAAATCATGATTTTCAAGAATTTTGTGAATCTAATGGATACAACCACAACTTCTCTACTCTAAGAAATCCTCAACAAAATGGAGTAGTAAAAAAAAGAATAGAAACTTACAAGAAATGACAAGAATCATATTAAATGATAATAACCTACCCAAATATTTTTAGGCCGAAGCCATAATTATGTAATGCTATATTATGAATAGGGTTCTAGTAAGACCACTACTTTCCAAAACTCCTTATGAGTTGTGGAACAACAAAAAACCCAACGTTTCATACTTTAAAGTTTTCGAATGTAAATGTTTTATTTTGAATGAAAAAGATGCTTAAGGTAAATTTGATGCAAAATCTGATGAAGGAATTTTTCTTGGCTATTCTTTTATTTCTAAAACATTTCGTATCTTTAACAAAAATAACTTTGATTATAGAAGAATATATTCATGTTGTTTTTAATGAAGTTTCCGAAGTAAAGAAAAATAATTTTGATGATGATGTTAATTTTGTTGCTTTAATTTTAAATGAAACCCTTTCTCCATCTTATAATTAGATGCATCTTCTTCTGAAATATCTATACCCAAGGATTGGAAGTATGTAGATGCTCATCCTAAGGAGCTAATAATAGAAGATACATCTAAAGGGGTTCAAATTCATTCTTCTCTTACGAATTTTTGTGCAAACATTGCTTTTCTCTCCCAAATTGAACCTAAATGCATTAACAAGGCCTTGAAAGATGATTCATGGGTCATCGCAATGCAAGATTAATTAAATCAATTTGAGAGAAATGAGGTGTGGAAGCTTGTTCCGAGGCCTAATGATCATTTAGTTATTGGTACCAAATGGGTTTTTAGAAATAAGCAAGGTGAACTTAGTATTATGGTTAGAAACAAGGCTAGATTAGTGGCCAAAGGTTTCATCCAAGAAGAAGGGATCGATTATGAAGAGACCTTCGCTCCTGTGGCACGATTAGAAGCCATAAGGATGCTCCTTGCCTATGGTTGTAGTAATAATTTTAAGTTGTTTCAATAATTTTAAGTTGTTTCAAATGGATGTTAAAAGTGCTTTTCTTAATGGCTTTATTTCCGAAGAAGTTTATGTTGAACAACCTCCTGGATTTAAGAATGATAATCTCTTTAATCATGTGTTTAAATTGACCAAAGCTCTCTATTATTTAAAACAAGCCACAAGAGCTTGGTATAAGAGACTTAGCTCTTTTCTTATTCTAAATAATTTCTCTAAAGGCAAGGTCGATACTACATTGTTTATCAAAAATTTTAGAAAATAATTTTCTTATTGTTCAAATTTATGTTGATGATATTATTTTCGATTTCACGAATGAATCTTTATATGAATCATTTGCTAAAAGCATGAGTCTAGAATTTGAAATGAGCCTAATGGGGTAACTAACCTTCTTTTTAGGCTTACAAATTAAATAACTTAGCATTGATATTTTTCTTAATCAAACAAAATATGCTTTAGACTTGCTAAAAAGATTTAACATGGATAGTTTAAAGGCTATCAACACTCCTATGAGTACCTCCACTAAGTTAGACATTGACAAAAGTGGAGAAAGCTTTGATAAAAAAGCATATAAGGGTATGATAGGTAGTTTGTTTTATCTCACTGCAACTAGACCGTACATTATGTTTAACGTAGGACTTTATGCTAGATTTCAATCTAACCCTAATCAATCTCATTTTAAAGCTATTAAGAGAATTCTTAGATATCTTAAAGGTACCACTATTATAGGATTATGATATCCAAAATCTGAGAACTTTGAACTAACTGCATATACTGATGCAGATTTTGTTGGATGTAGGTTAGATAGAAAAAGCACATCTGGAACATGTCAATTTTTAAGACATGCACTTATTTCTTGGTCTTCTAAGAAACAAAACTCGGTTGTGCTATCTACAACTGAACTAAGCATATTGTAGCTAGTGTATATTGTGCACAAGTTGTGTGGATGAAAAACACTTTAGAAGATTATAAGATTCATCTTAAAAACATTCCCAAAAAATGTGACAACACAAGTACAATATGTTTAATAAAAAATCTCATTCAACACTCTAGAACTAAACATATTGATATTAGGCATCACTTTATACGAGATCATGACAATAATCATGATGTAATCTTAGAGTTTATTAATACAAAATATCAATTAGCTGATATTTTTACCAAACCTTTAATTGAAGAACAATTTGATTTTATTAGAAGAGAATTAGGAATGTTAATTTGTCCGAATGCATGAATTTGTTAAATTTCGTTTTTGGACTTTCTTGATTCTTTGGATCACTCACTTAAATCTTCTCCTCTTATGATGCGAATTTTACGTGATGATGTAAATAAGATTGTATGCTTCACGATAATAAAATGTTTACTTCGATGTGTGCTTCTAAATAAGATTGCGTGCTTCTAAATAATTTTTCTCTCGAAGAACTAATTGGGTCACTAATGACCAATGAGATGACTTATATAGCTCATGAAGAGCTTGAGGAAACCCTTGCAAAGAACAGGGAGGATATAACACTAAGAAACCAAGAAGACTACTTGAAAGAAAGCTCAAGTGATGAAGATCTTGATAAAGATTTGACACTCTTAACAAGAAAATTCAAAAAATTCATAAAAAGGAATAAATTTAAAAATGACACTAAAAATTAATTTGAACCTAAGAAAGATCAAGTAATATGTTAAGAATGCAAGAAGATAAGACATTATAAAAGTGAATGTCCATTAGACAAGAAGAGACAACCAAAGAAGAAGGCTCTCAAAGTAACATGGGATGACTCAAGTACATCCGAAGAAGAGGAGCCAACCAACACCGAGCAAATTGCTCACTATACGCTAATGGCTATCGGAGATAAGGTAAGTAATTCAATTGAAGCAAATTTATCTGTTGATGAATTATTAAGTGCTTTTCATGATTTATTTGATGAATATAAATTAATTAGTAAAAAATATAAATTATTAAAAAATGAGCATGCTTCTCTTGTTAGTGATTTGGATAGATTAAAGGTTAAGCATAATAGTAGTTTAACTCCTTGTACGAAATGTGATGAACTAGAAATACTTAAAAACGGAAAACTTGCTACTCAAAGAAACCTTAGGAAAATTTGAGGTTGGTAGCAAGTCTTTAAACATGATCCTTGCTAATAAGGGTTACGTTCATAGGAGAAGTGGAATCGGATTTGTGAGTAGCTCTCACCAAAATCCAACCACCTTTGTTAAAAGTCCGACCTTGCATGTTTCACCTCACACCAAATGCAACTTTTGTTGCAAAATCAAACATATTACCTATAAATGTCCACTTAAAAGATGTAGTCCACATAGATTGATTTGGGTTCCTAAAAAAACCTCAAATGACTCAATGCAACATGATAAGATATGTAGATCGATTTTTGAGGCGCCCAAGGTCAAATGAGTATATAAAAATCATCCTTTTTTGTAGAAAAATGTACCATCACAAGCTAGGAGCAAGAGATGGTACCTTGATAGTATATGCTCAAGGCATATAACCGGAGATCCATCTCAATTCTCTAAGCTCACTAGCCTAGACGAAGGATATGTCATCTTTGGAGACAACAACAAAGGTAAAATCATTGGCAAAGGAACCATAGGTAATAAATCCAACCCTTTTTTTGAAGATGTATTGTTGGTTGATGGTTTAAAGCATAATCTCTTGAGCATCAGTCAATTGTATGATAAAGGATATATAGTTAAATTTGAATCTAATGCTTGCATTATTAAAAAAACATACAAAAATATATTTGTGATTGTACTAAAATAAAATAACATATACACTATTGAAATTAATAATCTTTGCAATGAAATGTGTTTTTTGGTTTTGAATAATGATGCTTGGCTTTGGCATAGGAGATTATGTCATGCTAGCATGAAACTAATCTCTTAAAATTCATCTAAAGAACTTATAAGAAGAATTCCTCATATCAAGTTTGTCAAAGATAATGTGTGTAATGTATGTCAATTAGGAAAACAAATAAATGGTAGATTCAAACCTAAGAACCAAATAAGCACCTTTAGACTTTTGCAATTGATCCATATGGACTTATTCGGACCAATTGCTACATCTAGTCTAGGAGGTAGCAAATATGCATTTGTCATCATGGATGATTATAGTAGATACACATGGACTTATTTTTTAGCACACAAAAGTGAATGCTTTAGATATTTCTCTAAGTATTATAAACTTATTCAAGTTGTTCCATGGGTCCTTCATTCTAACGGAGCGGACTCATCTTGGATGGTGCCAAAGACGAAGGGAGCTTCTGGGCACATGCACCTTATCTCGGAGGAGCATTTGATGGAGGAACTAAGGCGACTCAATTTGCGGAGGCGAAGTTGGGTTCAGAAGGCCTTAGCACAGGGCAAGAGGACGCAGAGGCGGGTACTCTCGAAGAATATGCCACAGTGTTGCCATTCAAGTTGCCTTGAAGGAAGCAGTGCGTAGCGGAGATTGTGCTGGTAGGGGCAGAGGCCCAGGATCCAGACAATGGTGTATAAATTACAGTGAAGTCCGTGGACTTCGGGAGCTACTAGGTGACGGACTCTCCTAGAGGGGTGCTTCATCTAGGTGTGACCCAAGAGTGGGTGGATGAAGGTCGATTGCCAAAGGAGCGAACAAAATCGAAGGTGGAGGAGAACCTGCGATGTATTGGCAGAGGCCACACATGGAGGGTTCACAATTCGAGTTTATTTCACAAGGATCAGAATGCAATGGAGATGTCACCAGGAGGCGACATGGTGCAGCGGATTGTGGATAATGAAAAGGGTTTTATGATTTCGTCAATTCGAAGTGATCATGGTGATGAATTTTACAATCGTGATTTTCAAGAATTTTGTGAATCTAATGGATACAACCATAACTTCTCTACTCTAAGAAAACCTCAATAAAATGGAGTAGTAGAAAGAAAGAATAGAAACTTACAAGAAATAACAAGAAACATCTTAAACGAACATAAGCTACCCAAATATTTTTAGGCCAAAGCCGTAAATATGACATGCTATATTATTAATAGGGTTCTAGTAAGACCACTACTTTCCAAAACTCCTTATGAGTTGTGGAACAACAAAAAACCAAACGTTTTATACTATAAAGTTTTCGGATGTAAATATTTTATTTTGAATGAAAAATATGTCTTAGGTAAATTTGATGCAAAATCCGATGAAGGAATTTTTCTTGGCTATTCTTTTGTTTCTAAAACATTTTATATCTTTAACAAAAAGAACTTTGATTATAGAAGAATATATTCATGTTATTTTTAATGAAGTTTCTGAAGTTAAAAAAAATGATTTTGATGATGATGTAAATTTTGATGCTTTGAATTTAAATGAAACCCTTTATCTATCTAGCAACTTGGATGCATCTTCTTCTGAAATATCCTTACCCAAGGATTGAAAATATGTAGATGCTCATCCTAAGGAGCTAATCATAGAAGACACATCTAAAGGCGTTCAAACTCATTCTTCTCTTAAGAATTTTTGTGCAAACACTACTTTTCTCTTCCAAATTGAACCTAAATGCATTTACGAGGCCTTGAAAGATGATTCATGGGTCATCGCAATGCAAGATTAGTTAAATCAATTTGAGAGAAATGAGGTGTGGAAGCTTGTTCCGAGGCCCAATGACCATTTAGTTATTGGTACCAAATGGGTCTTTAGAAATAAGCAAGATGAACTTAGTATTATGGTTTGAAATAAGACTAGATTAGTGGCCAAAGATTTCAACCAAGAAGAAGGGATCGATTATGAAGAGATCTTCGCTCCTATGACACGATTAGAAGTTATAAGGATGCTCCTTACCTATGCTAGTAGTAATAATTTTATGTTATTTCAAATGGATGTTAAAAGTGCTTTTCTTAATGGCTTTATTTCTGAAGAAGTTTATGTTGAACAACCTCCTGGATTTGAGAATGATAATCTCTCTAATCATGTGTTTAAATTGATTAAAGCTCTCTATTATTTAAAACAAGCCATAAGAACTTGGTATAAGAGACTTAGCTCTTTTCTTATTATAAATAATTTCTCTAAAGGTAAGGTCGATACTACCTTATTTATCAAAAATTTTAAAAATAATTTTCTTATTGTTCAAATTTATGTTGATGATATTATTTTTGGTTCCATGAATGAATCTCTATGTGAATCATTTGTTAAAAGCATGAGTCTAGAATTTGAAATGAGCCTAATGGGGGAACTATCCTTCTTTTTAGGCTTACAAATTAAACAACTTAGCATTGATATTTTTCTTAATCAAATAAAATATGCTTTAGACTTGCTAAAAAGATTTACCATGGATAGTTTAAAGGCTATCAACACTCCTATGAGTACCTCCACTAAGTTAGACATTGACGAAAGTGGAGAAAGCTTTGATAAAAAAGCTTATAAGGGTATGATAGGTAGTTTGCTTTGTCTCACTGCAACTAGACCGGACATCATGTTTAGCATAGGATTTTGTACTATATTTCAATATAACCCTAAACAATCTCATTTTAAAGCAATTAAGAGAATTCTTAGATATCTTAAAGGTACCATTAATCTAAGATTATGGTATCCAAAATCCGAGAACTTTGAATTAATTGCTTCTGCTAATATGGATTTTGTTGGATGTAGATTAGATAGAAAAAACAAAATGGAAACATGTCAATTTTTAGGACACACACTTGTTTCTTGGTCTTTTAAGAAACAAAACTCGGTTGCACTATCTACAATTGAAGCTGAGTACATTGTAACTAGTGTATGTTGTGCACAAGATGTGTGGATGAAAAATACTTTAGAAGATTATAAGATTCATCTTAAAAACATTCCCATGAAATGTCATAATACAAGTACAATATGTTTAACAAAAAATCTCATTCAACACTCTAGAACTAAACATATTGATATTAGGCATCACTTTATACGAGATCATGTCAATAATTATGATGTAATCTTAGAGTTTATTAATACAAAACATCAATTAGCTGATATTTTTATAAACTCTTTAAGTGAAGAACAATTTGATTTTATTAGAAGAGAATTAGGAATGTTAATTTGTCCGAATGCATGAATTTGTTAAATTTTATTTTTGGACTTTCTTGATTATTTGGATCACTCACTTAAATCTTCTCCTCTTATGATGCGAATTTTACATGATGATGTAAATAAGATTGTGTGCTATGTTTACTTTGATGTTGGAATTCTGTGCTTTGATGTTGAAAGGTTCTATTATGTTGTGATCTTTTTAAATGATGAGCATGTTTTCATACAATGATGTAATATCATGTTTACTTTGATGTTGAAAATTTCAATGATGATTATGATCTCTATTGAATATTGAGAAGTTTTAATCGTACTTCGGATTCTTAACTTTTGAGTGCTACAAGCACTAATGATATTACCTCATGCAAGTAATGATGAAAGGCTATGAAGAAACATTTTATAAATGCATGAAGTGTTTATACATATATTGATATTTGATACATGGAAGTCATTGACAAATGCATCTCTTCTGAAAATTGAAGGAATTCCAATGGATATCTTTATCCTTGAAAGATGAATTTTCGTGTGTGATAATGAAAGCATGTTTTAACAAATCCTTTCTCGTGTGTGATAATGAAAGCATGTGTGTGATAATTTTCGTGGGGATTTGATTTCATATGGATATCTCAATCCTTTTCATGAATCCTTCCTCTTTGTCAAAATGAAAGCATGTTTTAACAAAAACTTATTTAATGAAAACTTATTTATCGTTCTTAATGAATTCCCTCCTTACCTTCTTTCCTCTTCTTCATGCAAAATGTAATGACAAAGGGGGAGAAGTTGCTGGAATCTATCGCTTTAATCTTGATAACATTTAATGATGAGAACTTTTGAGTGTGAAACTTGCTTGATTTTTTTTATCATACTTGCATTGTTGAATTGTTCTCCTTTTTGTTGATGACAAAAGGGGAGAAATGTCACGCCCCTCAAAATATCCATGATTTTTAAAATTTTCGTCACAGACCAATCTAGGATCCAAACTAACGTTTGAGGACACTGAAAACATTCTATTCATATTCACATCCATAAAACTTGTGCAGTTTATAATCATATATCACATCACTCGATAATTCACATTTATGGCAACCCAAGCCAACTTGACAAACATGAACAACATTTATAAATCCACAAGCTAAATAATTTATACAATCAGAACTCCAACTATTCACCACAAGTTCATATCATTATAAATTAGGCTTAACATTCAGAAATTCCAAATAAGAGAGATCTCCTAACACTTTGACACAGTATATCCATTTCGGTTCATCGACGACATTTCATTACATACAAAACATACTTATACAACAATAGCATAACAACCAACAAGACTTGCCCATAATTCTGAATAGCTATCCACTGCCTCAGCCCAAATCAAACATCTCGAAGAGTGACAAGCTGACCTGAAAGGTTTATGTAACAACGGAGTGAGCCAAAAACGGCTCAGCAAGTGACAAAGCATATTCAGAACAAAAGGAACAGTTTGAAATGAGTAAGGTATCATAATGCAAGGCAGAATACCAGAATTCTCAAGGATACCATCTCAATAGATACCAAATCATACGTATCATGTCATTCAAAAACATATTTGATCCATAACGAATGGGGCATAGAGTAATTGGAGCATATCAATGGCAGATAGGATATTTCAGAACATATCTGTTCATAACAAATGGAGCACAGAGTAATTGGAACATATCAATGGCAGATAGGACATTTCAGAACATATCAGTTCATAGCAAATGGAGCACAGAGTAATTGGAGCATATCAGAAACAAGGAAACATATCGGAGCTTATCAATGGCATATAAAATGTTCCGAAGCATATCAACGGCATATGGAACATTTCGAAGCAAAATCATCAGTGAATGAAGCATTTCAGAGCATATCGAAAACAAATATCGTACAGAAGCTCAAACGTCGTCTTTGACGTTGCAAACATATCAATCTTATCCAAAGCATGTACAGAAACACATAACCAAAGCTCTGGATATCATATCAAACATACAGAAGGTGTAGTGGGATCTCAGTCAGAATGTGATTCATCCATTTCTGAATGACCACCTGACAAAAGTCTCCCACGTCTGGGAGCTCCATCCACCCACGTCTAGGTGAAGTCAAAGGGGCCGGCAGAGCATCGCAGGCTCTAAGCAATATCCCACAAAGCGGGCAAATAAGCGCATACCAGAATATCCCACAAAGCGGGACCCCACAAAGCGGGCAAATCAGCGCATACCCTTTACCATTTCTGGCAAAGGTCCAGACAATCCCACACACCAGAGTACAAATGGGCAGTTTCAACAATAAGTAGCATATATCGGAAGCACACGCGGAACAACGAAGCTTACATGTGCCTTTACGAGTCAATCCGAAGTAAGCAATAATCTTTCACAAGTATATTCAGATTTGAAGGGAATTGAAAGCAAGGGCACATATGGAATCCAAGCAATCACAAATAACTCAATTCAATAAGAAGATTTGATGAATTCAATGTCCAAAGGAATGAAACTGGAATAGGCACATATCGAAAGCAAATGCGGAACAATAGGATATACATGTGCCTATATGAGTCAATACGATATAGTATAAACGTTACACAACAGTTTTCAAGAATGCAATAATTTTAAGGACAAGAGCATACAAGAATTCAAAGTAGTAATATAAAGCTCAATTGAATAAGAAGGCTAAAGGATATCAATTTCCAAAGGAATGAAACCAGAATATGAGAAATCGACCAAAGCTCGATTTCTGGCAGAATACAGAAGGCACATTGAACAAATGATTCAAACTATCAATCGTGCTCCAATTTACTCAGAAATAATCATTGGATAATACTTTCAGATAAGACAGGCTTCATATGAATTGAACTGTCCAACAGAGAGAGTTACAAATAATTTGGTAAGCAAGTGTCATAGAACAAAATCTCTGTTGGCAGAATTCATAATGTCAGATTCAACAGATAACTGGGCAGGTGTTTGGATTTCAGATCTTTCAATCCATATATCAAAAGAAAGATATATAAGTCTAGTTTCCAATGAAATAAGCTTTGAATAAATCAAAGTTTCCACAAAGTCTTATAGGCAGTTCGGTATCAAAAGATCAGAATCTCAAAAGTTACACAGATTCGAATCGTTACATGTAAACAGGAGATATAACAAATGCAAGGCTAGAACAATTCAAAGTTCCTCATAATCAAAGCAAATGTAGAGATAAAAATGACAGTGAGGAAAGATCAGGATACTTGCAATAAGACATATAAGAGCAATTATAGGAGAAACGATCAGGGAACTTGCAATAAGACATATCAGAGCAATTATAGGAGAAACGAACAGGGAATTTGCAATAGAAATGATTGAAACAAGCGGGAAACTTGCCTTTCAATGATTTCGATCCAAAGATCCAAAGAAGGTGCCAGCCCAAATCCTTCTACTTTTTCTCCGTGTCCTCTCTCTGTTTCGTTTTGTGCTCTCGTTTTCTTCCTTTCTTCGCAACTACACCACGTGTCGAACATCGAGGCACAGTCACCTACTCTCTCTTACTCTCATTCCTTCAATTCCAGCTGCAGTTGCCACTGCCACAGCTGCCTCTCCTTCTCTTCTTCCTCTCTTCTTCCCTTTTCCTTTCTCTTCTTCTTCCTTTCCTTCTCTTCTTTCCCAGCTGCACTACTGCAGTCGCAGCCTCAGCCACGGCCACAGCCTCTACTTCCTCCCCTGCTCATCTTCCTCTCCTTCTTCTCTTCCAACTGCAGCTGCCATCGCAGCAGCCGCAGCCCCTTCTCTTCTTCCTCCCCTTCCCTTCTTCCTTCCTCTTCCTCTTTTCCTGCCACAGCTGCAGCTGCCACAGCCGCAGCCGCAGCTACTTCATTCCCTTCTCCTCTTCCTCTCTTCTTCCTCTCCTTCCCTTCTTCCTTTCTCTTCCCCTTCTCTTCCAGCTGCAGCTGCCATCGCCGCAGCTGCAGCCCCTCCTTCCCCTTCTCATCTTCCTCTCCTTCCCTTCTTCCTTCCTCTTCCTCTTTCCCTGCCACAGCTGCAGCTGCCACAACCGCAGCCGCAGCTACTTCTTTCCCTTCTCCTCTTCCTTCTCCTTCCTTTCTTCTTCTTCTCTTCTTCTCCTTCCTCCCCTTCTTCTCCCCGACGAACAGCACCTCCTTTCCTCTGTTTCCTCCTGCAGGAAACAGAGGTGCCGCCTCTTCACCCGCTTCCACTTCTTCTCTTCTTCCTCACCATCTCTTCCTCTCCTTCTCTTCCAGCTGCAGCTGCCACCGCCGCAGCTCCTCCTTTCCCTTCTCTTCTTCCTTCTCCTTCCTTTCTTCTTCTTCTCTTCTTCTCCTTCCTCCCCTTCTTCTCCCCGACGTCACACCCACCCTCTCCTCTGTTTCCTCTGCAGGAAACAGAGGTATCACAACCTCTTCTCCTGCTTCCTCTTCCTCTTCTCTTCCTCTTCTTCTTCTTCTCCTCTTCGAACGCCCCTCACCTCTCCTCTATTTCCATCTGCAGGAAACAGAGGTGCTGCAGCCCTAGCTGCTGCCACCTCTCGCTCCTCTCCCTCTTCCCTCTCTTTTCCCTCTTCTTCTCCTTCTCTTCTTCTCCTCTTTCCCTTTTCCTCCCCAACGCCACACACCTCCTCGCTGCAGCCTTGCCGCAGCTATTCTCCTCTCTTCTTCTTCTTCTTCTTCTTCTTCTTCTTTTTCCCTTCTCCCTCTTCTTCCTCTCTTCTTCTCCCCACGCTCCACCGCTCCTCTCTCTGTTCGAGAAACAGACCCACGCCCCACCGCTTCTCTCTCTGTTCGAGAAACAGAGAGCGTGGGAGGTGGTGGGATAAAACCGAATTTTCGGTTTTCCTTTATCTTTTTCTTTTTGCAACTTAACAGTTTAGTCCTTCAAATTCCTATATTTACATATAGATCCTCCGATTTATAAATAAATCTTTATTAATAATTTTTAAAAGTGAGGGATATTACAAGAAATAATACCAAAATGTGGTAAATTGATGACAAATGTATGCAATGTATTTCATCATATATACTTGAAATGTTTGCTTGATGAATTTCTTTCATTATGATAAGGTATCTAGAGCTTAACTTACTATTTTATAATTAATATCTTGCTATAAAATGATGAATTACTATCTTTGTCATCGTTCATATTTGAAATATCATACTTGAAAATGGATGTCATGCCTTGACATCATAAATACTTGACATTGTTGAATCTTGTATTTTGATGATGAAACTACTTAATATATGTTTATGATTTAATCTGCATTTTGAGTGACGCAAGATGCTTCGATCAGGATGAGACAATTAAAGCAGGAAAATCATGTTGTGCCGGTGGATCGGTCGACGTATCGACAGAAGGCTTCGGGCCGTGGACTCGGGCATCGGGCCAAGAAGAGCGGGTATTGTACCAAGGATATCAGAGTTGCAGAGTCAACTGGCCGATTGGGCAATAGGCTACAGGAGAGGACAATGCGCCGAAGAATCGAATGAAGCGTCGAGGGACCAATGACATGCCGAACAACTTGGTTAATTGCTTAGGATTAATTGTCTCAATTGAAGTTTTGTTTTAAGTGCGTAGGATTAACTACAATGAAAGTAAGATATGCAGTAGGAGTTACGCCGGAGTCAAGACAATGATCACGTTGGGAGTTCGAGAGATCGATGGAAGTTCGGACAGTCGTCGGAGGTTCTTGTTAGAACCCTTGCAGATTCTAAACTTGGGGTTGATCTCTTTAGGGGATCGGCCTCCTTGGAACTCTATAGGGGTTCCTCCCTCCAAGTTGCTGCTCAAAGGCTGTAGAAAAGATTCATCTATTGCTTATCAAATGAGAAGGAATACATGGCTATTTATAGGGCTTCTAAACCCTAACTCCTAATATGACTCCTACTTAAGACTCTTACTTCTAACCAACTCCTAATAGGACTCCTACTCAAGACTCCTATTCCCTTACAACTCCAAATTCTTCTCTAAGGAAAAACTTCCTACATGAATGCCCCTCTCAATTAGGACTCTTCTAGCTAGAGTCCTAACAGAATGTCCCTCTCAATTAGGACTCTCCAAGCTAGAGTCCTAATAGACCCGCCCTCTTCAAATCAGCCTTGTCCTCGTGGCTGATGATTCATGAATTCTGGGAATTTGATCTTCATGTCATCATAGTTCTCCCAAGTGGCATCTTCTATTGGTAGGTTCGCCCACTGTATTAGCACTTCATTAGTGGGTCGTCGTCGTCGAGTCACGATCCGTCGATCAATAATGGCACTTGGCTGGGTCTGGAGTTCTCTTTGGGTAGTCATATTTGGTGGGTGGCTTTGAGCTGTCTCCAAGCACCTATTTAAAACTTTCGTCTGGCTATTGGTTTGTGGGTGATATATCGTACTCCTTTTCAATTTAGTACCCTGCATATGGAATAACTTTGTCCAAAATCTGCTCTTGAATATGCAAGTAGAATTTGTCAAAAGCACAATGCGTCCCTTATAGCATAATTCTTTTGAGTCCCGATTGTAATGAGCCACGGAGCTTGGTGCTTCCTCTAATTTTTTTTTTTTTATCTTACTGGTCTCCGAATCTTCCTGCCATTCCATCTTAATATCCTCAAGGAAGTCGCTGGTCGGAAGTGAAATGATCGAAACTTTAACTTGCTCGGGTAGCTGCGAAAGCGCATATGCAAGAACATTCTCTTTTCCCTTTTTGTAAGTTATTTCATAATCAAATCAAAGAAGTTTTATTACCCATTTTTGTTGCTCAGGGGATGATATCTTTCGCTCCAAAAAGTACTTGAGGCTTTTATGGTCGGTTTTAATTTGAAATCGTCGACCAATCAAGTAGGGTCTCCACCTCGTTGCTGCACGCACAATGGCGAGCATCTCCTTATCATATGTTGACTTATTTTGATGGGAGGGAGATAATGCCTTGCTAGTATATGTGAGTGGTCGACCATCTTACATGAGAATGGCTCCAATTCCGACACTAGATGCATCGGCCTCAATAATGAAGGGTCGGTTGAAATCTAGTAGTGTTAGCACCGGTGTCGTCGTCATGGCTGCCTTAAGTTTGTCAAAGGCAGCAGAGGCTCTGTCCGACCATTAGAAGACATCTTTTTTTAGTAAGAAAGTAAGTGGTGCACTGATCTCTCCATATTTTTTCACGAACTTGCAGTAGTAGCCTGTTAAACCCAGAAAGCCATGTAGCAATTTTATGTTCCTCGGGGTCAGCCAGTTTAGCATTGCTCCAATTTTGAAGGGGTCTACTCTCACACCTTTCTCTGATATGATATGCCCAAGATATTCCACCTTCTTTTGAAGAAAGCAAAAATTCATATTGGTTGTTGTGTGTTCAAAAGGTGGTTTTCAGTATGTCTTCTTCGTATACTCGTATTTGATGATACCCGGATCGAAGGTCCAGCTTTGTGAAGATTTGTGCTCCCTTAACAACTCATCTACTACTGGAATAGGGTATTTATCCTTGATGGTTATGCCATTGAGAGCTCGGTAATCAACACATAATCGCCATATTCCATCCTTCTTTCGTATGGGGAGCACCGGTGAAGAGTAGGGGCTGCAACATGGCCGAATAACTCCTGTTTTGAGCATCTCTTTTACAATCCTTTCTATTTCATACTTCTAGAGATGTGGATACTGATATGGCTGAGCATTTGTTAGAGATTTTCCTGGAAGAATCGTTATATAATGATCATGCCGATGGGTAAGAGGTAGGTTGCACGGTTCGTCAAATATATCTGAAAATTCTGCAAGCAAAGGAAGTCGATTTGGATCTTCAAATTCTATTGGCTCTCCTTTAATTTGCTGCTCAAGTTGTACCAAAAAGCCCCTGCATGCTTTATGCAAAACCTTCTCCATTTGTTGTGTGCAAATCATCGTTACGTCGCCCTCACGTTTCCCATGCAGTATCACATGTTTCTCCTTACTGTAAAATTTCATAATTAGTTGCATAAAATTCCAAGAAATATCACATAATGTCATCAACCATTTAATTATGAGGATGGCCTCATGATCATCAAGAGGGAGATGGAAGAAATATGCAATTATCTCTTGGTAAGGCCTTATGATCAGCAATAGTTTCACTTGTGGGCACCTACGATCATACTTCAAAATCCATCCGTTGGTGACCTTAACGACAAACCTATTGTAATTTTCAATAGGTAAGTTCATATGGACAGCAACCTTACTATTTATGAAGTTATTAGTGCAGCCTGTGTCGATGAGAACAGTGATCGGTTGTTGTTTGAGAAGGCCTCCAACTTTCATCGTTTGTGGGATTGAGTAGCCAACTAGTGTATGTACCGTAACTTTGGTCGGTTGTGGCTCTTCTTCTGCATCTTCTTCTTTATATTCAAGGCTCTCTTTTGGATGTTTAATGACCTCTTCTTCTATTGGTTCAATCATAAGAAGTCCCCCTTTACTACAGCGATGCTCACGGCTCCACGGCTTGTCACAATGCCAACATAACCCCTTCGCATATCGCTCCCGAAACTCTTCTCTTGTTAACCTCTTTGGTATAGGGACTTGGTCGATAGTAAGGGGGGCTAAGGGCTTCAATATTACTGGTTGAGGAGCGACCCTAGTCCTCTGAGCTTCATGGTTCAATTGCTCCTCTTGATGTCGTGCGAAAGAGATGGCTGCTATAAGCGTATACGGTTGTCGCGCTTTAACTTCTCCTCGGATCTCCGGCTTCAAGCCCTCAATGAAGGTCCTCAATAGCTAATTTTGAGACTAATCATGAGTTTGATTAGATAACCTTTCAAACCTGGTTTGGTACTCCTGAATGGTGGAGGTTTGTCGGATCTTTGCTAGTTGTTTGTCAATATTCTCGTAATCGATTGGTCTGAAACGAATCAGCAGTCCTTCTTTGAATTGTCGCCATGAAAGGACTCCATAAGTATGTTCAAACCAGTCAAACCACTGTATAGCATCCCCTTCAAGATGTATAGCTGCAATTTTCACCATAGATGCATCCGCGGTTTTGTGGTACTGAAAATATCGCTCCGTGCGCGAGATCCAACCAATCGGGTCTCCTTCTTCCCATCTAGGGAAGTCCACTCTCATGCATGGATAGTTGGGTTCAATCATAGAGCCTCCCCTCCCTTGGAACTCATCTCTTCGAGCCTGGTGCGATTGAGCAAAGCTCTCTCCGTGATATGATTTTTTCGGGCTTAGTGGTCGGCCCAATTTGAGTTCGGTAAAGAGCGTCCGAATCTTATCCGCCATTCGCGCCTCCAAGGCTTCGAATTTAGAATTAATTGCCTCCTTAGATGCCATAGTATATGCCTCCAAATCTATGATGTTAAGATCTCTCTTTTGTTGTCAGGTTAAAGGCATGTATAGTTGAGAGAAGTGATGGTCGAAAGGATTGGTGGATCGATGGATGTAGGCTACGATTTAGGCCTATTTTGGCTGTAGTTTGAGGGTGTGGTTTAGCAGAGTTTTAGGGCTATGGATGAATGTTTTGGATCTATGGTAGATGATAGCAAAGGTTTGATAGAAATCAGTGGAAGTTGCAGCAAGTATGTGCTGTCTTATAAGAGTAGAATTGTCGTCGAAGAAACAACGGTTTCTCGACGTAATTTCTACCAAAAACTTGTGAGAATTGAGGAGGGAATTGATAGAAAAATCACAGTTTATATTACAGCAAGGATATCTAATTTAATCAAGAAAATTTCAGAAGTATAACAGCAAGGAAATTGGTGCAAGTTGCGATTGCAGAATTCTCGTCAAAAAATTTCAACGGGTTACGACGAAAATTTGCAGCAACATAAAATCATTTTTAGAGATGAATTTCTTAATAGATTAATCTTAGATGGAAGCCAAGATGATCTATGAAGTGTATAAGAAATTTCATTCAAAAAAGATTGTAAATAGATGGGTTAAGGCAACAATATGCGGCTGAAATTTTCTGCAGCACAGATTTTTAGGTATAGCAAATTAGACGTAAAAGATCAGTAGTTTATATTGAGAATTTTTTGATGAAACCAAAGGGAAATCCACTGTTAGGAAGTGTCAAAGCTATCATAAAAATTTCATAGAGATTTGGATAGAAACAATATAGTATCAAGATCAAACAAACAGTGTTATGCGGCTGAAATTTTACAGTACAGATTTTCAAGTATAGCAGATTTGACGTAAAAGATCAATGGTTTATATTGAGAATTTTTTGAAAAAACCAAAGGGAAATCTGCTGTTAGGAAGTGTCAAAGATGTCATAAAAATATAATAGAAATTTGGATAGAAAAAGCATAGTAGCAAGATCAAAGAGATGGTACTATGCGGCTGGAATTCTGCAATGTATCTTTCGTCGTAGAGATGAAAACTTTGTGACGAAAGGTTTATGCAGCAATATAGGAATAGTTTTTTTTTTTTTGGATTTTCGAATAAGGATAACTAAATTGTAGCAGCAATAAGGTAGGGAACCAGAACCTATTGCAATTCACGGAGAGATCAAAGGATGATCCGCGGTGGTGGAGATGATGGCGGAATTCGGCGACGATCTTTTAAGCAATTGTGGGAATTGCTTTGGGCGGTTGTGGAGGGTGATGGATGGCAGTGGAAGGGCAACGAGATGCCAAGAACGCTACTCTGATACCAGGTGTTAGAACCCTTGCAGATTCTAAACTTGGGGTTGATCTCTTTAGGGGATCGGCCTCCTTGGAACTCTATAGGGGTTCCTCCCTCCAAGTTGCTGCTCAAAGGCTGCAGAAAAGATTCATCTATTGCTTATCAAAAGAGAAGGAATACATGGCTATTTATAGGGCTTCTAAACCCTAACTCCTAATAGGACTCCTACTCAAGACTCCTATTCCCTTACAACTCCAAATTCTTCTCTAAGGAAAAACCTCCTACATGAATGCCCCTCTCAATTAGGACTCTTCTAGCTAGAGTCCTAACAGAATGTCCCTCTCAATTAGGACTCTCCAAGCTAGAGTCCTAATAGTTCTGCGGGAACAAATCCGAGAAGTCCATGAGCATGCCAAAGAAGCTCGTTGGAACTCGCCAAGTGGATCGTCGCAAGTCCAGGAGTTTGCCGGAAGTCCGCAGGAGCATCACCGAGGGTTCATTGGATGATCGACGGAAGTTCGTCGGAAGCTCGCCGGAAGAAGCGATTGACGCACCGGAGCAAGTTGCAGCAAATGTCTTAGGAAATATCGTAGTTAGCACAATGATTAAGTTGGAAATGGGAGGTGATCCCATTAACTTAATCTTGGGGCAATTGGGCCCCTAAAAACCCAAATTAGGCCAAATGGATCAACCCATTCGGACCCTGATTTTTGCCAGGCGGTTGAACCGCCCCAGCCAGGCGGTGGCACCGTCTGGGCTCAGTCTTCGAGCCAGACTGGGTGGTGCAACCGCCCCTGACATGAGGTGGCACCGCTTGGGCTCGGTGTCCGAGCTCTGGCTGAGCGGTGCAACCGCCTCAATTAGGCGGTGGCACCGCCTGAGATCGGTCTTTGAGCTCTGGCAGGAGGTGTAACCGCCCCTAATAGGAGGTGGCACCGCCTAGAGGCTCAATCTTCGAGCTCTGCTAGGTGGTGCAACCGCCTCAGTCAGGCGGTGCAACCGCTAGATCCCGAAATTCCAGGAATTGACAATTTTGAGCTCCAAATTCAAACTAGGTTGGGGCCTATAAATACCCCACCCTTTCAGCACTGAAAGGGCACCCAGAAACCACCGAAATTCTGATTTTACTTTGTGATTTTTAGAGCTCAAAAGTGTTGTATGAGTTGAAAGTTCTTCTTCCTCTTTACTTCCAAGTCCTAATCTGTTAAGAGAGGAAAGGAAATTCTGTAAGGGTTGTCTCCTAAGCTTGTCAAAAGAAGTGAAACTATAAAAGGGTGGTTGGACTTCGCCTATTGAAGGAAGACCTCTAGTTGACGTCGGTGACCTCGTCGGTGGAGGAAGCCAAAAGTGGAGTAGGTCAAAATTGACCGAACCACTCTAAATCTCGGTTTGCATTTACTTTGAGTATCTTATCTTTACTGCAAACCTCCTCAAAAGCTTACTGCTTTCTGCGCATATACGATTGGGTTTCAAGCTTTGCACTTTTCGAATCGGCGTTTAGACGTAAATCAGTTTTATCATACGATCATCATATTTCAGTTTGCGTTTACGTTTTGATTTCTATTATAACTGCAAACTGCCTTTATATCCTTGCTTTAACTGCATCTCACTTAATCAAGTGATTTACGAATCAGCATTTAGACGTAAATCATTTTTTCCGTATGAATATCATATTTCAGTTTGCGCCTACTATCTGATTTGAACCATTATTGCAAACTGCATTTATATCTTTGCTGCATCTCGCTTAATCAAAAGTTAAAGTGATTTATGAATTGGCTTTCTTACTGAAATCACTTTTATCGAACAAACACTGTTTATTTTAATCATAGAAGGTTTTCTGCTACACTAATTCACCCCCCCCTCTTAGTGCTCTTGATCCTAACAATTGGTATCAGAGCCCGGTATTTCTCATTTTGGATTTACACCCGAGAGAAATGGCTCTTCATGGCTTTCAAGAGGGCTTATCGGTTGTTCGTCCACCATTGTTTAACGGATTGGACTACACTTATTGGAAAACTCGAATGAGAGTTTTCTTGATTTCTATGAATTTGGATTTATGGAATATCGTTGAAAATGGTTTTCAACTTCCCTCTAAACCGATGAACGAATGGTCGGATTTGGAGAAGAAGTATTTTTCTTTAAACGCAAAGGCTATGAATGCCTTATTTTGCGCTTTGAACAAAAATGAGTTCAATCGGATTTCTACATGCGAAACGACTTTTGACATTTGGCGAACACTTGAAATCACGCACGAGGGAACTAGTAGAGTCAAAGACTTGAAAGTTAACATTTTATTGTATGATTTTGAGCTTTTTCGAATGCAACCAAGCGAGACTATAGGCGACATGTACTCCCGTTTCACGGATATCGTCAATAGTTTAAGAGCTCTTGGAAAATGTTTTTCGAATTTTGAATTCGTAAACAAGATTTTGTGTTCTCTTTCTAAGAAGTGGGATTCAAAAGTAACTGTAATACAAGAAGCTAAAAACCTAAACAACTTACCATTTGAAGAACTAATTGGTTCGTTGATGACATATGAAATGGTGCACAATGCACATGATGAACATGATGAACAAAATCACCTTCCAAAGAACAGGAAGGATTTGGAACTCCAGACAAATGAATACCACTTGAGCGGACTCAAGTGATGAGGACAATGATGAACTTGAACTTCGAACACTAAATCTTAATAAGCTTATTAAACAAAAATCTAAAAGAAACAATAAACTTGAATGAAGGAAGAGGCCAAAGAAGAGGAACACAAAGTGGGATGAATCGAGCTCCTCCGAAGACGAGGAGAAAATCAAGAAAGGCGAGGTGGCAAACTACGCCTTAACCGCTTTCAATGATGAGGTAATCGAAATCCCCCTAATTTATTTTGAAATTACTTGATGCTCTCATGATGTATTTTCTTTTTTAGTTTAGAATTAATTTTCTTAAAAATTACATGTTTAAAAAAAAAATTATGATCATGCCAAGTAATTTCGAAAATGATAATATTACATATTTTATGATAAACAAATAAAATGATTTTGATTGAAAATATGAAATCATAGTTAAGAAGTAATAATGTGCATTACATTGATTTCCATTTTGATTAAAAAAAAATCATTTTGATTTGAAGAAATGCATAATAATGTAATATTAAACATTTTGATTAACAATTTTATGCATGAGATTTTAAGCTATACATGATGATAAGCATGTATTATTTTCATGAGTGTATTTGAAAAACTATGGCAAAAATGTGCTCGAATGCATGAACTTGTTAAGATTATTTTTCGGACTTTCTTGATTCAATGTTCAAATCATTTAATTGTTAGGATCAAGAGCACTAAGAGGGGGGGGGGGGGGGGGGGGGTGAATTAGTGCAGCGGAAAATCTTCTACGAAAAATAAAAACTACGTTCGTTCGTTAAAAGTGATTTTGGTAAGAAAGCCGATTCGTAAATCACTTTAACTTTTGTTTAAGCGAGATGTAGCAGAGATATAAATGCAGTTTGCAGTTATGATTCTAATCAGATAGTAGGCGCAAACTGAAGTATGATATTTGTACAAAAAAACTACTTTACGTCAAACTACTGATTCGTAAATCACTTGATTAAGCGAGATGCAGTTTAAGCAAGGATATAAAGGTAGTTTACAGTTGTGATAGAAATCAAAACGTAAACGTAAACAAAAATATGGTGATCGTACGATGAAACTGTTTTACGTCTAAATGCCGATTCGGAAAGTGCAAAGCTTGAAACCCGATCGTATATGTGCAGAAAGCAGTAAGCTTTAGAGGAGGTTTGCAGTAAAGATAATATGCTCAAAGTAAATGCAAACCGAGATTTAGAGTGGTTCGGTCAATCTTGACCTACTCCACTTTTGGCTTCCTCCACCGACGAGGTCACCGATGTCAACTAGAGGCCTTCCTTCAAAAAGCGAAGGCCAACCACCCTTTTACAGTTTCACTCCTTTGGACGGGCTTAGGAGACAACCTTACAGAATTTTCTCTCTTCTCTTTAAAGCTCAGAACTTGGAAGAAAAGAGGGAGAAGAACTTTTGGCCTTTACAACAATTTTGAACTCTAAAAATCATAGAACAAGATCAGAATTTCGGTGTATATTTTGTGCCCTTTCAGTGCTGAATGGGTGGGGTATTTATAGGCCCCAACCCAGTTTGAATTTGGAGCTCAAAACTGTCAATTCCTGAAATTTCGGGATCTGGCGGTTGCACCTCCTGACTAGAGCGGTTGCACCGCCTAGTAGAGCTTGAAGTCTGAGCCTATGGGCGGTGCCACCTCCTGTCTGGGGTGGTTGCACCTCCTGCCAAAGCTCGAAGACCGAGCTCAGGCGGTGCCACCTCCTGACTGAGGCGGTTGCACCACTCAGCCAGAGCTTGGAGACCGAGCCCAAGCGGTGCCACCTTTGTTAGGGGAGGTTGCACCGCCCAGCCAGAGCTCGTAGACTGAGCCCAGGCAGTGCCACCTCCTGGCTTGGGCGTTTCAACCGCTTGGCAGAAATCAGGGTCCGAATGGGTTGATCCATTCGGCCCAATTTGGGTTTTTCAAGGACCCAATTGCCCCAAGATTAAGTTAATGGGATCACCTCCCATTTCCAACTTGATCATTGTGCTAACTACGATTTTTCCTAAGACATTTACTGCAACTTGCTCCGGTGCGTCAATCGCTTCTTCCAGCGAGCTTCCGGCGAACTTCCGTCGATCATCCGATGAACCCTCGGTGATGCTCCTGCGGACTTCCGAAAAACTCCTGGACTTGCGATGATCCACTTGGCGAGTTTTGACGAGCTTCTTTGGCAAGCTCATGGACTTCTCGGATTTGTTCCCGCAGAACCTCCGACGACTGTCCGAACTTCTATCGAACTCTCGAACTCCCAACATGATCATTGTCTTGACTCCGACGTAACTCCTGCTGCATATCTTACTTTCATCGTAGTTAATCCTGCACACTTATCTCAACATATAGATTAGATAATAAATGACAATTGACTTCCTCATCAAAATCCGAGATTCAACAATCTCCCCCTTTTTGATAATGACAACCAGGAAATAAGGGCATGTCCTAAAAATTGATATGTTCCTGATGTGCTTTTTCTATCTAGTTTACAGCCAGCAAAGTCCGCATTAGTATAAGCAATTAACTCAAGATTCTTTGATTTTGGGTACCATAATCCTAGATATGTGGTACCATTAAGATATCCAAGTATTCTTTTAACTGCTTTGAGATGAGATATCTTAGGGTTTGATTGAAATCTAGCACAGAGTCCTACACTGAACATGATATCTGGTCTAGTTATAGTGAGGTAAAGTAAACTTCCTATCATGCCCCTATAAGTTTTTTAATCAAAGCTTTCTCTACTTTCATCGATTTCTAACTTAGTAGAGGTGCTCTTAGGAGTGTTAATAGCTTTTGAGTTATTCATCTTAAACTTTTTTAGCAAATTCATAGCATATTTAGTTTTACTAATAAAGATGCCATTGCTTAGTTGTTTGATTTGTAAGCCTAAGAAGAATGTTAATTCTCCCATTAAACTCATTTCGAATTCAAGACTCATAGTTTTAGCCAAAGATTCACAAAGATATTCATTCGTAGAACCAAAGATAATATCATCAACATAAATCTGAACAATGAGAAAATCATTTTCAAAATTCTTAATGAATAATGTAGTATCAACCTTGCCTTTTGTGAAATTATTTTTGATAAGAAAAGAACTAAGTCTCTCATACCAAGCCCTCGGAGCTTGTTTTAAACCATAGAGAGCTTTAGTTAATCTAAACACATGATTAGGGAGGCTATTATTTTCAAATCCAGGAGGTTGTTCAACATAGACTTCTTCGGAAATAAAGCCATTAAGAAAAGCGCTTTTAACATCCATTTGAAACAACTTAAAATTATTACTACTTGCGTAGGCAAGGAGCAACCTTATGGCTTCTAATCGAGCCACAAGAGCGAAGGTTTCTTCCTAATCGATACCTTCCTCTTGGTTGAAACCTTTGGCCACTAATCTAGCCTTGTTTCTAACCACGATACCATATTCATCTTGCTTGTTTCTAAATACCCATTTAGTACCAATAACTAAATGGTCATTTGGCCTAGGAACAAGCTTCCACACCTCATTTCTCTCAAATTGATTTAATTCATCTTGCATTGCGATAATCCATGAATCATCTTTCATGGCTTCGTCAACACATTTGGGTTCAATTTGGGAGAGAAAAGCGGCGTTGGAACAAAAATTTTTAAGTTAAGAACGTGTTTGAATCCCCTTTGATGTGTCTCCTAAGATTAGCTCCTTAGGATGAGCATCTACATACTTCCAATCCTTGGGTAAGGATATTTCAGAAGTGGATGCATTCAAGTTGCTAATTGGAGACGGGGTTTCATTTAAATTCAAGGAATCAAAATTAACATCATCATCAAAATTGTTTTTCTTAATTTTGGAAATCTCATTAAAGACAACATGAATGGATTCTTCAATATTTAAAGTTCTTTTATTGAAGATATGAAAAGCTTTAGAAACTGAAGGATAACCAAGAAAGATTCCTTCATCGGATTTAGCATCAAATTTTCCTAAGTTATCTTTTTCATTCAAGATAAAACACTTACACCCAAAGACATTAAAATATGAAACATTGGGTTTTTTGTTGTTCCATAACTCATAGGGAGTTTTGGTGAGTAAGGGTCTTACTAGAACTCTATTCAAAATAGAGTATGCAGTATTTACGGCTTCGGCCCAAAAATATTTGGGTAGGCTATGTTCATTCAACATGGTTCTTGCCATTTCTTGCAAATTTCGATTTTTTCTTTCTACTACTCTATTTTGTTGAGGATTTCTAGGAGTAGAGAAATTATGGTTGTATCCATTGAGTTCACAAAATTCTTGTAAATCATGGTTTTGAAATTCATCACCGTGATCACTTCTAATTGACGAAATCATAGAACCCTTCTCATTCTGAACAAGTTTACAAAACTTGGTAAAATATCTAAAGCATTCACTTTTCTGTTTTAAGAAGTAAGTTCATGTGTATCTACTATAGTCATCCACAATGACGAAGGCGTATTTGCTACCTCCTAGGCTTGATGTAGAGATTGATCCAAACAAGTCCATATGGATCAATTGTAAGGGCCTAGAGGTGCTTATTTGATTCTTAGATTTGAATTTGCCCTTAATTTGTTTACCTAATTGGCAAGCATCACATACATTATCTTTAATGAACATGATATGAGAAATTCCTCTTACAAGTTCTTTAGATGATATTTGAGTGATTAGTTTCATGCTAGCATGACCTAATCTTCTATGCCATAGCCAAGCATCCTCATTCAAAACCGAAAAATATATTTCATTACACAAATCATTGATGTCAATAGTGTATACGTTATTTTGTTTTAATGTAATCATAGACATGTTTTTGTGTGGTTTTTCAATGATGCAAGCATTAGATTCGAATCTGACAATATATCCTTTATCACATAATTGACTAATGCTCAAGAGGTTATGTTTTAAACCATCAACTAACAAAACATCTTCAATAAAGAAGTTGGATTTGTTACCTATGGTTCCTTTGCCAATGATTTTACCCTTGTTGTTGTCTCCGAAGGTGACATAGCCTTTGTCTATGCTAGTGAGCTTAGAGAATTGAGATGGATCTCCGGTCATATGCCTTGAGCATCCACTATCAAGGTACCATCTCTTGCTCCTAGCTTGCGATGGTATAGGTTTCTACAAGAAAGGATGATCTTTAGGTACCCATTTGCTTTTGGGTGCCTCAAAAATAGATCTACATTGTTTATCATGTTGCATAGAATTTATCATGGTTCCTTTAGGAACCCAAATTAATTTGTTTGAACTAATTTTCTTGAATGGACAATAATGCATTTTGTATCCAAGTTTTCAACAAAAGTTGCATTTGTCTTGGTGTCGAACATGTAAGATGAGGCCTTTTATGAAGGTGGTTGGATTTTGGTGAGGACTTCTCACAAATCCGATTCCACTTCTTTTGGGAACGTGACCCTTGTTTGCAAGGATCATGTTCAAGGACTTGCTACCAACCTCGAATTTCTTCAAGGTGTCCTTAAGTAGCAAGTTTTCCTTTTGGAGAGTTTCTAGATCAGGGCATTTTATGCATGAACTTAAACTATCATGATATTCAGTTTTTAACTTATCGAAATTACAAGTAAGACTATCATGCTCCTCTTTTAGCAATTTGTATTTTCTACTAATAACCTTGCATTCATCAAATAAATAATGGAAGGCATTTAATAATTCATCAAATGATAAATCTGCATCTATTAAATTCGTTACCTCCTCTCCGATGGCCATTAAGGCGTAATGAGCAACTTGCTCGGTATTGGACTCCTCTTCTTCGGACGCGCTCGAGTCATCCTATGTTGCTTTGAGCGCCTTCTTCTTTGATGTTCTCTTTTTGACTTGGGGACAATCACTCTTGTAGTGTCCCGGCTTTTTGCACTTATAGCAAATAACTTGGTCCTTCTTGGGTTCTAGTTTATTTTTTGTGTCATTCTTAAACTTGTTTCTTTTAATGAATTTTTTAAATTTTCTTGTTAGAAGTGCCAAGTCATCATCACAGTCCTCATCACTTGAGTTTTCTCTCAAGTGGTCGTCTGAAGTTCTAAGTGCCATATCCTTCCTGTTCTTTGGAAGGATGTCTTCTTGCTCTTCATGAGCTTTGCAAGTCATCTCGTAGGTCATTAATGACCCGATTAGTTCTTCAAGAGGGAAGTTATTTAGGTCTTTCGCTTCTTGAATAGCAGTGACTTTAGGATCCCAACTCTTAGGAAGGGATCTTAGAATCTTATTTACGAGCTCAAAATCCGAAAAATATTTTCTGAGTCCTTTTAGACCGTTGACGACATCCGTGAAACGGGTAAACATGTCACCAATAGTCTCACTCGGTTTCATCCGGAAAAGTTCGAAAGAATGTAACAAAAGATTGATTTTTGACTCTTTCACTCTACTTGTGCCTTCATGAGTCACTTTGAGTGTGTGCCAAATATCAAATACGGTTTCACAAACCGAAACATGGTTGAACTCGTTTTTGTCAAGCGCACAAAATAAGGCATTCATAGCCTTTGCATTAAGAGCGAAAGCTTTCTTCTCCAATTCATTCCAATCGATCATTGGAAGAGAAGACTTCAAAAATCCATTTTCGACAAGATTCCAAAGTTCAAAATCCATAGAAATAAGAAAGATCCTCGTTCGGATCTTCCAATAGGTGTAGTCCATCCCATTGAACATGGGTGGACGTGTAATAGAATGGCCCTCTTGGTTTCCGGCGTATACCATCTCTCTTGGGTTTTAATCCGTTTGAGAGTTAACCCCGCTCTGATACCAATTGTTAGGATCCAGAGCACTAAGAGGGGGGGGGGGGAGGGGGGGGTGAATTAGTGTAGCAGAAAACCTTCTACGAAAAATGAAAACTGCATTCGTTCGTTAAAAGTAATTTTGGTAAGAAAGTCGATTCGTAAATCACTTTAACTTTTGTTTAAGCGAGATGCAGTAGAGATATAAATGCAATTTGCAGTTATGATTCTAATAAGATAGTAGGCGCAAACTGAAGTATGATATTCGTACGAAAAAACTACTTTACAACTAAATGCTGATTCGTAAATCACTTGATTAAGCAAGATGCAGTTTAAGCAAGGATATAAAGGCAGTTTACAATTGTGATAGAAATCAAAACGTAAACACAAATAGAAATATGATGATCGAACGATGAAACTGTTTTACGTCTAAATGCCAATTCGGAAAGTGCAAAGCTTGAAACCCGATCGTATATGTGCAGAAAGCAGTAAGCTTTAGAGGAGGTTTACAGTAAAGATAATATGCTCAAAGTAAATGCAAACCGAGATTTAGAGTGGTTCGGTCAATCTTGACCTACTCCACTTTTGGCTTCCTCCACCGACGAGGTCACCGACGTCAACTAGAGGCCTTCCTTCAATAGGCGAAGGCCAACCACCCTTTTACAGTTTCACTCCTTTTGACGGGCTTAGGAGAAAACCCTTACAGAATTTTCTCTCCTCTCTTTAAAGCTCAGAACTTGGAAAAAAAGAGGGAGAAGAACTTTTGGCCTTTACAACAATTTTGAACTCTAAAAATCACAAAACAAGATCAGGATTTCGGTGTATATTATGTGCCCTTTCAGTGCTGAATGGGTGGGGTATTTATAGGCCCCAACCCAGTTTGAATTTGGAGCTCAAAACTGTCAATTCTCGGAATTTCGGGATCTGACGATTGCACCTCCTGACTGGAGCGGTTGCACCTCCTGGCAGAGCTCGAAGACTGAGCCTCTAGGCGGTGCCACCTCCTGTCAGGGGCGGTTGCACCTCCTGCCAGAGCTCGAAGACCGAGCTTAGGCGGTGCCACCTCCTGACTGAGGCGGTCGCACCGCTCAACCAGAGCTCGGAGACCGAGCCCAGGCGGTGCCACCTCTGTCAGGGGAGGTTGCACCGCCCAGTCTCGCTCGGAGACTGAGCCCAGGCGGTGCCACCTCCTGGCTGGGGCGGTTGCACCGCCCAGTCTCGCTCGGAGACTTAGCCCAGGCGGTGCCACCTCCTGGCTTGGGTAGTTCAACCGCCTGGCAGAAATCAGGGTCCGAATGGGTTGATCCATTCGGCCTAATTTGGGTTTTTCAAGGGCCCAATTGCCCCAAGATTAAGTTAATGGGATCACCTCCCATTTTCAACTTAATCATTGTGCTAACTACGATTTTTCTTAAGACATTTACAGCAACTTGCTCCGGTGCGTCAATCGCTTCTTCCGGCGAGCTTCCGGCGAACTTCCGTCGATCATCCGATGAACCCTCAGTGATGCTCCTGCGGACTTCCGGAAAACTCTTGGACTTGCAACGATCCACTTGGCGAGTTCCGATGAGCTTCTTTGGCAAGCTCATGGACTTCTCGGATTTGTTTCCGCAGAATCTCTGACGACTGTCCGAACTTCCGTCGAACTCTCGAACTCCCAATGTGATCATTGTCTTGACTCCGGCGTAACTCCTGCTGGATATCTTACTTTTATCATAGTTAATCCTGGACACTTATCTCAACATATAGATTAGATAACAAATGACAATTGACTTCATCATCAAAATCTGAGATTCAACATTAATTGCCATGATGATTTTACACTATTACATGCCTTAATAACATGTTGGAAATTATGTGTTTTGGATACAAAAATTTTTTATGATCATGAGCATGTTTTATCTTCATGATTGAACTTGAAAATCTATAGCAAAACCTTGTCCGAATGCATGAAAGAGTTAAATTTCATTTTCGGATTTTCTTGATCATAATAGTTCATTTTTGAGAATCTATTGATCTTGATGGTTTTATGATGAAATTCATTTTTCGATCCTAAACGTTGATGCATGTTTAACATTAAAGAAAAAGCATGCTAATATGAAATCAATAACTCAAAATGAAATACTTAAAAAAGGGAAAAATATATTATCAATGAAATCATGAATCTACTTATGTTACGAATTTTGTGAACCATAAATATGATTTTTGGTGATTTGAATTTGAATGAGTTTTATCCAAAATCATGATCTTGGTTCTGTGATATTTACAAATTAAGATTTATTATGAATCAAGATTTTTTCATTAATTATTCTCCTAAGATTTTCTTTTGATTAATTATGTCTTTTGGTATTCACATGTTCTAATCTTTCATGATATGATTTTTATGCAATTCCTTGTATTCATGAAATGTTTATCTCATCACCTAATAATTCTTCTTGATATTCCTTATGTGATGATAAGAATACATGAAATATTCATTAATTAGTTTTGATGTATACAAATAAGAAGTTTCGATCATTTATGGTATAATGTAATTTGACAATTTGGTACCATCATGTTGCAAAATAAATGATGATTAGGAATCATGCATTAATGATGATTCTATATTTTATGATTTGGCATGATGCATGCAATGATGAAATATTCATGAATTTGAAATGATGCATGCAATACTTATGACGATGATGTACATAATGTATTGCATATGATATGTATCATGAATGCTTTAAATGATGAATGTTTGGTATCATGATCAACATGTTGATAAATGCTTAAAAATTTTAATGTTTGAGTATCATTTATGATATACCCATTATTGATGATTGATTTATTTTTTGGTATCGTGCATGAAAAATAAGGTTTTTGAAATTGTGTATGTTGTAATTTGAATATATAATGATGCACAAATAAAATTGATACTTACCTTTGTCATAATCTGAAAATTGAAAAAAGGGTTTTCCCTTCTTTTTGACAATGACAAAGGGGGAGCAAGAATTTCTAGCGTGGACATCATGAAAAGAGGCAAACTAGCTAGCTTACACAATTCAAGATGAAAGCACAAATTACACTCCTCTAAAGAGAAGATGCAAATGTAACACTTGCCAAATTGTTTGCTTGCCTCATGTAAAACATTTTCTCTTGCTAGTTTAGCATTTTGCTAGCTTGCACTTTGCAAAGAAAGCAAAAATGACACTTCTCAAAAGAGAAGAAAGAGTTTGTTATCTTGATCATCACAAGCTTGCCAAACAAAAATTGCAAAAGTGCTATCTTGCCTATCTCAAGAAGCAAAACTTGCATATCGTAAAAATTTGCTAGCTTGCAACTTGTATATTTCAAGAAGCAAGAGTTGCCTTCTTAAACATCTCTAAATTGCTAGCTTGCAAGTTCTAAAATGTTGTAATATTGCTAGCTTTCATGTTCTAAAAGTGCTATCTTGTATGTTGTAAAACTTGCATAGCTAAAACTTGATAGCTTGAATGTTCTAAGCATGATGTAACATTTGCTAAATTTTCTGGCTTCAAAACTGCATGATGATAAAACTTGATATTATGTTTTTCATGCAATGAGTTGAACCAATATCACAAACACTTGATTGTGGTACTTCTCCTTTTTGTTGATGAAAAAGGGGGAGAAGTATGTTGATGACATGACATTTTATGCATAAGTTTATGTACAAGTTCATGATGACGTGTTGCAAGTATTCATGATGAATATTGCAATGACTTGAATTCAGTTTGAATTCAAGATTCTATCAATATGGCACATTGATAGAGGGAGTTTGTTTAAACATGCTTACACAAGAAAGCTATCTTGCATTTGCTTTCGAAATTTTTGCTAGCTTGTATGTAGTAAAACTTGCATATCGTAAAAATTGCTAGCTTGTAGTATAAAGAGAAGCAAATAGTTGCTATCTCAAGAAAATTAAACATGCTAAACTTACACCTTGCAATGGAAGTAAAATTGCGAGCTCAAACATTGCAAAGGAAGCAAAAATTTGCTAGCTTGCAACTTGCATATTTCAAGAAGCAAGAGTTGCCTTCTTGAACATCTCTAAATTACTAGCTTGCAAGTTCTAAAATGTTGTAACATTGCTAGCTTGCATGTTCTAAAAGTGCTATCTTGTATGCTGTAAAACTTGAATATCTAAAACTTGATACCTTGAATGTTCTATGCATGATGTAACATTTGCTAAATTTTCTGGCTTCAAAACTGCATGATGATAAAACTTGATATTATGTTTTTCATACAATAAACTAATATTCTAAACACAAGAATAGTTGGACTTCTCCTTTTTATTGATGACAAAGGGGGAAAAGTATGATGTTATGCATAAGTTTATGCATAAGTTCATGATGATGTGTTGCAAGTATTCATGATGAATATTACAATGACTTGAATTCAGTTTGAATTCAAGATTCTATCAATATGGCATATTGATAGGGGGAGTTTGTTTAAATCCGTCATCAAGTGGTTGTCATCATCAAAAAGGGGGAGATTGTTGATTCTCGTATTTTGATGATGAAACTACTTGATATATGTTTATGATTTAATCTACGTTTTGAGTGACGCAGGATACTTTGATCAGGATGAGACAATTAAAGCAGGAAAATCATGTTGTGCCGGAGGAACATGTCAGAAGATTGGACGTCGGGCCGGTGGATCGGTCGACGTATCGACAGAAGGCTTCGGGCCGTAGACTCGGGCATCGGGCCAAGAAGAGCGGGTATTGTACCAAGAATATCGGAGTTGTAGAGTCAACTGACCGATTGGGCAATAGGCTGCAGGAGAGGACGATGCGCCAAAGAATCGGACAAAGCGTCGAGGGACCAATGACATGCCGAATAACTTGGTTAATTGCTTAGGATTAATTGTCTCAATCGAAGTTTTGTTTTAAGTGTGCAGGATTAACTACGATGAAAGTAAGATATGCAGCAGAAGTTGCGCCGGAGTCAAGACAATGATCACGTTGGGAGTTCAAGAGTTCGACGGAAGTTCGGACAATCGTCGGAGGTTCTACGGGAACAAATCCGAGAAGTCCATGAGCTTGCCAAAGAAGCTCGTCGGAACTCGCCAAGTGGATCATCGCAAGTCCAGGAGTTTGCCGGAAGTCCGCAAGAGCATCACCGAGGGATCATCGGATGATCGACGGAAGTTCGCCGGAAGCTCACCGGAACAAGCGATTGACGCACCGGAGCAAGTTGCAGTAAATGTCTTAGGAAATATGGTAGTTAGCACAATGATTAAGTTGGAAATGGGAGGTGATCCCATTAACTTAATCTTGGGGCAATTGGGCCCCTAAAAACCCAAATTGGGCCGAATGGATCAACCCATTCAGACCCTGATTTCGGCCAGGCGGTTGAACCGCCCCAGCCAGGCGGTGGCACCACCTGGGCTCAGTCTCCGAGCGAGACTGGGCAGTGCAACCGCCCCTGACAGGAGGTGGCACCACTTGGGCTCGGTCTCCAAGCTCTAGCTGAGCGGTGCAATCGCCTCAGTCAGGCGGTGGCACTACCTGAGCTCGGTCTTCGAGCTCTGGCAGGAGGTGGCACCGCCCAGAGGCTCAGTCTTCGAGCTCTACCAGGCGGTGCACCTGCCTCAGTCAGGCGGTGCAACCGCCAGATCCCGGAATTCCGGGAATTGACAGTTTTGAGCTCCAAATTCAAACTGGGTTGGGGCCTATAAATACCCCACCCTTTTAGCACTGAAAGGCACCCAGAAACCACCAAAATTCTGATTTTACTTTGTGATTTTTAGAGCTCAAAAGTGTTGTATGAGTTGAAAGTTCTTCTTCCTCTTTTCTTCCAAGTCCTAATCTGTTAAGAGAGGAAAGGAAATTCTGTAAGGGTTGCCTCCTTAGCCCGTCAAAAGGAGTGAAACTGTAAAAGAGTGGTTGGCCTTCGCCTATTGAAGGAAGGCCTCTAGTTGACGTCGGTGACCTCGTTGGTGGAGGAAGCCAAAAGTGGAGTAGGTCAAGATTGACCGAACCACTCTAAATCTCAGTTTACATTTACTTTGAGCATCTTATCTTTACTGCAAACCTCCTTAAAAGCCTATTGCTTTCTGCGCATATACGATTGGGTTTCAAGCTTTGCACTTTCCGAATCGACGTTCAGACGTAAATCAGTTTTATCGTATGATCATCATATTTCAATTTGCGTTTACGTTTTGATTTTTATCATAACTACAAACTGCCTTTATATCCTTGCCTTAACTGCATCTCGCTTAATCATGTGATTTACGAATCAGCATTTAGACGTAAATCAGTTTTTCCGTACGAATATCATATTTCAGTTTGCGCCTACTATCTGATTTAAACCATTACTGCAAACTGTAATTATATCTTTGCTGCATCTCGGTTAATCAAAAGTTAAAGTGATTTACGAATTGGCTTTCTTACTGAAATCACTTTTATTGAACGAACGCAGTTTATTTTAATCGTAGAAGGTTTTCCGTTGCACTAATTCACCCCCCCCCCCCCCCCCCCCTCTTAGAGCTCTTGATCCTAACAAACATTGTGTTTTGAGAATGTTAGATCATGATAGGAATCATGATGTGCATGTTGATAAGTTTATTGAACTTAACTTATCGTTTTGATTCTTGAATTTAAAGGCCTTGAATTCAAGAATGCCTTTTCTCAATTATGGCATATTGATAGGAGGAGTTAAGATTCACTCTATCACCAATTGGTTGTCATCATAAAAAAGGGGGAGATTGTTGAATATCATATTTTGATGATGAAATCAATTGGTAAATTATTTGATCTAATCCTTGTATTGAGAAGTGTGCAGGATTAACTATGATAGCAGTAAGGCATAAAGCAGATGATGGGCCGGAGTTGAAGACTCAAACGATATACTAGGAGCTCGCCGAGAGTTCATCGTAAGATTACCGGAAGCACGTTGAAAGACTTGCCAAAAGCTCATTGGGAGATCGCCGGAAGCACACCGGAAGACTAGCCGAGAGTTGGTTGGGAGTTCGCTGGAAGCTCACCGAAAAGTTCGCCAGAGGATCGCCGAATGAAAAATCGATGTACTGGACCATGCTTGCCTTAATCATAGTTAGAATGATAATTAGAGTTGATTTGGGAGGTAATCCCATCAACTCTGTTAGGGGCCAACTGGGCTCAGAGTTGGGTTGGTTTGGGCCAGATTCATGGCCCAATCAAGATGCTAAATTCTTGGTTAGCGATGGTACCACTTAGAAAGCAGCACCCCAAGTGGTCTGGGCGGTGGTACTGCCTAGACTGGGCGATGGTACCATCGATAGTAAATGCTACCAGTAGTGGTACCGCCCCTGTCAGGCGGTTGTACCGCCTAGTGTCAGGTGTCAAGCGGTGGTACCACCCAATAATGGCGGTGGTACTGCCAATACCCCAGAAATCCAGGATGAGACACTTTTTGGCTCTATTTTTGAAAGCCATTGGGGCTTATAAATACCCGACCCTTTTCTGCATGAAAGGATACTGAAGTGTGATTATAATCTTGAGTTATTGGGGTATAAAAGTGTTGTAAACAAGTGATAGAGTCCTCCTCCTCCCTTTCTAAGTTTTGAGATCATTCAAGAGAGGTGTAAGACTTGTAAGGGTTCTCTCCTAAACCCGACAAAAGGAAAAAGAGCTATAAAAGGTGATTGGTCTTCACCTATTGAAAGAAGGCCTTTAGTAGATGCCGATGACCTCGATGGTGGAGGAATTCGAAAGTGGATGTAGGTCACATTGATCGAACTACACTAAATTCTAGTTTGCATTTCGTTTAGAGAAATTTACTTTAATTGCAAATCATTTCATAGCAAACTGCTTCTCCTCCTCATCTTGCTTTCATTATGCTTACGCTCTCTTATGTTTCAAGTTGCTATCTTTCTGAATCTATTTCCATCGAATGTACGAAATATTTTACGAAATCGAAGAATTTTTCATTGCACTAATTTACCCCCCCCCCCCCCCCCTCTTAGTGCCACTCTTGATACTAACAATCCGGGGATATTAGACTTTTTGGCTCCAATTCTAAAGCCATTGGGGCCTATAACTACCCCACCTTTTTTTGCATGGAAGGGTAACAAAGTGCAATCAAAAGTGTGAAAAATCTAAATGTTGGGGTGTTAAAAGTATTGTAAAAGTGAGAAGAGTCCTCCTCCTTCCTCTCTTAGCTTTGTAATCATCCAAGAAAGAGGAGTGAGGCTTGTAAGGGTTATCTCCTAAACCCATGAAAAGGAGAAAGCATTTTAAAGAGGTGGTTGGTCTTCACCTATTGAAGGAGGACTATTAGTGGATGCCGGTGACCTTGACAGAAGAGGAATAAGAAGTGGATGTAGGTCACAACGACTGAACCACTATAAATTTCGATGTGTTCTTTCCTTATTACAAATTCTCTTTACTGCATTCAACTTTACTACATTGCAAACTGCCCAACCTTTTCTTCTCTACTTATTCAAAGTAAAACAAATGATTTGAGTCGAAACCAGTTTTTATCGTATGAAGGCTTTCGAATCGATGTAATTTTTTCGCTGCACTAATTCACCCCACCCTTCTTAGTGCTGCTCTTGATCCTAACAATTGGTATCAGAGTAAGGTCACTCTCATTTGGTTTGAAACTCAAGAGAGATGGCATTTGCTGGCAACCAAGTGGGTCATTCAATTACACATCCACTCATATTCAATGAGATGAATTACATATATTAGAAGACTAGAATGAGGATTTTTCTAATTTCAATGGATTTTGAGTTATGGAACCTTGTAGAAAATGACTTTCAAAAGTCTTCTCTTCTAATGAGTAATTGGAATGAGTTGGAGAAGAAGACTTTCGCTTTAAATGCCAAGGCTATGAATGCCTTGTTTTGCGCTTTAGATAAAAACGAGTTCAATCGAGCATCTCTTTATGAAATGGTTTTTGATATTTAGCACACACTCGAAATTACTCACGAAGGCACTAGTAGAGTAAAGGAGTCGAAGATAAATCTTTTAGTTCATACTTATGAATTGTTTCAGATGAAGCCAAATGAGACTATTGTCAAAATGTACACCCGTTTTATGGATGTCCTCAATAGTTTAAAAGCTCTTGTCAAATCTTTTTTGAACTTTGATCATGTTAATAAAATCTTAAGATCCCTTCCAAAGAGTTGGGTCTCTAAAGTAACAGCCATTCAAGAGACCAAGGATTTAAATAGCTTTCCTCTTGAAGAATTTATTGGGTCACTAATGACCTATAAGATGACTTGCAACGCTCATGTAGAGTTTGAGAACAACCTTCGAAAGAACAGGAAGGATATGATATTAAGAACTCAAGAAGACCACTTGAAAGAAAATTGAGGACTATGATGATGACTTGGGACTCTTGACAAGAAAGTTTAAAAAATTCATAAAAAGAAGTAAATTTAAAAATGATACTAAAAATAAATTTGAACCCAAGAAAGGACAAGTTATATGCTATGAATACAAAAAGCTAGGACATTTCAAAAATGAATTGTTGGGACTCTAGTTTGGAGAGTCCTAATTGAGAGGGACATTCATGTAAAAATGTTAGGACTCTAGCTAGGAGAGTCCTAATTGAGAGGGATATTCTGTTAGGACTCTAGCTAGGAGAGTCCTAATTGAGAGGGGCATTCATGTAGGAGGTTTTTTCTTAGAGAAGAATTAGGAGTTGTAAGGGAATAGGAGTCTTGAGTAGGAGTCCTATTAGGAGTTGGTTAGAAGTAAGAGTCATAAGTAGGAGTCCTATTAGGAGTTAGGGTTTATAAGCCCTATAAATAGCCATGTATTTCTTCTCTTTTTATAAGCAATAGATGAATCTTTTCTGCAGCCTTTGAGCAGCAACTTGGAGGGAGGAACCCCTATAGAATTCTAAGGAGGCCGATCCCCTAAAGAGATCAACCCCAAGTTTAGAATCTGCAAGGGTTCTACCACCTGGTATCAGAGCAGCGTTCTTTGCATCTCGCTGCCCTTCCACTGCCATCCATCAGCCCTCCACATTCGCCCAAAGCAATTCCCACAATTGCTTAAAAGATCGTCGCCGAATTCCGCCATCATCTCCACCACCGTAGATCATCCTTTGATCTCCCCGTGAATTGCAACAGGTTCTGGTTTCCTACCTTACTGCTGCTGCAATTTAGTTATCCTTATTCAAAAATCCAAAAAAAAAAACTGTTCCTATATTGCTGCATAAACCTTTTTTCACAAAGTTTTCATCTCTACGACGAAAGATACATTACAGAATTCCAGCCGCATAGCACCATCTGTTTGATCTTGCTACTGTGCTTTTTCTATCCAAATTTCTATGAAATTTTTATGACATCTTTGACACTTCCTAACAGCAGATTTTCCTTTGGTTTTTTCAAAAAATTCTCAATATAAACCATTGATATTTTATGTTTAATCTGCTATACTTGAAAATCTGCACTGTAAAATTTCAGCCACATAGCACTGTTTGTTTGATCTTGATACTATATTATTTCTATCCAAATCTCTATGAAATTTTCATCGTAACCCGCTGAAATTTTTCGACGACAATTCTGCTATCGTAACTTGCACCAATTTTCTTGCTGTTATACTGCCGAAATTCTCTTGATTAAATTAGACATCTTTGCTGTCATATAATTTGTGATTTTTCTATCAATTCTCTCCTCAATTCTCTTAAGTTTTTGGTAGAAATTACATCGAGAAACCATTGTTTCTTCGACGACAATTCTACTCTTACAAGACAGCACATACTTGCTGCAACTTCCACTGATTTCTATCAAACCTTTGCTACCATCTACCACAGATCCAAAACTTTCATCTACAGCCCTAAAACTCCACTAAACCACACCCTCAAACTACACCCAAAACTGCCACAAAACAAGCCTAAATCGTAGCCTACATCCACCGATCCACCAACCCTTTCGACCATCACGTCTCTCAACCTATACGTGCCTTTAACCTAACAAAAAAAGAGAGATCTTAATATCATAGATTTGGAGGCATATATTATAACATCTAAGGAGGCAATCAATGCTAAATTCGAAGCCTTAGAGGCGCGAATGGAGGATAAGATTCGGACGCTCTTTACCGAACTCAGAATGGGCCGACCACTAAGCCCGAAGAAATCACATCAAGGAGAGAGCTTTGCCCAATCACACCAAGCCCAAAGATATGACTTTCAAGAGAGGGGAAGCTCTATGACCAACCCCAACTATCCATGTATGAGAGTGGATTTCCCTAGATGGGAAGAAGGAGACCCGATTGGTTGGATCTCGCGGGCGGAGCGATATTTTCGGTACTATAAAACCGCGGATGCATCTATGGTGAAAATTGCAGCTATACATCTTGAAGGGGATGCTATACAATGGTTTGACTAGTTTGAACATACTTATGGAGTTCTTTCATGGCAACAATTCAAAGAAGGACTGCTGATCCGCTTCAGACCAACCGATTACGAGAATATTGATGGACAACTAGCAAAGATTCGACAAACTTCCACCATTCAGGAGTACCAAACCAGGTTTGAAAGGTTATCTAATCAAACTCATGATTTGTCTCAAAAATAGCTATTGAGGACCTTCATTGAGGGCTTGAAGCCGGAGATCCGAGGAGAAGTTAAAGCGCGACAACCGTATACGCTTATGGCAGCCATCTCTTTCGCATGACATCAAGAGGAGCAATTGAACCATGAACCTCGGAGGACTAGGGTCGCTCCTCAACCAGTAATATTGAAGCCCTCAACCCCCCTACTATTGACCAAGTCCCTACACCAAAGAGGTTAACAAGAGAAGAGCTTCGGGAGCGATATGCGAAGGGGTTATGTTGGCATTATGACGAGTCATGGAGCCGTGAGCATCGCTGTAGTAAAGGAGGACTTCTTATGATTGAACCGATAGAAGAAGAGGTCATTAAACATTCAAAAGAGAGCCTTGAACATAAAGAAAAAGATACAGAAGAAGAGCCACAATCGACCGAAGTTACAGTACATACACTAGCTGGCTACTCAAACCCGCAAACGATGAAAGTTGGAGGCCTTCTCAAACAACAACCGATCACTGTTCTCATCGACATGGGCAGCACTAATAACTTCCTAAACAGTAAAGTTGCTGTCCATATGAACTTACCTATTGAGAATTACAGCAGGTTTGTCGTTAAGGTCGCCAACAGACGGATTTTAAAGTGTGATCATAGGTGCCCGTAGGTGAAACTGTTGCTGCAGGACCAAGAGATAATTACAGATTTCCTCCTCCTCCCTCTTGATGATCATGAGGCCATACTCAGAATTAAATGGTTGATGATATTAGGTGATATTTCTTGGAATTTTATGCAACTATTTATAAAATTTTACAGTAAGGAGAAACAGGTGATACTGCATGGGAAACGTGAGGGCGACGTAACGATGATTTGCACACAACAAATGGAGAAGGTTTTGCATAAAGCATGCAGGGGCTTTTTGGTACATCTTGAGTAGCAAATTAAAGGAGAGCTAATTGAATTTGAAGATCCAAACCTATTTCCTTTGCTTGCTGAATTTTCAGATATATTTGACGAGCCGCACAACCTACCTCTTACTCGTCGGCATGATCATTATATAATGATTTTTCCAGTCAAATCTCCAGCAAATACTCAGCCATATCGGTATCCACATCTCCAGAATGATGAAATAGAAAGTATTTTAAAAGATATGCTTGAAACAGGAGTTACTCGGCCAAGTTGCAACCTCTACTTTTCACCGGTGCTACTTGTACACAAGAAGGACGGAACATGGCGAATATGCGTTGATTACCGAGCTCTCAATGGCATAACCATCAAGAACAAATACCTTATTCCAATAGCAGATGAATTGCTAGATGAAAGGGAGCACAAATCTTCATAAAGCTGGACCTTCGATCCGGGTATTATCAAATACGAGTGTATGAAGAAGTCATACCGAAAACCGCCTTTCGAACACACAACGGCCACTACGAATTTTTACTTTCTTCAACAAAAGGTGAAATATCTTGGGCATATCATATCAGAGGAAGGTATGACGGTGGACCCCTTCAAAATTGAAGCAATGCAAAACTGGCCTACCCCGAGGAACATAAAATTGCTACATGGCTTTTTGGGTTTAATAGGCTACTACCGTAAGTTCGTGAAAAACTATGGAAAGATCAGTGCATCACTTACTTCCTTACTAGAAAAAGATGTCTTCCAATGGTCGGACAGAGCCTCCACTACCTTCGACAAACTTAAGGCAGCCATAACGACGACGCCGGTGCTAGCACTACCAAATTTCAACCGACCCTTCATCATTAAGGCCGATGCATCTAGAGACAGAATGGGAGACGTTCTCATGCAAGATGGTCGACTACTCACATACATTAGCAAGACATTGTCTCCCCCCTATCAAAACATGTTAACATATGATAAGGAGATGCTCGCCATTGTGCACGCAGCAATGAGGTGGAAATCGTACTTGATCAGGCGATACTTTCAAATCAAGACCGACCATAAAAGCCTAAAATATCTCTTGGAGCAGAAGATATCTTCCCCCGAGCAGCAAAAATGGGTAACAAAACTTCTTGGATTTGATTATGAAATAACTTACAAAAGGTGGAAAGAGAATGTTGTTGTAGATGCGCTTTCGCAGCTACCTGAGCAAGCTGAATTTTCGATCGTTTTACTTCCAACCAGCGACTTCCTTGAGGATATTAAGATGGAATGGCAGGAAGATTCGGAGACCAATAAGATACAAAAAAAATTAGAGGAAGCACCAAGCTCCATGGCTCATTACAATCGGGACTCAAAAGAATTATGCTATAAGGGACGCATTGTGCTTGTGACAAATTCTACTTGCATCTTCAAGAGCAGATTTTGGACAAAGTTATTCCATATGCAGGGTACTAAATTGAAAAGGAGTATGACATATCACCCACAAACCAACAGCCAGACGGAAGTTTTAAATAGGTGCTTGGAAACAACCCAAAGCCACCCACCAAATATGACTACCCAAAGAGAATTCCAGACCCAGCCAAGTGCCATTATTGATCGACGGATTGTGACTCGACGACGACGACCCACTAATGAAGTGCTAATACAGTGGGTGAACCTACCAATAGAAGATGCCACTTGGGAGAACTATGACGACTTGAAGATCAAATTCCTAGAATTCACGAATCATCAGCCTCGAGGACAAGGCTGATTTGAAGCGGGCGGCGGGTCTGTTAGGACTCTAGTTTGGAGAGTCCTAATTGAGAGGGACATTCATGTAAAACTGTTAGGACTCTAGCTAGGAGAGTCCTAATTGAGAGGGACATTTTGTTAGGACTCTAGCTAGGAGAGTCCTAATTGAGAGGGGCATTCATGTAGGAGGTTTTTTCTTATAGAAGAATTAGGAGTTGTAAGGGAATAGGAGTTTTGAGTAGGAGTCCTATTAGGAGTTGGTTAGAAGTAAGAGTCATAAGTAGGAGTCCTATTAGGAGTTAGGGTTTAGAAGCCCTATAAATAGCCATGTATTCCTTCTCTTTTTATAAGCAATAGATGAATCTTTTTTGCAGCCTTTGAGTAGCAACTTGGAGGGAGGAACCCCTATAGAGTTCCAAGGAGGCCGATCCCCTAAAGAGATCAACCCCAAGTTTAGAATCTGTAAGGGTTCTAACACGAATGTCCCCAAGCAAAGAAGAAATAACCAAATAAGAAGAAGACTCTTAAAGTAACTTGGGACGACTCAAGTGCATGCGAAGAAGAGGAGCTAACCAACACAAAGCAAGTTACTCACTATGCACTAATGGCTATCGGAGATGAGGCAAATAGTTCATTAGATGCAAAATTTTCTTTTAATAAATTACTAAGTGCTTTTCATGATTTATTTGATGAATGTAAATTAGTTAGTAAAAACTATAAATTGTTAAAAAAGGAGCATGCTTCTCTTATTATTAATTTTGATAAATTAAAAGTTGAGCATAATGATAGTTTAGCTCCTTGCACAAAATGTGATGAATTAGAAACACTTGAAAAGGAAAACTTGCTACTCAAAGAAACCTTAGAAAAGTTTGAGGTTGGTAGCAAATTCTTGAACATGATCCTTACCAATAAGAGTCACGTTCATAGAAGAGTTAGAATCGGATTTATGAGTAGCTCTCACCAAAATCCAACCACCATTGTTATGTTGAAATCTCAGATTTTGATGATGAAGTCAATTGTCATTTGGTTATATAATCTGTATGCTCAGATAAGTGTGCAGGATTAACTACGATGGTAGTAAGATATGCAGTAGGTGTTGAGCCGGAGTCAAGACCAAGATCACATTGGGGGTTCGAGAGTTCGACGGAAGTTCGGACGGTCTTCGGAGGTTCTGCGGGAACAATCCAAGAAGTCCAAGAGCTTGCCAAAGAAGCCTATCGGAACTCACTAAGAGGATCATCGCAAGTCCAGGAGTTTGCTGGAAGTCCGCCAGAGCATTGCTGAGGGTTCATCGGATGTTCGTCGAAAGTTCACCGGAAGCTCGCCGGAAGAAGCAATTGATGCACCGGAACACTATTTGTAGCATAAATGTCTTCAGTGTCATAGTTAGCAAGTAGATTAAGTTAGAATTGGAAGGTGATCCCATTAACTAAAATTGGGGCCAACTGAGCCCTGAATAGACCCAAATTGGGCCGAATGGATCAGCCCATTCGGACCCAAAATTTCTAGCAGGCGGTGTCACTGCCCAGGAGACTTGGTCTCCCAGGAATTCTGGGTGGTAGTACCACCCCTGTCAGGCGGTAGTACCGCCGGCAGTTATTACTACCAAGCGGTGGTACCGCCCTAGTCAAGTGGTGGTACCACTAGAGCTCGGTCTCCGAGCTCTGCCAGGCGATGGTACCACCCAGATTGAGCGATAGTACCACCCAGTGTCAGATGCGAGGTAGTAGTACCACACAGTTATGGCGGTGGTACCACCAGGACCCCGGAAATCTAGGAGATGACACTTTTGAGCTTCAAATTCAAACCAGTTGGGGCCTATATAAACCCCACCCTTTCCTCCATGAAAGGCAACCGAAAGCTTACATTTATTCTGAGAATTTGAGAGCTTAAAAGTGTTGTAAAAGGCTAGAAGTTCTTCTCCCTCTTTTCTTCTAAGTTTTGATCATTCAAAAGAGGAGTGCAAATCTGTGAGGGTTGTCTCCTAAGCCCATCAAAAGGAGTAAAGTTGTAAAAGGGTGGTTGGCATTCACCTATTGAAGAAAAGCCTCTAGTGGACATCGGTGACCTCATCAAAGGAGGAAGCCAAAAGTGGATGTAAGTCAAGATTGACTGAACCACTCTAAATCTCGGTTTTTATTTACATTCTGCTCTCTATCTTAGCTGCAAACTGCCTCCGTTGCTTTACTTCAACTATACTTTCGCTTGATCTTAAGTTGAAGAACTTTCCGAAATAGATTTTCATAAAAAATGCTTTTATCATACGAACGTCGCTTTAATCGTCGAAAGTTTTCCGCTGCACTATTTCACCACCCCCCCACCCCTCTTAGTGCTCTTGATCCTAACAATTGGCATCAGAGCGGGTTAACTCTCAATCGGATTAAAACCCAAGAGAGATGGCATACGTCGGAAACCAAGAGGGCCACTCTATTACACGTCTGCCCATGTTCAATGGGATGGACTAAACCTATTAGAAGACCCGAATGAGGATCTTCGTTATTTCCATGGATTTTGAACTTTGGAATATTGTTGAAAATGGATTTTGAAAGTCTTCTCTTCCAATGATCAATTGGAATGAATTAGAGAAGAAGACTTTCGCTCTTAATGCAAAGGCTATGAATGTCTTATTTTGTGCACTTGATAAAAATGAGTTTAATCATGTTTCGATTTATGAAACTGCATTTGATATTTGGTATACACTCGAAGTGACTCACGAAGGTACAAGTAGAGTGAAAGAGTCAAAAATCAATCTTTTAGTACATTCTTATGAACTTTTTCAAATGAAACCGAGCGAGACCATAGGTGACATATACACCTATTTCATAGATGTTGTCAATGGTCTAAAAGGACTCGGTAAAAGTTTTTTGGATTTTGAGCTCGTCAATAAAATTCTAAGATCCCTTCCAAAGAATTGGGACCCTAAAGTCACTACTATTCAAGAGGCTAAAGATTTAAACAACTTCCCTCTTGAAGAATTAATTGGGTCATTAATGACCTAAGAGATGACATGGAAAGCTCATGAAGAGCACGAAGACATCCTTCTAAAGAATAAGAAGAATATGACACTTAGAACTCTAGGAGACCACTTGAGAGAAAACTCAAGTGATGAGAACTTTGACGATGACTTGGCACTTCTAATAAGAAAATTTAAAAAAAATATTAAAAGAAACAAATTTAAGAATGACACCAAAAATAAATTTGAACAAAAAAAGGACCAAGTTATTTGCTATGAATGCAAAAAGCTAGGATACTACAAAAGTGATTGTCCCCAAGCCAAGAAGAGGGCACCAAAGAAGAAGGCGCTCAAAGCAATGTGGGATGACTCAAGCGCATCCGAAGAAGAGGAGTTCAACACCGAGTAAGTTGCTCACTACCCTAATGGCCATTGGAGAGGAGGTAACAAATTTAATTGATGCAGATTTATCATTTAATGAATTGTTAAATGCTTTCCATGACTTATTTGATGAATGCAAAACAATTAGTAGAAAATATAAATTATTAAAAAAGGAGCATGATATTCTTATTAGTAATTTTGATAAATTAAAAACTAAACATAATGATAGTTTAGCTCCATGTATGAAATGCCATGATCTAGAATCTCTCCAAAAGGAGAACTTACTACTCAAAGACACCTTGAAGAAATTCGAGGTCAGTAGCAAGTCTTTGAATATGATCCTTACAAAAAAGGGTCAAGTTCCTAAACGAAGTAGAATAGGATTTTTGAGAAGTCCTCGCCAAAATCCAACCACCTTCATTAAAGGTCCTATCTTGCATGTTTCACACTAAAGCAAATACAACTTTTGTTGCAAATATGAACATAGAACTTATCATTGTCCATTCAAGAAAGTTAGTCTGAACAAATTGATTTGAGTTCCTAAAGGAACCATGATGAATTCCATGCAACATGACAAATAATTTAGATCAGTTTTTTAGGCACCTAAGATTAAATAGGTATAAAAAAATCATCCTTTCTTGTACAAACATATACCATCATAAGCTAGGAGTAAGAGATGGTACCTTGATAGTAGATGCTCAAGGTATATGACCAGAGATCCATCTCAATTCTCTAACCTCACTAGTATAGATGAAGGCTATGTCACCTTCGGAGACAACTGTTAGGATCAAGAGCACTAAGAGGGGGGGGGGGGGGGTGAATTAGTGCAGCAGAAAACTTTCGACGATTAAAATCACGTTCGTACGATAAGAGCGATTTCGGTAGAAAATCCGATTCGTAAATCACTTGAACTTGTAACTAAGCAAGATGCAGTTAAAGCAAAGATATAAAGGCAGTTTGCATTTAAGATAGAAATCAGAATGTAAACGCAAACTAAAATATGATGTTCGTACGATAAAAATGATTTACGTCTAAACGCCGATTCGGAAAATGCAGAGCTTGAAACACGATCGTATATGCGCAAAAGGCAGTAAGCTATTGAGGAGATTTGCAGTAAGGATAAGATGCTCAAAGTAAATGCAAACTGAGATTTAGAGTGGTTCGGTCAATCTTGACCTACTCCACTTTTGGCTTCTTCCACCGATGAGGTCACCGACGTCAACTAGAGGCCTTTCTTCAATAGGCGAAGGCCAATCACCCTTTTAAAGTTTCACTCCTTTTGACGGGCTTAGGAGACAACCCTTACAGAATTTTCTCTCCTCTCTTTCAAGCTCAGAACTTGGAAAAAAAGAGGGAGAAGAACTTTTGGCCTTTACAACAATTTTGAGCTCTAAAAATCACAGAACAAGATCAGGATTTCGGCGTATGTTCAGTGCCCTTTCAGTGCTGAATGCATGGGGTATTTATAGGCCCCAACCTAGTTTGAATTTGGAGCTCAAAATTGTCAATTCCCGAAATTTCGGGATTTGGCGGTTGCACCTCATGACTGGAGCGGTTGCACCGCCTAGCAGAGCTCGAAGACTGAGCCTCTAGGCAGTGCCAGCTCCTGTCAGGGGCGGTTGCACCTCCTGCCAGAGCTTGAAGACCGAGCTCAGGCAGTGCCACCTCCTAACTGAGGTGGTTGCACCGCTCAGCCAGAGCTCAGAGGCCGAGCCCAGGCGGTGCCACCTTTGTCAGGGGAGGTTGCACCGCCCAGTCTCACTCGGAGACTGAGCCCAGGCGGTGCCACCTCCTGGCTGGGGCGGTTGTACCGCCCAGTCTCACTCGGAGACTTAGCCTAGGCGGTGCCACCTCCTGGCTTGGGCGGTTCAACCGCCTGGCAGAAATCAGGGTCCGAATGGGTTGATCCATTCGGCCCAATTTGGGTTTTTCAAGGGCTCAATTGCCCCAAGATTAAGTTAATGGGATCACCTCCCATTTCCAACTTAATCACTGTGCTAACTACAATTTTTCCTAAGACATTTACTGCAACTTGCTCCGGTGCGTCAATCGCTTCTTCCGACGGACTTCCGTCGATCATTCGATGAACCCTCGGTGATGCTCCTGCGGACTTCCGGAAAACTCCTGGACTTGCGATGATCCACTTAGCGAGTTCCGACGAGCTTCTTTGGCAAGCTCATGGACTTCTCGGATTTATTCCCACAGAACCTCCGACGACTGTCTGAACTTCCGTCGAACTCTCGAACTCCCAACGTGATCATTGTCTTGACTCCGGCGCAACTCCTGTTGCATATCTTATTTTCATCGTAGTTAATCCTGCACATGTAAAACAAAACTTCGATCGAGACAATTAATCCTAAGCAATTAACCAAGTTGTCCGGCATGTCATTGGTCCTTCGACGCTTCATCCCATTCTTCGGCGCATCGTCCTCTCCTACGGCCTATTGCCCAATCAGCCAGTTGACTCCGAAACTCCAATATCCTTGGCACAATACCCGCTCTTCTTGACCCGATGCCCGAGTCCATGTCCCGAAGCCTTCTGTCGATACGTCGATCGATCCACCGACCTGACGTCCAATCTTCTGACATTTTCCTCCGGCACAACATGATTTTTCCTGTTTTAATTGTCTCATCCTGATCGAAGCAGCCTGCATCACCCAAAACACAGATTAAATCATAAACATATATCAAGTGGTTTCATCATCAAAATACGAGATTCAACAATCTCCCCCTTTTTGATGATGACAACTACTTGATGACGGAGTTAACCTTAACTCCCAGAGTTTAAACAAACTCCCCCTATCAATATGCCATATTGATAGAAACTCTTGGATTCAAAAGTCCAAGCAACATGTCATCATAAACTTATGCATAAACTTATGCATAACATGTCATGTCATCAACATACTTCTCCCCCTTTGTCATCAACAAAAAGGAGAAGTACCACAATCAAGTGTTTGTGATATTGGTTCAACTCATTGAATGAAAAACATAATATCAAGTTTTATCATCATGCAAGTTTGCTATTATCAAATATCAACATATAAAATTACGATGTAAGCTTTTGATATCATAATGCAAACATTTCTAGTGTTTATCAATTGTAACATTTCATCACATGGTAAGATATCAACGCGTAAATTTACGATACAAGTTATTGATATCTTAACGCATGATGCAAACATGGCATAATGAAAAATTGGCAATCATAGCATCAATTCATATATCTCTTGATGATGCAAGCATTGCAAATATGGCAATCATATCAATTCATATATCTCTTGATGATGCAAGCATGGCATAATCATAGCATCAGTGTTCATAGCATCAATTCATATATTTCTCCCCCTTTGTCATCAACAAAAAGGAGAACGATATAAGCAAATTTTAAGCATAAGTGCTTGTAATTATTCATGTCATAACTAGGTTCATGTCATTTTCCAACAGTGAGTGATAGGATATCAATTATACAAACATCTCAAGGAAAACATGACATGGAGATAGCTTTGAAAATTTCTTCCTTTTTATCTGTTATTATCTTTTTGCATGAAGGAGGAAGACTATTTGTGATACATGTTATTTGTGAGTTTACTTCGAGTGAAGTTAAAATCAATGAGAGATTAAATCATGCTTCATTTTTACAAGGATCAAGATATGTATGTGAAACAAATCCTTGCAAGTAAAAACACTTTCATCCATATTCATCAAATCCATTTCTCAAAAAAATATTTTTCACATGATATGTGTATGAGAGATGTATTTGCTAGTTGATTACATATGTCAAAAATCAATGATATGAACTAAACTTGATATGAGATATGCTTGTTATGTTCGGAAGAGAGTAATGTATCGAGAAAATCTGATTGTTAGGATCAAGAAAATCCGAAAATGAAATTTGACTCTTTCTTGCATTCGGACAAGGTTTTGCTATAGATATTCAATTACAATCATGAAGGTAAAGCATACTTGTTATCATGGAAGTTTTGTATTCAAGCACATAATTTCCAACATGTAATTGTGTAAAATCATTATGGCAATCAAGTGATTTGATCATTCAATCAAGAAACTTCAAAAAATAATCTTAACACGTTCAATCATTCGGACGTATTTTTGCCATAGTTTTTCAAATACAATCATAAAGATAAGGCATGCTCATCATCATGGTAGTATGATGGCTAGTTTATAATTTTAAGACACACAAGCTAGTAATTTTGAGATGTTCAAAAAAGCAACTCTTGCTTCTTGAAATATAAGTTTTGCTAGATGTGCAAGTGAACTTTTTGTTTCTGCAAGATATCATTCCTTGGTGATGTTCAATATAGCAAATTCTACATCATGCAAGCTAGTGAATCTTATAACATTTTAGAACATACATAATCACCAAAGTATCATAAATTTTAATGATGTGTAAAATTACAAATTTTGCATGTTTGCATTTGTGCATCTTGAGATTTGCAAGATAGCACTTCTTGGTGATGTTCAAGATAGCAATTCCTTTTCTTTTGAGAAGTGTAATTATTTTCTTTCTCCTTTTTTTTTGAATTATATGAGCTAGCAAATTAGCTTTCAAGCATGTTTTGCTCCCCCTTTATCATTGTAAAAAAGAAGGGAAGACCCTTTACGTTAATTTCTAAATTATGACAAAGGTAAATAGCATTGATGAAAATTCAAGTCTTGAATGTCAAAACAATTATTTTATCATGAATATTTCATCATTGCATGCATCATTATCATCATATATATTTTTAAAACATATAAACTCATTATTATATGATTCCAAATCATCATTCCTATTATTTCAATCATTGTTTCAATCATCTTTATAGCTTATCATGCACAATATGTCAAACCATCTAACATGATACAAACATTTATTTTCAAAGTATTTATCACTATTTTCATGTATGATAATAAAGTGTTCATGATACCGAATATTAAATCAATATTTTTTAAGTATTTATCACTTCATTTTGATCATGATACCAAACATTCATCATTTAGAGCATTCATGACATTAAATCAACATTATAATACTTCATTTTAGCAACAACTCATAGCATTTTAAATCATGATTCACATCATATGTAATACATCACATCATAATTAAAAAGCTCAAGTATTGCGTACATCATTGCAAATCATAAATGTTTAATATCATGATGGTATCAATTTTGTTAAATTATATCCTACCATGCATGATCATAACTTTTCATTTGTATACATCAAAATAAATTAATGAATATTTCTTGTATTCATATCATCACATAAAGAATATCAAGAAGAAAATAATTGGGTGATGAGATAAACCTTTCATGAATACAAAGAATTACATAAAAATCATATCATGAATACAAGGAATATAGGTCACAATCATTCAAGAGAAAAATCATCATTCATTTTCAATTCATTCAATTTGACAAATCATGATCATGATTTTGATAAAACTCATTTCAAATTTAAATCATCAAAATTATTTTTATGGCTCACAAAATTTATAACATAAATAGATTCATGATTTCATTGATAATATATTTTTTTCCCTTTTTTAAGTGTTTCATCTTAAGTGATCGATTTCATGTTAGCATGCCTTTTCATTTATGTCAAATGAAAACATGCATCAATGTTTAGGATCGTAAAATGAATTTCATCATAAAACCATCAAGACCATTAAGTCACAAAAATTATCATGTATAACTTTAAAATCTCATGCATAAAATCATAAATCATGGTATCCAAACATTTAGTGTTTTTATTACATCATTATGCATCATTGAGTATACAATCATCAAGCATGACACTTACACTATTTCATATAACCATGCCTATTTCATTTATGTCAAATCAAAACATGCATCAATTTTTAAAGCCATTGTTATTATCATGAAAATCGATAATCCATAATTATCAAGAATCATCATACATAATTTCAAAAATATATACTCATTAATCATAACTTTAAATTAAACATGATTTAATATACTCAAAATCGAGAAATAACAATGGACATCAACATGATACACATTATTACTTCTTAACCATGATTTCATATTTTCAATCAAAATCATTTTGTTTGTTTATCATAAAATATGCAATATTATCATTTTCGAAATTACTAGCATGATCATATATTTTTTTTTAAACATTAATTCTAAACTAAAAAAGAAAATACATCATGAAAGCATCAAGTAATTTCAAAATAAATTAGGGGGATTTCGATTACCTCATCATTGAAAGCGGTTAAGGCGTAGTTTGCCACCTCGCCTTTCTTGATTTTCTCCTCGTCTTCGGATGAGCTCGATTCATCCCACTTTGTATTCTTCTTCTTTGGCCTCTTCCTTCGTTCAAGTTTATTATTTATTTTAGATTTTTGTTTAATAAACTTATTAAGATTTAGTGTTCGAAGTTCAAGTTTATCATTGTTCTCATCACTTGAGTCATCGCTCAAGTGGTATTCATTTGTCCGGAGCTCCAAATCCTTCCTGTTCTTTAGAAGGTGATTTTGTTCATCATGTTCATCATGTGCATTGTGCACCATTTCATATGTCATGAACGAACCAATTAGTTCTTCAAGTGGTAAGTTGTTTAGGTTTTTAGCTTCTTGTATTGTAGTTACTTTTGAATCCCATTTCTTAGAAAGAGAACGCAAAATTTTGTTTACGAGTTCAAAATCTGAAAAACATTTTCCAAGAGCTCTTAAACTATTGACGACATCCGTGAAACGGGTGTATATGTCGCCTATAGTCTCGCTTGGTTGCATTCGAAAAAGCTCAAAATCCTGCAATAAAATGTTAACTTTTGAGTCTTTGACTCTACTAGTTCCCTCGTGCGTAATTTCAAGTGCTCCCCAAATGTCAAAAGCCGTTTCGCACATAGAAATCCGATTGAATTCATTTTTGTCTAAAGCGCAATATAGGCATTCACAGCCTTTGCATTTAAAGAAAAATACTTCTTCTCCAAATCCGACCATTCGTTCATCGGTTTAGAGGGAAGTTAAAAACTGTTTTCAACAATATTCCATAAATCCAAATTCATAGAAATCAAGAAAACTCTCATTCGAGTTTTCCAATAAGTGTAGTCCAATCCGTTAAACAACGGTGGACGAACAACCGAAAAGCCCTCTTGAAAGCCATGAAGAGCCATTTCTCTCGGGTCTAAATCCGAAATGAGAAATACCGGGCTCTGATACCATTTGTTAGGATCAAGAGCACTAAGAGGGGGGGGTGAATTAGTGCAGCAGAAAACTTTCGATGATTAAAATCGCGTTAGTATGATAAGAGCGATTTCGGTAGAAAATCCGATTCGTAAATCACTTTAACTATAACCAAGCAAGATGCAGTTAAAGCAAAGATATAAAGGCCGTTTGTAGTTAAGATAGAAATCAGAACGTAAACGCAAACTGAAATATGATATTCGTACGATAAAATCGATTTACGTCTAAACGCCGATTCGGAAAATGCAGAGCTTGAAACACGATCGTATATGCGCAGAAGGCAGTAAGCTATTGAGGAGGTTTGCAGTAAGGATAAGATGCTCAAAGTAAATACAAACCGAGATTTAGAGTGGTTCGGTCAATCTTGACCTACTCCACTTTTGGCTTCCTCCACCGACGAGGTCACCGACGTCAACTAGAGGCCTTCCTTCAATAGGCGAAGGCCAATCACCCGTTTAAAGTTTCACTTCTTTTGACGGGCTTAGGAGACAACCCTTACAGAATTTTCTCTCCTCTCTTTAAAGCTCAGAACTTGGAAGAAAAGAGGGAGTAGAACTTTTGGCCTTTACAATAATTTTGAGCTCTAAAAATCACAGAACAAGATTAGGATTTCGGTGTATGTTTAGTGCCCTTTCAGTGCTGAATGGGTGGGGTATTTATAGGCCCCAACCTAGTTTGAATTTGGAGCTCAAAACTGTCAATTCCCGAAATTCCGGGATTTGACGGTTGCACCTCCTAACTGGAGCGGTTGCACCGCTTGGCAGAGCCCGAAGACGGAGCCTCTGGGCGGTGCCACCTCCTGTCAAGGGCGGTTGCACCTCCTGCCAGAGCTCGAAGACCGAGCTCAGGCGGTGCCACCTCCTGACTAAGGCGGTTGCACCGCTCAGCCAGAGCTCGGAGACCGAGCCCAGGCGGTGCCACCTCTGTCAAGGGAGGTTGCACCGCCCAGTCTCGCTCAGAGACTGAGCCCAGGCGGTGCCACCTCCTGGCTGGGGCGGTTGCACCGCCCAGTCTCGCTCGGATACTTAGCCCAAGCGGTGCCACCTCCTGGCTTGGGCGGTTCAACCGCCTGGCAGAAATCAGGGTCCGAATGGGTTGATCCATTCGGCCCAATTTGGGTTTTTCAAGGGCCCAATTGCCCCGAGATTAAGTTAATGGGATCACCTCCTATTTCCAACTTAATCATTGTGCTAACTACAATTTTTCCTAAGATATTTACTACACCTTGCTCCGGTGCGTCAATCGCTTCTTCCGGCGAGCTTCCAGCGAACTTCCGTCGATCATCCGTTGAACCCTCGGTGATGCTCCTGCGGACTTCCGGAAAACTCCTGGACTTGCGACGATCCACTTGGCGAGTTCCGATGAGCTTCTTTGGCAAGCTCATGTACTTCTCGGATTTGTTCCCGCAGAACCTCCGACGACTATCCGAACTTCCGTCGAACTCTCGAACTCCCAACGTGATCATTGTCTTGACTCCGGCGCAACTCCTGTTGCTTATCTTATTTTCATCGTAGTCAATCCTGCACATGTAAAAAAAAACTTCGATCGAGATAATTAATCCTAAGCAATTAACCAAGTTGTCCGGCATGTCATTGGTCCCTCGACGCTTCGTCCGATTCTTCGGCGCATCGTTCTCTCCTGCGGCCTATTACTCAATCGGCCAGTTGACTCCGCAACTCCGATATCCTTGGCACATTACTCGCTCTTCTTGGCCCGATGCCCGAGTCCACGACCCGAAGCCTTTTGTCAATACGTCAACCGATCCACCGGCCCGATGTCCAATCTTCTGACATGTTCCTCCGACACAACATGATTTTTCCTGTTTTAATTGTCTCATCCTGATCGAAGCAGCCTGCGTCACTCAAAACGTAGATTAAATCATAAACATATATCAAGTGGTTTCATCATCAAAATACGAGATTCAACAACAACAATAAGGGAAAAATCATTGGGAAAGGAACCATATGTAACAAATCCAACTTCTTTATTAAAGATGTTTTGTTAGTTGATGGTTTAAAACATAATCTCTTGAGCATTAGTCAATTATGTGATAAAGGATATATTGTCAAATTCGAATCTAATGCTTGTATCATTGAAAAATCACACAAAAACACATCTATGATTGCATTAAAACAAAATAACATATATACCATTGATATTAATGATCTTTGCAATGAAATGTGTTTCTCGGTTTTGAATGACGATGCTTACCTTTGGCATAGGAGATTAGGTAATGCTAGCATGAAACTAATCACTCAAATTTCATCCAAAGAACTTGTAAGAGGAATCCCTCATATCAAGTTCATTAAAGATAATATGTGTGATGCTTGTCAATTAGGAAAATAAATTAAGGGTAGCTTTAAATCTAAGAATCAAATAAGTACCTCTAGACCCTTGCAATTGATCCATATGGATTTATTCGGACCAATCTCTATATCAAGCCTAGGAGGTAGCAAATATGCCTTTGTTATTGTAGATGATTATAGTAGATACACATGTACCTATTTCTTGAAACACAAAAATGAATGCTTTAGATATTTCACTAAGTTTTGTAAACTTGTTCAAAATAAAAATGGTTCTATGATTTCATCAATTAGAAGTGATCACGGTGGTGAATTTCAAAACCGTGATTTCTAAGAATTTTGTGAATTGAATGGATACAATCACAACTTCTCTACTCCAAGAAATCCTCAACAAAATGGAGTAGTAGAAAGAAAAAATAGAAATTTACAAGAAATGATAAGAACTATTTTGAATGAACATAACCTACCCAAATATTTTTAAGCCGAAGTCATAAACACTGCATGCTATATTTTGAATATAGTTCTAGTAAAACCCTTACTCACCAAAACTCCCTATGAGTTGTGGAACAATAAAAAAACCCAATGTTTCATATTTTAAAGTTTTTGGATATAAGTGTTTTATCTTGAATGAAAAAGATGCCTTAGGAAAGTTTGATTCTAAATCCAATGAAGAATTTTTCTTTGTTATTCTTCAATTTCTAAAGCATTTTGTATCTTCAATAAAAGAACTTTAATTATAGAAGAATCCATTTATGTTGTTTTCAATGAGATTTCAGAAATCAAGAAAAATAATTTTGATGATGATATTAATTTTGATTCTTTGAATTTAAATGAAAACCCTTCTCTAACTAGCAACTTGGATGCATCTACTTCTGAAACATCCTTACCCAAGGATTGGAAGTATGTAGATGCTCATCCTAAGGAGCTAATCTTAGGAGACACATCTAAGGGGGTTCAAATACGTTCTTCTCTTAAAAATTTTTGTGCCAACGCCGCTTTTCTCTCCTAAATGGAACCTAAATGTATTGATGAAGCCATGAAAGATAATTCATGGATTATCGCAATGCAAGATGAGTTAAATCAATTTGAGAGAAATGAGGCGTGGAAGCTTGTTCCTTGGCCAAATGACCATTTAGTTATTGGTACTAAATGAGTCTTTAGAAACAAGCAAGATGAATCTGGTATCAAGGTTAGAAATAAGGCTAGATTAGTGGCCAAAGATTTCAACCAAGAAGAAGGTATCGATTACGAAGAAACCTTCGCTCTTGTGGCTCGATTAGAAGCCATAAGGATGCTCCTTGCCTATGATAGTAGTATCTTAAAGGTACCACAAATCTAGGATTATGGTATCCAAAATCCAAGAATTTTGAGTTAATTGGTTATGTAGATGCGGATTTTGCTGGGTGTAGACTAGATAAAAAAAGAATATCTGGAACATGTCAATTTTTGGGACATGCCCTTGTTTCTTGGTCATCCAAAAAATAAAAGTTGGTTGCACTATCAACAACCGAAGCTGAGTATATTGCAGCTAGTGCATGTTATGCACAAGTTGTGTGGATGAAAAATACCTTAGAAGATTATAAAGTTCATCTTAAAAATATTCCCATTAGATGTGATAACACAAGTGCAATATGTTTAACAAAAAATCTAATTCAACACTCATCAACAAAACATATTGATATTAGATATCACTTTATACGAGATCATGTCACTAATCATGATGTAATTATAGAGTTCATTGATGCTAAACATCAATTAGCTGATATTTTTACAAAGCCTTTAAGTGAAGAATAATTTGATTTCATTAGAAGAGAATTTGGAATGTTGATTTGTCTAAATGCATGAACTTATTAAATTCGTTTTTCAAACTTTCTTAATTCAATGATCAATTACTTAATTGCTATGAAGAGAATTTTACATGATTACATGCCTTAATAACATGTTGGAAATTATGTGTTTTGGATGCAAAATTTTTATGATGATAAGCATGTTTGATTTTCATGATTGTGTTTGAAAATCTATACCAAAACCTAGTCCGAATACATGAATTTCATTTTCGGACTTTCTTGATCTTAACAATATTGTCTGAATACATGATTTTGTATTTATCTTCCGGACTTAATGGAGCTTTCATGAGCCTAAATGATTTTATATCAATGTATCAAGTTTATTTCATATCAATGCTCAATGATTTTTGACATATGAAAATGCATCTCTCATATATTTATCTTGAATTTTTAATCGAGAAGGGGATTTAATGAAATGATTCTTTCATATAAATTCCTTCATAATGAAGGAAGATTTCCTTTTGAGATGAACACTTGCATGGATTTAATTCACATGCATATCTTGATCCGTGTAAAAATGAAGTATGATTTAATCTCTTATCATTTTGTTTAACTTCATTTAAGTAAGCTCACAATGGCTTTCCTCCTTCATGCAAATAGATAATGACAAATAAAAAGGAAGATGTAATGAAAGCTATCTCCATGTCATGTTTCCTTGAAATGCTTGTATAATTGGTATCATATCACTTATTATTGAAAAATGACATGAACCTTTCTATGACATGAATCATTACCGCAATTATGCTTGAAATATGCTTAAATCTTTCTCCTTTTTTTTATGTCAAAGGAAGAGAAATATATGGTAAATTGATGATAGATAGAATTGCTATAATTGCTATGATTGCCATATTTGAATTATGTTAAGATATCAAAAGCTTACATCATAATTTTACAAATTGATATCTTGCCCTATGATGAATTACTATGATAGAATGAATTTCTATATATAGAGGTTACATTTGAAATATTTACGTTATGTTAAGATATCAAGAGCTTGCATCGTAATTTTACAATGTTGATATCTTACCATATGATAAATTACTATGATTGCTATCTTTCACAATTGAAGTATGAAACTTGAAAATGGATGTCATGCCTTGACATCATTTTCATAGAGATACATCATGATAGGAATCATGATGGGGGTATTGATAAGTTTAAATGAACTTAACTTATCAATATGTCTCTTGAATTCAAAGGCTTTGAATTCAAGAATAACTTATTTCAAGTATGTCATATAGATAGGGGGAGTTAAGGTTAACTCCGTCATCAATTGATTGCCATTATAAAAAAGGGGGAGATTATTGAAATCTCAAATTTTGATGATGAAGTCAATTGTCATTTGGTTATCTAATCCGTATATTGAGATAAGTGTGTAGGATTAACTACGATGGCAGTAAGACATGCAGTAGGTGTTGAGCCAGAGTCAAGACCAAGATCACATTGGGGGTTCGAGAGTTCGTCGGAAGTCCGGACGGTCGTCGGAGGTTTTGTAGGAACAATCTGAGAAGTTCAAAAGCTTACCAAAGAAGCTCGTCGGAACTCTCTAAGAGGATCGTTGTAAGTCCAGGAGTTTGTCGGAAGTTCGCCGGAGCATCGCCAAGGGTTCGTCGGATGTTCACCGGAAGCTCGCTGGAAGAAGCGATTGATGCACCGGAACACGATTTGTAGCATTATTGTCTTAAGTGTCTTGGTTAGCAGGTAGATTAAGTTAGAATTAAGAGGTGATCCCATTAACTTAATCTGCGGCCAATTGGGCCCTAAACAGACCCAAATTGGGCCGAATGGATCAGCCCATTCGGACCTAGAATTCTTGGCCGGCGGTGGCACCGCCCAAGAGACTTGATCTCCCAGGAATTCTGGATGGTAGTACTGCCCCTGTTAGGTGGTGGTACCGTCGGCAATTATTACTGTCAGGCGGTGGTACCGCCCTAGTCAAGCAGTGGTACTGCCAGAGCTCAGTCTCCGAGCTCTACCAGGTGATGGTACCGCCCAAACTGAGCTGTAGTACCACCCAGTGTTAGATGCCAAGCGGTATTACCGCCTAGTTATGGCGGTGGTACCTCCAGGACCCGGAAATCTAGGAGATAACACTTTTAAGCTCCAAATTTAAACTAGTTGGGGCCTATATAAACCCCACTCTTTCCTACATAAAAGGCAACCGAAAGCTTGCACTTATTCTGAGAATTTGAGAGCTTAAAAGTGTTATAAAAGGCTAAAAGTTTATCTCCCTCTTTTCTTCTAAGTTTTGATCATTCATGAGAGGAGTGAAAATCTGTAAGGGTTGTCTCCTAAGCCCATCAAAAGGAGTAACGCTGTAAAAGGGTGGTTGGCCTTCGCCTATTGAAGGAAGGCCTCTAGTGGACATCAGTGATCTCATCGGAGGAGGAAGTCAAAAGTCGATGTAGGTCAAGATTGACTGAACCACTCTAAATCTTGGTTTGCATTTACATTATGCTCTCTATCTTAACTACAAACTGCCTCTGTTGCTTTACTTCAACTATACTTTCGCTTGATCTTGAGTTGAAGAACTTTTTGAAACGATTTTCTAAGCTCACTAGCCTAGATGAAGGTGTTGAATCTCGGATTTTGATGATGAAGTCAATTGTCATTTGTTGTCTAATCTATATATTGAGATAAGTGTGCAGGATTAACTACAATGAAAGTAAGACATGTAGCAGGAGTTGCGCCGGAGTCATGACAATGATCACGTTGGGAGTTCGAGAGCTCGACGGAAGTTCGGACAATCGTCGGAGATTCTGCGGGAACAAATCTGAGAAGTCCAGAAGCTTGCCAAAGAAGCTCGTCGGAACTTGCCAAGTGGATCGTCGCAAGTCCAGGAGTTTGCCGGAAGTCCGCAGGAGCATCACCGAGGGTTCATCAGATGATCGACGGAAGTTCACCGGAAAATCGCCGGAAAAAGCGATTGACGCACCGGAGCAAGCTGCAGAAATTGTCTTAGGATTTATCGTAGTTAGCACTAATGATTAAGTTGAAAATGGGAGGTGATCCCATTAGCTTAATCTTGGGGCAATTGGGCCCCTGAAAAACCCAAATTGGGCCGAATGGATCAACCCATTCGGACCCTGGTTGCTGTGGGAGGTGCAACCGCCCAAGCCAGGAGGTAGCACCGCCTGGGCTAAGTCTCCCAGGGAGACTGGGCGGTGCAACCGCCCCAGCCAGGAGGTGCAACCGCCTGGGCTCAGTCTCCGAGCGAGACTGGGTGGTGCAACCTCTCCTGACAAGAGGTGGCACCGCCTGAGCTCAAGTTTCGAGCTCTGCCAGGCGGTGCGACCGCCCCAGTCAGGAGGTGCAACTGCCTGAGCTCGGTCTTCGAGCTCTGGCAGAGAGGTACAACCGCCCCTGACAGAGGTGGCACCACCTAGAGGCTCAGTCTTCGAGCTTTGCCACGCGGTGCAACCGCCCTAGTCAGGAGGTGCAACCGCCTGATCCCGAAATTCTGGGAATTGACAGTTTTGAGCTCCAAATTTGAACTGGGTTGGGGCCTATAAATACCCCACCCATTCAGCACTGAAAGGAAGCAACTTACACTCGAAATCTTAATATCTTTCTATGATTCTTAGAGCTCAAAACTGTTGTAAAGACCAAAAGTTCTCCTCCTTTTGTTCTTCAAAGTTTGAGTTATAAAGAGAGGAGAGAAAACTTCTGTAAGGGTTGTCTCCTAAGCCCATCAAAAGGAGTGAATATGTAAACGGGTGGTTGGCCTTCGCCTATTGAACGAAGGCCTCTAGTTGACGTCGGTGACCTTGTCGGTGGAGGAAGCCAAAAGTGGAGTAGGTCAAGATTGACCGAACCACTCTAAATCTTGGTTTGCATTTCCTTTGAGCATTTTACCTTCACTGCAAACTTCTCAATAGCTTACTACCTTCTATGATTTTACGAACGAATTTCTAAGTTCAGAACTTTCCGAATATACGTTTAGACGTAAATCGGCTTTTTTCGTACGATCATCATATTTCAGTTTACGTTTACGTTTTGATTTCAATCATAATTGTTTACTGCCTTCTGCGATCTTACGAATAAGTTTCTAAGTTCAGAACTTTCTAAATCTGCGTTTAGACGTAAATCGGTTTTTATCGTACGAACGTCGCATTTCAGTTTGTGCTTGTATTCTGCTTTCCATCATAAACTGCAAACTACCTTCATAGATCTACTTTAACGTTATCTCGCTTAATCTCAAGTTAAAGTAATCTTAGAATTGGCTTTCACATCGAAATCGTTTTTATCGAACGAACGCATCTTTCGTTTTAATCGCTGAAAAATTTCCGCTGCACTAATTCACCCCCCCCCCTCTTAGTGCTCTTGATCCTAACAATTAGTATCAGAGCTCGGTTAACTCTCAAACGGATTAAAACCCAAGAGAGATGGCTTACGCCGGAAACCAATAGGGCCATTCTATTATACGTCCACCCATGTTTAATGGGACGGACTACACCTATTGAAAGACCCGAATGAGGATCTTTCTTATTTCTATGGACTTTGAACTTTGGAATCTTGTCGAGAATGGTTTTTGAAGTCTTCTCTTCCAATGATCGATTGTAATGATTTGGAGAAGAAGGCTTTCGCTCTTAATGCAAAGGCTATGAATGCCTTATTTTGTGCACTTGATAAAAACGAGTTTAATCGTGTTTCGATTTGTGAAACCGCATTTGATATTTGGCACACACTCGAAGTGACTCATGAAGGCACAAGTAGAGTGAAAGAGTCAAAAATCAATCTTTTGTTACACTCTTTCGAACTTTTCCGGATGAAACCGAGTGAGACTATTGGCGATATGTTTACCCGTTTCACGGATGTCGTCAACGGTCTAAAAGGACTCGAAAAAAGTTTTTCTGATTTTGAGCTCGTAAATAAGATTCTAAGATCCATTCCTAAGAGTTAGGATCCTAAAGTCACTGCTATTCAAGAGGCGAAAGATCTAAACAACTTCCCTCTTGAAGAACTAATTGGGTCATTAATGACCTACGAGATGACTTGCAAAGCTCATGAAGAGCAAGAAGACATCCTTCCAAAGAACAGGAAGGATATGGCACTTAGAACTTTGGAAGACCACTTGAAAGAAAACTCAAGTGATGAGGACTGTGACGATGACTTGGCACTTCTAACAAGAAATTTTAAAAAATTCATTAAAAGAAATAAGATTAAGAATGACACTAAAAATAAACTTGAACCCAAGAAGGACCAAGTTATTTGCTATGAGTGCAAAAAGCCGGGACACTACAAGAGTGATTGTCCCCAAGCCAAAAAGAGAACAACAAAGAAGAAGGCGCTCAAAGCAACATGGGATGATTCGAGCGCGTCCGAAGAAGAGGAGTCCAACACCGAGCAAGTTGCTCATTATGCCTTAATGGCCATCGGAGAGGAGGTAACAAATTTATTAGATGCATATTTATCTTTCGATGAATTATTAAATGCCTTCCATGACTTATTTGATAAATGCAAGATTATCAATAGAAAATATAAATTGCTAAAAAAGGAGCATGATAGTCTTACTTGTGATTTTGATAAGTTAAAAACTGAATATCATGATAGTTTAGATCCATGCATCAAATGCCATGATCTAGAAACTCTCCAAAAAGAAAACTTGCTACTTAAAGACACCTTGAAGAAATTCGAGGTTGGTAGCAAGTCATTAAACATGATCCTTGCAAACAAGGGTCACGTTCCAAAAAGGAGTGAAATTGGATTTGTGAGAAGTTCTCACCAAAATCCAACCACCTTCATAAAAGGCCCTATCTTACATGTTCAACACCAAACCAAATGCAACTTTTGTTGCAAACTTGGACACAATACGCACTATTGTCCATTCAAGAAAATTAGTCCAAACAAATTGATTTGGGTTCCTAAAGGAACCATGATAAATTATATGCAACATGATAGACAATGTAGATCTATCCTTGAGGCGCCCAAAAGCAAATGGGTACCTAAAAATCATCGTTTCTTGTAGAAACCCACACCATCATAAGCTAGGAGCAAGAGATGGTACCTTGATAGTGGATGCTCAAGGCATATGACCGGAGATCCATCTCAATTCTCTAAGCTCACTAGCATAGACGAAGGCTATGTCACCTTCGGAGACAACAATAAGGGTAAAATCATTGGCAAAGGAACCATAGGTAACAAATCCAACTTCTTTATTGAAGATGTTTTGTTAGTTGATGGTTTAAAACATAACATCTTGAGCATTAGTCAATTATGTGATAAATGATACACTGTCAAATTCGAATCTAATGCTTGCATCATTGAAAAACTACATAAAAACATGTCTATGATTGCATTAAAACAAAATAACGTATACATTATTGACATCAATGATTTGTGTAATGAAATGTGTTTTTCGGTTTTGAATGAGGATGCTTGGCTATGGCATAGAAGATTAGGTCATGCTAGCATGAAACTAATCACTCAAATATCATCTAAAGAACTTGTAAGAGGAATTCCTCATATCAAGTTCATCAAAGATAATGTATGTGATGCTTGCCAATTAGGTAAACAAATTAAGGGTAGTTTCAAAACTAAGAATCAAATAAGCACCTCTAGGCCCTTACAATTGATCCATATGGACTTGTTCGGACCAATCTCTACATCAAGTCTAGGAGGTAGCAAATACGCCTTTGTCATTGTTGATGACTATAGCAGATATACATGGACCTATTTCTTAAAACAGAAAAATGAATGCTTTAGATATTTTACCAAGTTTTGTAAACTTGTTCAAAATGAGAAGGGTTCTATGATTTCGTCAATTAGAAGTGATCATGGTGGAGAATTTCAAAACCATGATTTCCAAGAATTCTGTGAACTCAATGGATACAACCATAATTTCTCTACTCCAAGAAATCCTCAACAAAATGGGGTAGTAGAAAGAAAAAATCAAAATTTACAAGAAATGGCAAGAACCATGTTGAATGAACATAGCTTACCCAAATACTTTTGGGCCGAAGCCGTAAACACTGCATGCTATATTTTGAATAGAGTTCTAGTAAGACCCTTACTCACCAAAACTCCTTATGAGTTATGGAATAACAAAAAACCTAATGTTTCATATTTTAAAGTCTTTGGGTGTAAGTGTTTTATCTTGAATGAAAAGGATAACTTAGGAAAATTTGATGCTAAATCCGATGAAGGAATCTTTCTTGGTTATTCTTCGGTTTCTAAAGCTTTTCGTATCTTCAATAAAAGAACTTTAATTATTGAAGAATCCATTCATGTTGTTTTCAATGAAATTTCTGAAATTAGGAAAAATGATCTTGATGATAATGTTAATTTTGATTCTTTGAATTTAAATGAAACCCCGTCTCCAACTAGCAACTTGGATGCATTCACTTCCCAGATTTCCTTACCCAAGGATTGGAAGTATGTAGATGCTCATCCTAAGGAGCTAATCTTAGGACACACATCAAAGGGGGTTCAAACACGATCTTCTCTTAAAATTTTTTGTGCCAACGCCGCTTTTCTCTCCCAAATTGAACCCAAATGTGTTGATGAAGCCATGAAAGATAATTCATGGATTATCGCAATGCAAGATGAATTGAATCAATTTGAGAGAAATGAGGTGTGGACGCTTGTTCCTGGGCCAAATGACCATTTAGTTATTGGTACTAAATGGGTCTTTAGAAACAAGCAAGATGAAAATGGTATCGTGGTTAGAAACAAGGCTAGATTAGTGGCCAAAGGTTTCAACCAAGAAGAAGGTATCGATTACGAAGAAACCTTCGCTCCTATGGCTCGATTAGAAGCCATGAGGATGCTCCTTGCCTACGCTAGTAGTAATAATTTTAAGTTGTTTCAAATGGATGTTAAAAGCGCTTTTCTTAATGGCTTTATTTCCGAAGAAGTCTATGTTGAACAACCTCCTGGATTTGAAAATAATAGTCTCCCTAATTATGTATTTAGATTAACTAAAGCTCTTTATGGTTTAAAACAAGCTCCAAGGGCTTGGTATGAGAGACTTAGTTCTTTTCTTATTGAAAATAATTTCATAAAAGATAAGGTTGATACTACATTATTCATCAAGAACTTTGAAAATAATTTTCTCATTGTTCAAATTTATGTTGATGATATTATCTTTGGTTCTACGAATGAATCTCTCTGTGAATCTTTTGCTAAAACTATGAGTCTTGAATTCGAAATGAGTTTAATGGGAGAGTTAACATTCTTCTTAGGTTTACAAATCAAACAACTAAGCAATGGCATCTTTGTTAGTCAAACTAAATATGCTATGAATTTACTAAAGAAGTTTAATATGAATAACTCAAAAGCTATTAACACTCCTATGAGCACCTCCACTAAGTTAGAAATTGATGAAAGTGGAGAAAGCTTCGATCAAAAAACTTATAGGGGTATGATAGGAAGTTTACTTTACCTCACTGCAACTAGACCAGACATCATGTTCAATGTAGGACTTTGTGCTAGATTTCAATCAAACCCTAAGATATCTCATCTCAAAGCAGTTAAAAGAATACTCAGATATCTTAATGGTACCACAAATCTAAGATTATGGTACCCAAAATCAAAGAATCTTGAGTTAATTGCTTATGCTGATGCGGACTTTGCTGGCTATAGATTAGATAGAAAAAGCACATCAGGAACATGTCAATTCTTAGGACATGCCCTTGTTTCCTAGTCATCTAAGAAACAAAACTCGGTTGCACTATCGACAACCGAAGTTGAATATATTGCAGCAAGTGCATGCTGTGCACAAGTTGTATGGATGAAAAATACCTTAGAAGATTATAAAGTTCATCTTAAAAATATTCCCATTAAATGTGATAACACAAGTGCAATATGCTTAACAAAGAACCCTATACAACACTCAAGAACAAAACATATTGATATTAGACATCATTTTATACGAGATCATGTTACTAATCATGATGTAATTATAGAGTTCATTGATACTAAACATCAACTAGCCGATATTTTTACAAAACCTCTAAGTGAAGAACAATTTGATTTTATAATAAGAGAATTAGGAATGTTGATGTGTCCGAATACTTAAACAAGTTAAAATTACTTTTCGGACTTTATTGAATGATCAAATCACTTGATTGCCATGTGTTGAAATGTTTTTGTAGCATAATCTGTCCGAATGCATGAAAGAATTCATCTCATTTTCGGACTCGCTTAACAGCTGGAATGACAAAAATCAAACACACTCTTATGAAAAATATTTTTCGAAATGGATTTGATAAAATGACTTTCCTCCTTCATGCACAAAGAATTATAACATACAAGGAGAAGAAGTATTCAAAGCATTATACTTATCATGCCTTCCTTTATATGCTTGATAACTTGCTTATATTGTTCTCTTGGTATCACATCTACCATGCTTTTTGTTGATGACAAAGGGGGAGAAATTTATGAATTGATTTGATGCTATAAACACTGATGCTATGATTATGCCATGCCTGCATCATCAAGAGATATATGAAAAGATGCCATATATAGAAATGGAACACTTGCTAAAATATAAGAAATGTGTGCATCATGTAATGATATCAAAATCTTACTTCACCGCTTTACATGTTGATATCTTACAATATGATGAATTGCTACTATTATGCTACTATTACCATCATTCAAACTTGTAATGTAAAATTTGAAAATGAATGTCAAGCCTTGACATCATCTTCAAAGAGATACATCATGATAGGAATCATGATGGGAATATATCTCTTGAATTTATAAGGTTTTAAATTCAAGAATGACTTATCTCAAGTATGGCATATAGACAGGGGGAGTTAAGGTTAACTCCATTATCAATTGATTGTCATCATCAAAAAGGGGGAGATTGTTGAATCTCGGATTTTGATGATGAAGTCAATTGTCATTTGTTGTCTAATCTATGTGTTGAGATAAGTGTGCAGGATTAACTACGATGAAAGTAAGACATGCAGTAGGAGTTGCGCTGGAGTCATGACAATGATCACGTTGGGAGTTCGAGAGCTCGACGGAAGTTCGGACAGTCATCGGAGGTTTTGCGGGAACAAATCCGAGAAGTCCAGAAGCTTGCCAAAGAAGCTCGTCGGAACTTGCCAAGTGGATCGTCGCAAGTCTAGGAGTTTGCCGGAAGTCCGCAAGAGCATCACCGAGGGTTCATCGGATGATCGACGGAAGTTCACCGGAAACTCGCCGGAAGTAGCGATTGACGCACCGGAGCAAGCTGCAGAAATTATCTTAGGATTTATCGTAGTTAGCACTAATGATTAAGTTAAAAATGGGAGGTGATCCCATTAGCTTAATCTTAGGGCAATTGGGCCCCTGAAAAACCCAAATTGGGCTGAATGGATCAACCCATATGGACCCTGGTTGCTATGGGAGGTGCAACCGCCCAAGCCAGGAGGTAGCACCGCCTGGGCTAAGTCTCCCAGGGAGACTGGGCGGTGCAACTGCCCTAGCCAGGAGGTGCAACCGCTTGGGCTCAGTCTCCGAGCGAGACTGGGTGGTGCAACCTCTCCTGACAAGAGGTGGCACCGCCTGAGCTCAAGTTTCGAGCTCTGCCAGGCGGTGCAACCGCCCCAGTCAGGAGGTGCAACCGCTTGAGCTCGGTCTTCGAGCTCTGGCAGAGAGATGCAACCGTCCCTAACAGAGGTGGCACCGCCCAAAGGCTCAGTCTTCGAGCTCTGCCAGGCGGTGCAACCGCCCCAGTCAGGAGGTGCAACCACCTGATCCCGGAATTCCGGGAATTGACAGTTTTGAGCTCCAAATTTGAACTGGGTTGGGGCCTATAAATACCCCACCCATTCAGCACTGAAAGGAAGCAACTTACACTTGAAATCTTGATATCTTTCTGTGATTCTTAGAGCTCAAAACTGTTGTAAAGACCAAAAGTTCTCCTCCTTCTGTTCTTCAAAGTTTGAGTTATAAAGAGAGGAGAGAAAACTTCTGTAAGGGTTGTCTCCTAAGCCCATCAAAAGAAGTGAATCTATAAAAGGGTGGTTGGCCTTCGCCTATGGAAGGAAGGCCTCTACTAGTTGACATCGGTGACCTCGTCGGTGGAGGAAGCCAAAAGTGGAGTAGGTCAAGATTGACCGAACCACTCTAAATCTCGGTTTGCATTTCCTTTGAGCATTTTACCTTCACTGCAAACTTCTCAATAGCTTACTGCCTTCTACGATTTTACGAACAAGTTTCTAAGTTCAGAACTTTCCGAATCTGCGTTTAGACGTAAATCGGCTTTTTTCGTACAATCATCATATTTCAGTTTACGTTTATGTTTTGATTTCAATCTTAATTGTTTACTGCCTTCTGGGATCTTACGAATAAGTTTCTAAGTTCAGAACTTTCTAAATCTGCATTTAGTCGTAAATCAGTTTTTATCGGACGAACGTCGCATTTCGGTTTGCGCTTGTATTCTGCTTTCCATCATAAACTACAAACTGCCTTCATAGATCTACTTTAACGTTATCTCGCTTAATCTCAAGTTAAAGTAATCTTAGAATCGGCTTTCACATCGAAATCGTTTTTATCGAACGAACGCAGCTTTCGTTTTAATCGCTGAAAATTTTTTGCTGCACTAATTCACCCCCCCCCCCCCCTCTTAGTGCTCTTGATCCTAACAGAAGGATATGTCATCTTTGGAGACAACAACAAGGGTAAAATCATTGGCAAATGAACCATAGGTAACAAATCCAACCTTTTTATTGAAGATGTGTTATTAGTTGATGGCTTAAAGCATAACTTCTTGAGCATTAGTCAATTGTGTGATAAAGGATATATAGTTAAATTTAAATCTAATGCTTGCATTATTGAAAAACCATAAAAAACACATCTATGATTGCACTAAAACAAAATAACGGATACACTATTGAAATTAATGATCTTTGCAATGAAATATGTTTTTCGGTTTTGAATGACTATGCTTGGCTTTGGCATAGGAGATTAAGTCATGCTGGCATGAAACTAATCTCTCAAATCTCATCTAAAGAACTTATAAGAGGTATTCCTCACATTAAGTTTGTTAAAGATAATGTATCTGATACATGTCAATTAGGAAAATAAATAAAAGGTAGTTTCAAACCAAAGAATCAATTAAGGACCTCTAGACCATTGCAATTGATCCATATGGATTTGTTTAGACCAATTGATACAACAAGCCTAGGAGGTAGCAAATACGCCTTTGTAATTGTGGACAATTATAGTAGATACACTTGGACATACTTCTTAGCACATAAAAGTGATTGCTTTAGGTATTTTTTAAAGTTTTGTAAACATATTCAAAATGAAAAAGGCTTTATGATTTCATCAATTCGGAGTGATAATGGTGGCAAATTTCAAAACTATGATTTCTAAAATTTTTATGAATCTAATTGATAGAACCATAATTTTTTTACTCCAAGAAATCCTCAACAAAATGGAGTAGTAGAAAGAAAAAAAATAGAAACTTACATGAAAGGCAATAATCATGTTGAACGAACATAGCCTACCCAAATATTTTTAGGCCAAAGCCGTTAATACGGCATGCTATGTCATGAATAGGGTTCTAGTAAGACCACTATTTTTCAAAACTCCTTATGAATTATGGAAAAATAAAAAACCAAATGTTTCATATTTTAAAGTTTTCGGTTGGAAATATTTTATCTTGAATAAAAAATATGCATTAGGAAAGTTTGATGCAAAATTTGATCAAGGGATTTTTCTTGGCTATTCTTCTAGTTCTAAAGCTTTTCGTATTTTGAACAAAAGAACTTTGATTATAGAAGAATCTATTCATGTTGTCTTTAATGAAGTTTTTGAATTTAAGAAAAATGAGTTTGATGATGATCTTAATTTTGATGTTTTAAATTTAAATGAACATTCTCCTTTAACTAGCAACTTAGATACATCTTCTTTTGAAATATCCTTACCCAAGGAATGGTAGTACGTAGATACTTATCCTAAGGAGCTAATCATAGGAGACACATCAAAAGGGGTTCAAACTCATTCTTCTCTTAAACCTTTTTGTGCCAACATTGCTTTTCTTTCTTAAATTGAACCTAAATGCATTGATGAGGCCTTGAAAGATTATTCATCAGTTATTGTAATGTAAGAAGAGTTGAATCAATCTGAGAGAAATGAGGTATGGAAGGTATCAATTATGAAGAAACCTTCACTCTTGTGGCACGATTAGAAGCCATTAGGATGCTCCTTGCCTATGCTAGTAGTAATAATTTTAAGTTATTTCAAATAGATGTTAAAAGTGATTTTCTTAATGACTTTATTTTTGAAGAAGTTTATGTTGAAAAACCTCATAGATTTGAGAATGATAATCTTCCTAAACATATGTTTAAATTGACTAAAGCTCTCTATGGATTGAAACAAGCCCGAAGGGTTTGGTTTGAGAGACTTAGCTCATTTTTTATCCAAAATAATTTCTCTAAAGGCAAGATCGATACTATATTGTTTATTAAAAATTTTAAAAATAATTTTTTTGTTGTTCAAATTTACATTGATGATATTATTTTTTGTTTTATAAATGAATCTCTATGTGAATCGTTTGCCAAGAGTATGAGCCAAGAGTTTGAAATGAGCTTAATGTGTGAACTAACTTTCTTTTTAGGCTTACAAATCAAACAACTTAGTAATGATATTTTTCTTAGTCAAACAAAATATGCATTAGACTTGTCAAAATAGTTTAATATAGATAATTCAAATGCTATCAATGCTCCTATGAGTACCTCCACTAAGTTAGACATTGACGAAAGTGGAGAAAGCTTTGATTAAAAAGCTTATAGAGGTATGATAGGTAGTTTACTATACCGCACCGTAACTAGACCGGACATCATGTTTAGCATAGGACTTTATGTTAGGTTTTAATCTAATCCTAAGCTATCTCATCTTAAAGCAGCTAAAAGAATTCTTAGATATCTTAAAGGAACCACTAATATAGGATTATGGTATCTAAAATCTAAAAACTTTAAATTAATTGCTTATGCTGATGCGGATTTTACTAGATGTAGACTAGATAGAAAAGTACATCCGGAATATTGCACTGTTCTTAAGACTTGTGTATAACATGTACTTTTGAATGTTGTACACAAGTCTTAAGAACATTCCCATAAAATATGATAACACAAGTGCAATATGTTTAATGAAAAATCCTATTCAACACTCTAAAACTAAACATATTGACGTTAGGCATCACTTTATATGAGATCATATTAATAATAATGATATAATCTTAGAATTCAATGATACGAAACATCAATTGGCCGATATCTTTACAAAACCTTTAAATATAGAACAATTTGATTTCATTAGAAAGGAGTTAGGGATGTTAAAGTGTCTGATTGCATGAGTTTGTTGTATTTCTTTTTCAGACTATCTTTCTCTTTATATATTTCATGAATGGAGCTTTCATGAATTTATTTCATTTTTATCTTCCTTGATATCAAGTTTACTTCATATCCTTGGTCCGTCACTTAATGATTTTTGATATACTTAGTCCCTTCACTCATGGAATTCATTGACAAATGCTCTCACGGATTTCACTCTTGTCAATTTTTAATGGATTTGATTTATGAAGTTTTATTCAAGGATTTTTAATCCTTCATTTAATGCTTCTTCCTTACTCTTCTCATGAAAGAAAAAATTTATGAATTTTTTGTGTGTGATGATCACTTACAAGAATGAGGATTTGATTTCATATGGATCTCTTGATCCTAACAATTGGATATCTTGATCCTTTTCATAAATCCCTTCTCATTGTTAAAATTGAAGCATGATTTAATGAAACTTATTTATTGTTTTGAATTTGACTTGATTCAAATCCTTTCGTGAAATCTGGTTCTTGATAGATTCTTTCCTTACCCTTCTTCTTCTTCTTCTTTTTCTATGACAAAGGAAGAAAAAAACTTTCACAACTAAAGAACCAAAAAGCCCTTGAGTAAAATGTTAGCTTTTCAAAAAGATTATCATGCAAAGTTTTTGCTTACTTTCCTTTATGGTTTGGATAAATTAGTGTAAAACTTGTTTGAATCTTTATCACACTTGCATTGTTGAATTGTTCTCTTTTTGTTGATGATAAAGGGAGAGAATGTGACAAATTGATGACAAAATGAATGTCTTAGATAAGTGCATAAAATGTACTGTGAATGCTTGAAATATGAGTAAATATAGTTGGAATCGTCAAATACATTGCACACACTTGCATTGTTGAATTGTACTCTTTTTTTGTTGATGACAAAGGGGGAGAAATGTGACAAATTGATGATAAAATAAATATCTTAGATAAGTGCATAAAATGTATTGCGAATGCTTGAAATATGAGCAAATATAATTGGAATCGTCAAATACATTTCGTATACTTGAAACATATAAAAATATATTGCATGTGAATATTTAAAATCTTTATCGTAGTTATCTCAAAATGCATGCATCATATGTATCATAGATACTTGAACTGTTTCATGAATGTTTGATAAATGTCTATCATAATGATAAGGTATTATGAGCTTAACTTACTATTTACATTTGATACTATGCCTCAAAATGTTGAATTGTCATCTTTTATTGAGAATTGTCATCTTGCTAAATTTCATATTCGAAACTCATATCATACTTGAAAATGATGATTGTTTATCATCATTGGACTTGAAAATGAATATTATGCCTTGACATCATTTTTATTGATAGATATGTGATATCGTATTTTGAATTAAAAAATCATGATAAGGATCATGATGTATATGTTGATTGATAGGATCGGAGCGGCACTAAGAGGGGGGGGGTGAATTAGTGCAGCGGATTAAAACTTCGATTTTAACAAAATCTTTCGTACGATAAGAACGGAACTTGAAAAGTTTTACTTGAAAGCGTATTCTTAAAGTTGCGCAGCAAGGGTAATAAGGAACTAAAGCAGTAAGAAGATTTGCAGTAATGTAAATGACAATAATAAAATGCAAACCAGAGATTACGCCGATTTTTAGAGTTGTTCGGTCAAATGACCTACTCCACTTGCGAGGCCCCTCTTCGATGAGGCTCCCACCTTCCACTAGCAAGTCTCTTGAAATGGAAGGGTAAACACCCCTCTTACAACCTTTTACAAGCAATTCAACCTCTTACAAATTTTCAATAAGAAAGAAGGAGGAGAACTCTCTAGCAAATTGAAAACAAGACTTGCTAAGACTTTCTAAGACTTTTCTCTCAATCAAAATGCTTCTCAAAAGTTGTAACCTCAGCTGAGATTTGAGGGGTATTTATAGCCCTCAAGAGGATTCAAATTTTGGGCTCCAAAATTTGAATTCTCTTAGGGTTCCCGGTGCTGGAGGTGCCACTGCCCAACCAGGCGGTGCCACCGCCCAACGCTCGGGTGCTGGACAGTGCAACCACCCAGCCAAGGAGGTGTCACTGCCCAGCACTCGGGTGCTGGGCGGTTTCACCGCCCAGCCAGGCGGTGCCACCGCCTGGCTCTCCAATTCATTTGTTTGGCTTAATTTTAGCCCAAACCAAATCTGACTTTGGGCCCAGTTGGCCCCTAACCAGGATATAGGATTATCTCTTAATCCTAATCCTAATTACAGGTGAACTACATAACACAAAAAAAATATCCTAAGCAAGTTTTTTAACCGCGAACGTCGAGTCTTGTTCCGGCGAGCTTTCCGACGAACTTCTTCCGACGGACTCCCTGCAAGCTCCCAATCTTTGTGATGACTTTAACGAGTAGCCGAGCCTTCTCGGTGATCTCCGCGAGCCTCCGACAATTTCTTCGGCGAACTTCCGACACGTTCCCGATTTCTTCTCGGATGGTAGCGGCAGCATCTCCGATGATTCTTTGGTTTCTTAAACGTCCATCGAGCTCGACTCCGGTATCCTTGCTTTATGTTTTCTGGTTATCATAGTTAATCCTGCACACTTAACTCAATAATATGGATTAGATCAATTAACCCACCAATTTCTTATATCATCAAAATCCGAGATTCAACAATCTCCCCCTTTTTGATGATGACAATCAATTGATGACGGAGTTAAACATAACTCCCCCTATCTATATACCATATTATGAGAAGATAAAAAACACTTGAATTCCATCCCATTGGATTCAAGCATAACCCGATAAGTTCTAATCGTAGAACTTATCGTTATCCTCATTAAACAATAGTAAGTACGAAACTTCGATGAAAATCATAAGTTAAATGATACGGGATGAATTTTGCTACGACAGAAGATAAAGATTTTCAATATAAATTTCATGATATCAATCTTGTGATATTTTCAAGGATTTTCAAGTCATATAAGACATTATATCACACAGAAGATAAAGATTTTCAATATAAATTTCATGATATCAATCTTGTGATATTTTCAAGGATTTGCAAGTCATATAAGACATTCATATCACACAAGTTTTTGTAATTCATATTAGTCATGCTATCGTTCTGGTATAAGTCATCACTTCTCCCCCTTTGTCATCAACAAAAAGAGACAAGCCAGCTAATTGATGATCATAGAAAAAGGTTTAGCATTTATCAAAGTTCATCATTCAAATTTGCCAGAAATAGTTTATCCAAAAGACATCATCATCTATGTAGATTAAGACAGTAGTTATCTAAAAGGAAAGATCAGTTATCGTTCAATCGATGACAAACTTGAACTTGTTGTTAAAAGCAAATAGAACAGAATAAAAAGATACATCAATTTAATCCTTAGGAGGTAATCCACAGTGCTGATACATGATATCTATTTTTTCATTCATCTGTCGTAGTGTCTTCAAAATTTCAACTTGTTGATTCTGAATTTGTTCTTGCTGTGATTTGATCTGAGATAGCTCCGCCATAATGATATCTTCAGAGGAGGAAACAGGAGCTGAAGATGTTGCGCCAAAGGGACTAGGAGGAGGAGATTCATTTCCCATAAGAATTGGTGTTTCGGGTTGTTCTATTGGTGTAAGAATTGGATCCGTCCTTCTAGGCTGCCTAACCCATATGCCATTACTAAAAGTGCACCTAAGTCTTTTCAGCAGGTTTTTATTTATTATGTTATATCGATCATTTTGAATAGATTCTTCATCGGGTGGAATGCAAATGTCATAGGCATGAAGAATTCTAGTGATTAACCTCCCATATGGCAATATAGTATCTTTAGTCATAATATCCTACATGTGTTGGCGAATTAAGTACCCAAAACAATTATGCTGACCGGTCATAATCCAATACATGGTTCCTATCTCTATTTGACTTATTTCGTCAAGATGAAATTGTTTGGGGAATATGATGCTTGTGATAATGTGATGAAGAATTTTAGAGTTGAAAGACAATAAGTGTTCACAGCTCTTGGGTAGGAAGTCAAGGTTTGGATTTGCAAAAATTGTTTTCACGGCTTCGGTATAGGTTACTCCTATGGTTTTGACGTCCCATTTACCTTTAAAATAGCATCCCCTATCTTTTTTAGTTATGCCAATTAGCTCACAAATGGTGCTGTCAAATATTCTAATGGGTGTTCCTAGAATGTAAGTGCTTAGGCTATCATTGTCCTCATATAGGTTGGCATAGAACAATCTCACTAACCGTGGATAGATTGGTTCCTCTATTTGTAGTAGAGGTAGAGCTTCTAGGTGTGCAAACCACCTAATGGGATCTAAGTCCTCTAGTTCATCCAAATCAACGTATTTTCCCTTATGGACACATCGTGTTTCAAATTTTGGAAAGCTAAGGGCTACCTCTTTTGATCTAAAAAGGTCATTGTTATATGAATCTCCTTCAATCCTTATTCCTTTTGATCTCTTAGGAGTCATTTTCTAGACAAGATGATGATGAAATTGTGAAAAATAAGCAAGAGAAAGAGAAAAGAAAGGGCTGATCCATTCGGCCCAATTTAGGTCTGTCAAGGGCCCAATTAGCCCCAGATTAAGTTAATGGGATTACGTCCCATTCTTAACTTAATATTCATGCTAACTATGACATTTAAGACATTAAAACTGCTCTTCTTGGCCCGATGCCCGAATTCACGGCCCGAAGCCTTCTATCGATATGTCGACCGATCCACCGGCCAGACGTCCAATCTTCTGACATGTTCCTCTAGCCCAACATGATTTTTCCTGCTTTAGTTATCTCATCCTGATCGAAGCATCTTGCATCACTTAAAACATAGATTAAAACATAAATATAATTATTAATTAGTTTCATCATCAAATTACGAGATTCAACAAGGATTACATTAGTAGTTTTTCCTTGTGATCACCAAAAGGTTGCTTGAGATTGATCCTCGATTTAGTAAAAAATGAGGATTTTTTTTTAGTTGCTAGAGGGAGAGCAAGAGGATCAAGAAGTTTGGGGCTCTTTGGAGAAGTATAGAATGGGTTGGGGTCGGTTCTACCGTTGGCCCTAGCATGTTCTATATATAGGGCAGGTTGCGGGCAGTGGCATCGCCAGTTGGGTGGTGCAACCACCTACAACCCATGACCAGCTGAGCAATGCTACTGCCAATTGGGCGGTGCTATCCTCTAACCAGGATTTGTTACGTATGGTTCATTTATCAATGATTTTACCCTTGTTGTTATCTCCGAAGGTAACATATCCTTCATCTAGGCTAGTGAGCTTAGAGAATTGAGATGAACCTCCAATCATATGCCTTGAGCATCCACTATCAAGATGCCATCTCTTGCTCCTAGCTTGTGATGGTAAATATTTCTACAAAAAATGGTGAATTTTTGGTACCAATTTGACCTTTAGTGCCTTAAAAATCGATTTACACAACTTATTATATTGTATTGAGTCATTTGAGATTCCTTTATAAACCTAAATCAATTTATGTAGACTATATCTCTTAAATGAACATTTGTACGCAACATGTCCAAATTTGTAACAAAAGTTGCATTTGTTTTGGGGTGAAACATGTAAGGTATGACCTTTAACAAAGGTCGTTGGATTTTGGTGAGAGCTACTCACAAATCCGATTCCACTTCTTTTATGAACATGACCCTTATTGGCAACGATCATGTTCAAGGACTTGCTACCAACCTCAAATTTTTCTAAGGTTTCTTTGAGTTGCAAGTTTTCCTTTCTAAGCATTCCTAATTGATCGCATTTTGTGCAAGGAGCTAAACTATCATCATGCATAATTTTTAGTCTATCATAATCACTAACAAGAGAGGCATACTCCTTTTTTAACAATTTATATTTTTTACTAATTAATTTACATTCATTGAATAAATCATGAAAGGCACTTAGTAATTCATCAAAAGATAAATTTAAATCTAATGAACTACTTACCTCATCTCCAATGGCCATTAGAGCATAGTGAGCAACTTGCTCGGTGTTGGTTTGCTCCTCTTCTTCGGATACACTTGAGTCGTCCTATGTTGCTTTAAGCGCCTTCTTCTTCTTTGGTTGTTTCTTCTTTGCTTAGGGACATTCGCTTTTGAAATATCCTAGCTTCTTGCATTCATAGCATATGACTTGTTCTTTCTTAGGTTCAAATTTATTTTTAGTGTCATTTCTAAATTTATTCCTTTTTATGAATTTTTTGAATTTTCTTGTCAAGAGTTCCAAGTCATCATCATAGTCCTCATCACTTGAATTTTCTTTCAAGGGGTCTTCTTGAGTTCTTAGTGTCATATCCTTCCTATTCTTTGGAAGGTTGTTCTCAAGCTGTTCAAGAGTATTACAAGTCATCTCATAGGTCATTAGTGACCCGATTAGTTCATCGAGAGGAAAGTTATTTAAATCCTTGGCCTCTTGAATGACCATTACTTTAGGGTCCCAACTCTTTGTAAGGGATCTTAAGATTTTATTAACAAGTTCAAAATCCGAGAAACCTTTACCAAGTCCTTTTAGACCATTGATGACATCCGTAAATCGGGTGTTCATATCTTCAATGGTCTCACTTGGTTTCATTCGAAACAACTCATAAGTATGGACTAAAAGATTAATTTTCGACTCCTTTATTCTACTAGTGCCTTCGTGAGTCACTTCGAGTATGTGCCATATATCAAAAGCCGTTTCACAAATAGGCACTCGATTGAATTTGTTTTTATCTAAAGCACAAAATAAGGCATTCATGGCTTTGGCGTTTAAAGTAAAAGTCTTCTTCTTCAACTAATTCCAATCGTTCATTAGAAGAGAAGACTTTTGAAAATAATTTTTGACAATGTTCCATAGTTCAAAATCCATAGAAATAAAAAAATTCTCATTCTAGTCTTCCAATATGTGTAATCCATTCCATTGAACATGGACAGACGTGTAATTAAGTGACCCTCTTGGTTGCCGGAAAATGATATCTCTCTTGGGTTTTAAACCAAGTGAGAGTGACCTCTCTCTAATACCAATTGTTAGGATTAAGAGCGGCACTAAGAGGGGAGGGGGGGTGAATTAGTGCAATGAAAAAATTATCCATTTCAAAAATCTTTGTTTCAATTAAACTCGATTTCGACGAAAATCATTTCGTGAAGATTTTAACTTAAAAGCGTATTGGAGCGAAGAGAAAGCAGTAAGAAGATAAAGTAGCTTGCAAGAAAGGTAAATTGCTCAAGACGAAATGCAAACCAGAATTTAGAGTGGTTCGGTCGTTGTGACCTACATCCACTTTTGGATTCCTCCTTCGTCGAGGTCACCGACGTCCACTAATGGTGTTCCTTCAATATGCGAAGACCAACCACCTTTTATAGCTCTTTCTCCTTTTATTGGGTTTAGGAGATAACCCTTATAAGTCTCACTCCTATTTCTTGAATAGTTACAAAGCTAAGAGAGGGAGGAGGAGGATACTTCTCACTTTTATAACACTTTTAACACCCCAAACATTTAGAATTTTTCTAACTATCAATTGCACTTTATTACCCTTTCATGCAGAAAAGGGTGGAGTATTTATAGGCCCCAATAACTTTTGAATTGGAGCCTAAAAAGTGTCACTTCCCGGATTTCGGGGTACTGGTAGTACCATCGCCATTATTGGGTGGTACTATCGCCTGTAGACTAACATTGAGTGATACCGTCGCTCGGTTTGGGTGGTACAACTACCTAACAGAGCTCTTGTAGTACCACCTCTTGATAGGGGCGGTACCACTGCCTGACAGGGGTGGTACCACCGCCTGACAACATTAACTGTCGGTAGTACCACCGCTCAGAACACTTGGGAGATCGAGTCTCAAGCGGTGCCACCGTCGGTCATGATTTCAGATGCTGAATGGGCTATTCAATCCAGCCCAAATTAGCCCTGTTAAGGGCCCAATTGGCCCTTATCTAAGTTAGTGGGATTACCTCCCAATCCTAACACAACTAATGTAATAACTACGATTAAGGCAAGCAATTAGTCTAGTATGTCAATTTCTCTCGGCGATCCTCCGATGAACCTCTCGGCGAGTCTTCCGACGCACTTCTAAAGAACTCCTGATAAACTCTCAATGATCTTCCAATGGGCTCTCGGTGATCTTCCAATGAGGTTCCGTCGATGAACTTTCAACGATCTTCCGACGAACGCTCGACGATCTTCAAATGAGCTCTTGGCGAGCTCCCGATACATCATCCGAATCTTCGATTTCGGCTCATCATCTACTTTATGCCTTATTGCTATCGTAGTTAATCCTGCATACTTATCTCAACACATAGATTAGGTCAAACAATTCACCAATTGATTTCATCATCAAAATCTGAGATTCAATAGTGACCTCGACGGAGGAGGAATCAGAAGTGGATGTAGGTCACAACGACCGAACTACTATAAATTCTAGTATGCTTATTTCTATTCTGCTTTTCATTACTATCATTACTTTCTATGTTAATTGCTAGATCATTTAACTCTAAAGTCAAGCACTTTCCGAGATTGGTTTTCATTGAATGAATATTTTACAAAATCGATGACTTTTTCCGCTGCACTAATTCACCCTCCCCCCCTCTTAGTGCTACTATTGATCCTAACACCGCTAGTGCCAAGCGGTGGTACCACTTAAACACAATCTCCCAGACTATGTCAGGGATGGTTTTGCCAAGATTGGGTGGTGGTACCGTCTAGTGTCAGTCTAGCCGATGGTGGTACCGCCAGTACCTAGAAAACCCAAGGATTTAAATTTTAGCTCTAATTTTTAAAGTCATTTGGGGTCTATAAATACCCCAATTATTTTTTATTAGGAAAGTAAGAATAATGGTAGAAAGGAAAAAGAATACTTGAGAAAAAAGAGTTGTAATCTTTCTAAAGTGTAGAGTCTATTCCTCTTAGAGTTAGAAGTTTTCTAAGGAAGGAGTGAGATCCATTATAAAAGAAAGGAGTGAAGGTTCACTCCTGAGCCTGTGAAAAGGAGAAAGAGTTGTAAAGAGGGTATTTGGTCTTCACCCATTGAAAGAAGAATATTAGTGAATGTCGGTGGCCTCGATAGAAGAGAAATCGGGTGTAGACATAGGTCAAGATGACTAAACCACTATAAAATCGGTTTGTATTTACTTTCTGCTCTTCATTGATATTGCTTAGTGATTTACTTGTTCACTACTTTTATGCATGTTATAAGTTAAACATATTTCTAATATGGGTTTGATTGAACGATATTTTTTAATTAACGTAATTCAACCACCCCCCCCCCCCCGGTCTTATTGCCGTTTACAATCCTAATAGTTGGTATTAGAGCCAAGTTTTTCTTGATTAGTTTAACATCCAAGAGTGTCTAAATGACTTTTTCTAGTAATCTAGAGTGATACTCTATCACTCGTCCTCTTATGTTTAATGGGACAGACTATACATATTGGTAAACATGAATGAAAGATTTCTTGCTTTATATGGATTTTAATTTATGGAATGTCGTTGAGCTTGGTTTTTAAACACCCTTTAAACCTATGAATGTATCGCATGATTTTGAGAAAAAAAATATTTTCATTAAATATTAAATCTATGAATGCTTTGTTTTGTACTTTAGACAAAAATGAGTTTAATCGTATTTTGACTTATGAAATTGCACACGATATTTGACACACACTTGAAATTACTCATGAAGGTATAAGTAGAGTAAAAGAATATAAGATAAATCTCTGAATGCATAGTTTTGAATTATTTTGAATGAAGTTAAGCGAAACCATTGATGACATGTATACCCATTTTTTAGATGTCATCAATAATTTGAAAGCAGTTGGTAAAAGTTTTTCTAACCTTGAACTTGTTAATAAAATTTTATGATCTCTTCCTAAAAATTTGGATCCGAAAGTAACCACTATTCAAGAAGGAAGGGATTGAAACTATTTTCAACTTGAAGAACTCATAGGGTCATTAATGACCTATGAAATGACTTGTATGACGTATGATGAATATGAGAACAACCTTCTAAAGAATAGGAAGGATGTGATACTTAGAGTAAAAGAAGACCACTCAAGCAAAAGCTTAAGTGATGATGATGACTTTGAACTCCTCACAAGAAAATTCAAAAAATTCATAAAACAAGAAACTAAGAACAAAGACGAACTTAAAAATGACACAATAATATGCTATGAATGCAAAAGACCATGACACTTTAAAAGGGAATGACCATAATTAAAGAAGAATATGCTTGCACAAAAGAAAAAGAAGACACTCAAGATAACTTGGGATAAATCAAGTGTATTGGAAGACGAAGAACAAACCAATGAAGGTGAGGTTGCAAACTACGCTTTGGTGGCTTTCGACGATGAGGTATGTGACTCAACCAAAATGTCTTTCCATTACAATGAATTACTTGATGCATTCAATGATTTGTATGATGAATTTAAGTTGGTTAATAAAAAATATAAATTGCTAAAAAAGGATCCTGCTTCTCTCTCTAATGAATTTGAATAATTAAAAAATGAGCATGATAATTGTATGTGAACCTTTTGTACTCAATGTGAATAATTAGATTCATAGAAAAAGAAAATTTTGTTATTTCAACAAATATTTGAAAATTTTAAAATTAGTAGCAAATCATTAAACATGAATCTTGCTAATAAATTTCATATACATAAAAAAGAAGGAATCGACTTTGTGTGTAACTCTCAACAAAATCTAACTATATTTGTTAAAGAACCTACATTACATATTACCCCTAAAATTTAGTATAATTTTTCTGGTAGATGTGGTCATTATGCCTATAAATGTCTATTTAAAAAGTATAACTCATAAATTAGTTTGAGTTATTAAAGAAACCATGAATCACTTAATGCTAAAAATTCAAGATAGATCTAACCATGAATGACCCAAAGTTAAATGGGTACCTAGAACAGACCTATCTTTCTTGTAACTATGTCTAAAATTAAAAGCTAGAGGCAAAAATGATATCTTGATAATGGATGCTTAAGGCATTATAATTAGAGATCCAAAATACCTCTCAAAGTTCACTTGCTGAAACAACAATAATAAAGGAAAGATCATTAGAATTAGAATTTTTGGTAACAAATCTTTTGATTAAAGATGCTTTATTTTTTAATATGTTATACTATTGATCTTTATGATTTTTTGTAATGAAACTTATATTTCGGTTTTAAACGATGATGCATAGATATGACAAAAAAGACAAAGGCATGTTTGTATGAAATAAATCACATAAATTAAAACACAAAAAAAGGAATGTATTTTTCTTGAAAATTCATCAATCTCTATCTTGTTGAGTTTTCATTATAGAGATCCTTAGTAATGAATCTATTTATGTTATTTATGAATCTCTTGAACTATAAAAGTGATTTTGATGATTTGAAGATTTAAATTTGAATGAGTTTTATCTAAATCATGATCATGATTTCTCGATATTTATAACTTGAGATTTATTCTATATGAATCAAGATATCATATTATTTGTTCTCATATGATTCTTCCATTTTACTAAAGAGGAGACTTATTAAAATGAGTCATGATCTTTTGATATTCATAACTCGAGATTTGTTTAATTTCATATGACTCCTTTGTGTTCATGAATTGTACACCACATCATCAAATTGATCACTCTTGATGTAAATTTATCTTTATTATTAATATTTATCATGATTTAAAAATTAATGTAAAGGGAAAAGACTTACACCATTGTATTATTCTCTTCTTTTTTACAATGATAAAGGGGGAGAAAGAATTGCTAGCTTGCATATTTCAAATAGAAACAAAAGTTGCTAGCTTACACATTTCAAGAAGAAGCAAATCATGCTAGCTTGCATATCTCAAAAGTGAAGCAAAATTTGCCAACTTGTACATCTAAAGAGAAGCAAGAATTGCTAAACTTGCACATCTCAAGAGAAGCAAGGAATTGCTAGCTTGCATATTTTAAAAGAGAAGCAAGAATTACTAGCTTGCACATCTCAAGAGAAGCAAAAATTGTGAAATTGCACATCTAAAAAATTACTAGCTTGAATGTTTCAAAAACTTACTAGTTGTACTTTTTTTTTGTTGATAACAAAGGGGGAGAAGTTATGATGATGAAATTTGAATCATGCATGATATATATACTTTGATATTTTGAAATTATGTTGATTTGAAATTATGTATGAAATACTCGTGATTTATGATTAATGCAATGATGTGATCAATTAGTCCTTTCCATACTCATGATGCATGAAATGATGAAGTGCTCATGATTTTTTGAATTCAAAGTTTCTTTCAATATAACATATAGATAAGGGGAGTATAGTTTAAACTCTATTATCAATTGGTTATCATCATGAAAAAGGGGGTGAGTGTTGAATCTTGGATTTTGATGATGAAATTAATTGATGAAGCTATGATCTAATCAGCATTTAAGTAATGTAGGACTAACTTTGATCATGGAAAAGGGAAATTGATTAAACTAGGAAGAATCAAACGTTGGGCCATGTGGATCATGTCAGGAGATTGGATGTCAGGCCGGAGGCCTGATCATTGTGCTAGAAGTGTTAGGAACGAGTCGATACTAAGAGGGGGGGGGATGAATTAGTGCAGCGGTAAAAATTACGTTGGTTTGAAAATCTCATTACGATTAAACCCGATTCAGAAGATGTTAACTTGAAAGGATAAGAAAGAATGTAATGGATGTAAAGCAAATAAAGAAGGACAGTTTATAGCAAATGTAAATTGCAAGAAGTAAATGCAAATCGAGTTATAGTGGTTCGGTCGTCGTGACCTACAACCACTCCACTGATTCCTCTTCTGTCGAGGCCACCGGCATCCACTAACGATCTTCCTTTAATAGGCAAAGATCAACCTCCTTCTTACAACTTTATTCTCTTTTTGTAGGCTCAAGAGAGAACCTTTACACCCCCTTTTTACAAAGCTTCCCTCATACTCTCCCTTAGAATGGTCTCTAAACTTTAGGAGGAGGGACTCTATACTTTATAAGGCTTTTCAACTCTAAAAATATAGAGTTTTTGTTCACATTCTTTCTTCTCCATGCAGGAATAGCTACGGTATTTATATACCCCAAATGGCTTCAAAAATGAAGCCAAAATTTAAATCCCATAAAATTTCAGGGTATGGGCGGTACCATCGCCTGCACTAGGTGGTACCACCGCCTGTAGTCGGATACTGAGCAGTACCACTACCTAGTCTGATGGTATCACCACCTAGAAGACTATGTCTAGGCAGTACCACTGCCCAGACTGGCAGTACCACCACTTAACACAGTCTCGGAGACTATATCACGATGGTTTCACTTGTTTGGTTACTGTTTGGGCCTTTTTCTTGGCCCAACACATCCCAAACTTGGGCCCAACTATCCCCTAATTGGGTTGGCCCAATTCTAATCCCAATTTTGTATATGCCAACTATGAAATTTAAGACATTTACTAAGCTAAACAAAATCGGTAAGTCTAGGTTTCTTCCGGTGAGCTTCCGATGATCTTCTAGCGAACTTCCGACAATCTCTCGGCAATGTTCCAGTGGACTCCCAACAAGCTCCCGGACTTCACGATGATCTTCTTAGAGAGTTCTAATGAGCTTCTTTGGCAAGCTCTTGGACTTCTCGATCAATTCCGGCAGAACTTCCAACGAACATCCGAACTTCCGACAAACTCTCAAACTCCTAACGAAATCACGTTCTTGACTTTGCGACTTCATTTAGCTTTATGCCTTGCTATTGTAGTTAATCCTGCATATATAAAACACACTTAGATATATATAATTATTACTAAGCATGAATCATAGTATCCGGTATGTCATTGGTCCATCGACGCTTCGTACGATTCTTCGGCGTATCATCCTCTCTTGCGGCCTATTGCCCAATTGGCCAATTGACCTCCGTAACTCTGATATCTTTGGTGCAATATCTGTTCTTCTTGGCCCAATGCTTGAAACCATGGCCCAAAGCCTTCTATTGATACATCGACCGATCCTCCGGTGTGACGTCTAATCTTCTGACGTGTTTTTCTCTGGCCCAACATGATTCTTCCTGCTTTAATTGTCTCTCCCTAATCGAAGCTTCCTGCATCACTCAAAATACAGATTAAATTATAAATACTATTAATTAATTTAATCATCAAATCAGAGATTTAACAATCTCCCCCTTTTTTATGATGATAACCAATTGATGACGGAGTTAACCTTAACTCCCCCTATCAATATGCCATATTGATAGAACTCTTATATTCAAAAATCCAAGTAACATATTATCATAAACTTATGCATAACATCATCATACTTCTCCCCCTTTGTCATCAACAAAAAGAAGAAGTTCAACTATCAAGTGTTTAAAGATATATTATAGTTCAAATCATTGCATTATAAATATAATCTTCAGTTTTATCATCATGCAAGCTAGCAAAAATTTGAGTTTTGCAAGTTTGTAGATTTTGCTATTTGTGCAAGTTTAGCATATTTTGTTTCTTGAGATAAGCAACATAGCAATATTGCTTCTCTTGAGATTGCAAACTAGCAAGTCTTGGTGATATTCAAGATAGCAAGTTCAACATCATGCAAGCTAGCAAATTTTTACATCATTCTAAAAAAGGTAAGCTAGCAATATCTAAGATGTTCAAGAAAGCAACTTTTGCTTCTTGAAATAAACAAGTTAGCAATCTTTGCTCCTTTTTTTAGATGAGCAGGCTAGCATGTTTTTGCATCTTCTTGAATTATGCAAGCTAGCAAATCTTTCTCTTTTGAGATATGCACACTAGCAATTCTTTCTCCCCCTTTGTTATTGGCAAAAAGAGGAGAATAATAATACAATGGTGCAATTCATAAATTTTTAAATTATGAGAAAGATAAAGTGTCATTCTTATTGAAATATATCATAATTAAGATAAATCTTGAATTCAAGTCAACGCAATTTTAATCATGATTCACATCATATGCAATACATCATATTTTAAAATCGAAAGAGCAAATCGCATTATGAAAATCATCAAGATCAATAAATCATAAATTATAAGAATCATCATACATAATTTTGAAATATAAACTCATTAAGCATGATCATTAAGCATTATTAAATCATCAAGCATGATTTCACTAAACATGAAGCATTTTTAATCACATTCGGAAATCATCAATATAGATACACATTCATGCTTCTTAAACATATACATAAGGTTAATCTTACTAGGTCTACAAGCATTAGATTAACATTTTGTTCATTTATAATAAAACATGTAAATTTTGTGATCATTTTCTCAAAATAAAATGAAGCATGATATAACCTTTTTATAATTTTTATTTTTATTTTTTACTAACTAATTTAAAAATAACTCATGAAAAAGCATTAAGCAATTTTGAAATAAGGCAAAGGGGTTTTGGTTACTTCATTGTCGAAAGTCGTTAAGGCGTAGTTTGCCACCTTGCCTTTATTGGTTGGCTCCTCGTCTTCGGATGCACTCGTTTCATCCCAAGTTACTTTGAGTACTCTCTTCTTTTTTAGTAACTTCTTTTTAAGTTTATTTTTATTTTTTAATTCTTGTTTAATGAACTTTTTAAGTTTTATAGTGAGAAGTTCAAGTTCATCATTATTTGAGCTTTTGTTTGAGTGGTCTTCATTTGTTCTAAGTGTCAAATCATTTCTATTCTTTGAAATGTTGTTTTCATGTTCATTTTGTGCTACATTGGTCATTTCGTAGGTCATCAAAGATCCGATAAGTTCTTCGATCGAAAAAGTATTCAAATCTTTGGCCTCTAAAATGGTCATTACTTTAGGATCCCAAGTTTTAGAAAGAGATCGTAAAATTTTATTCACAAGTTCAAGGTTCGAAAAGCATTTGCTAAGAGCTTTTAAACTATTGACGATAACCGTAAAACGAGTGTACATTTCAACAATGGTTTCGCTTAGCTTCAATCAAAAAAGTTCAAGATCATGCATTAAAAGATTTATTTTATAATCTTTTACTCTACTAGTGCCTTCATGTGTGATTTCAAGAGTGTGCCATATATCGAAAGTCGTTTCGCAAGTAGAAGCCTGATTAAACTCAGTTTTATCCAAAGCACAAAATAGAGCGTTCATAGCTCTAGCATTTAAGGAAACAATTTTCTTCTCCAAATCATTCCATTTTTTCATTGGAGTAGAAGACTTTTGAAAACTACTTTCGATAATATTCCATAAATTCAAATCCAAGGAAAGCAAGAAAACTCTCATTCGAGTTTTCCAATATGTGTAGTATGTCCCATTGACCATGGGAGGACGAATGAGAGAGTGACCCTCTTGAAAGATGAAAAGAGTCATTTCTCTTTGGGTGTTAAACTAAATGAGAAAAATTTGGCTCTGATACCAACTGCTAGGAACAAGTCGGCATTAAGAGGGGGGGGTGAATTAGTGCATCGGTAAAAATTACGTCAGTTTAAAAATCTTATTACGATTAAACCTGTTTCAGATGATGTTAACTTGAAAGCATAAGGAAGAGTGTAGTGGATGTAAAGCAAGTAAAGAAGGGCAGTTTGCAGTAAATGTAAATTGCAAGAAGTAAATGCAAACCAAGTTATAGTGGTTCGATCATCGTGACCTACATCCACTCCACCGATTCCTCTTCCGTTAAGGCCACCGGCATCCACTAACGATCTTCCTTTAATAGGCGAAGATCAACCTCCTTCTTACAACTTTATTTTCCTTTTGCAGGCTCAGGAGAGAACCTTTACACCCCCTTTTTACAAAGCTTCCCTCACACTCTCCCTTTGAATGGTCTCTAAAATTTAGGAGGAGGGACTCTATACTTTACAAGGGTTTTCAACTCTAGAAACATATAGTTTTTGTTGAATTTTCTTTCTTCTCTATGCAGGAATAGCTAGGGTATTTATAGACCCCAAATGGCTTAAAAAATAGAGCCAAAATTCAAATCCCCCGAAAATTTAGGGTACGGGCGGTACCACCGCCTACAGTCGGACACTGGGTGGTACCACCCCCTAGTCTAGCAGTATCCCCACCTAGAAGACTATGTCTAGGTGGTACTACTACCCAGACTGGTGGTACCACCGCTTGACAGTCTCGGAGACTATGCCACGACGGTTTCACTTGTTTGGTCACTGTATGGGCCTTTCTCTTGGACCAACATAGCCCTAACTTGGGCCCAACTATCCCCTAAGTAGGTTGGCCTAATTTAAATCTCAATTATATGCTAACTATGAATTTTAAGATATTTACTAAGCTAAACAAAGTCCGTAAGTTTAGGTTTCTTCCAACGAGCTTCTAGTGAACTTTCGACGATCTCTCATTGTTAGGATCAAGAGCGGCACTAAGAGGGTGGGGGGGGTGTGTGAATAAGTTCAGTGGTAATAACGTTGGTTCTGAAAAATTCTTCATCCATTGAAAACTAATTTCGGAAGATGTTGACTTGAAAGTGTATTCATAAATATATTGAAAGCAGTAAGCAAGTAAGGAGATTTGTAGTAAGATAAATTGTATAAAAGACAAGGCAAACCAGATTTTTATAGTGGTTCGGTCATTGGGACCTACATCCACTCTGTCGATTCCTCTTCCATCAAGGTCACCGGCATCTACTATCGATCTTCCTTTAATAGACGAAGATCAACCTCCTTCTTACACCCCTCTTCTCCTTTTCACAGGTTTAGGAGACAACCTTTACAAGCACTCGCTCCTCCTAAATAGAATTCTAAACTTAGACTAGAGGAGGGGATTTCTCAAATGATTGCAATAGCGTTTTCTCACTTTAAAACTCTCTGTGCTTGTGTAAGTTAACTAGGGATGAGAGGGGTATTTATAGGCTTCAAGTTAAGTCAAACTCGGAGCTTAAAAAAGTCTCATCCTAGGTTTTCTAGGTACTGACGGTACCACCGTCGTTCCTAGATGGTACTACTGCCACAAGATCGGCCACTAGGTAGTACCACCGTTGGCAGTATTTATTGCCGGTAGTACCACCTCCTAGCTTGGGCGATACCACCTCCCAGAATTCCTGGGTTGCTGTTCCCCAAGCGGTGCTACCATCAATCAGGCTTTCAACACCTTAGTTGGGCCTTGAATCCGGCCCAAACCAGCCTAAGTTCAGGCCCAGTTGGTCGCTAACAGAGTTGATGGGATTATCTCCTAATCCCAACTCTTATTATGTGCTAACTACGATTCCTAAGACATATTCTAAGTAAGATATGTCTGATTTCTTCCGGCAATCTTCCGACGAACTTCCGACGATCTCTCGGTAATGTTCCAGTGGACTCCTAGCAAGCTCCTGGACTTTATGACAATCTTCTTAGCAAATTCTAATGAGCTTCTTTGTCAAGCTCCTGGACTTCTCAGTTGGTTCCGGCAAAACTTCCGACGAATGTCCGGACTTCCAATGAACTCTCGAACTCCCAACGAAATCGCGTTCTTGACTCCGGAACTTCATTTTGTTTGATGTCTTGCTATCATAGTTAATCCTGCACACATAAAAGCATACTTTGATCTAGACAATTATTACTAAGCATGAATTATGTCGTCCGGCATGTCATTGATCTATCGATACTTCGTTTGATTCTTCGGCACATCATCCTCTCTTGTGGCCTATTTCCCAATTAGCCAGTTGACCTCCACAACTTTGATATCCTTAGTGCAATATCCACCCTTCTTGGCCCGATGCCCGAATCCATGGCCCGAAGCCTTCTGTCGATACGTTGACCGATCCTCTAGCCCGACATCCAATTTTTTGACATGTTTTCCTCCGGCCTAACATGATTCTTCATGCTTTAATTGTCTCTCCCTGATCGAAGCATCCTGCATCACTCAAAATACAGATCAAATCATAAACACTTATCAGTTGGTTTCATCATCAAAATTCGAGATTCAATAATGTCCCCCTTTTTTATGATGACAATCAATTGATGATGGAGTTAACCTTATCAATTCTTCTAGGCAAATCTCCAGCAAATACTCAGCCATATCAGTATCCACATCTCCAGAAGGATAAAATAGAAAGGATTGTAAAAGATATGCTCAAAACAGAAGTTATTCAGCCAAGTTGCAGCCCCTACTCTTCACCGGTGCTCCTCGTACGAAAGAAGGATGGAACATGGCGATGTGTATTGATTACCGAGCTCTTAATGGCATAACCTTCAAGGACAAATACCCTATTCCAATAGTAGATGAATTGCTAGATGAAAGGGAGCATAAATCTTCATAAAGCTAGACCTTTGATCTAAGTATCATCTAATACAAGTGTGCGAAGAAGACATATCGAAAACCACCTTTTGAATACACAACAACCATTACAAATTTTTGCTTTCTTCAATAGAAGGTGGAATATCTTGGGCATATCATATCAAAGGAAGGTGTGGTAGTCGACCCCTTCAAAATTGGAGCAATGCAAAACTGGCCGATCCCGAGGAACATAAAATTGCTATATGGCTTTCTAGGTTTAACAGGCTACTACAGCAAGTTCATGAAAAACTATGGAAAGATCAGTGCACCACTTACTTCCTTACTGAAAAAAGATGTCTTCCAATGGTTGGACAGAGTCTCCGCTACCTTCAATAAACTTAAGGTAGCTATGACAACGACATCGATGCTAGCACTAACAGATTTTAGCCGACCCTTCATTATTGAGGCCTACGCATCTGGAGTCGGAATTGGAGCCATTCTTATGCAAGATGGTCGACCACTCGCATAAACTAGCAAAGCATTATCACCCTTCCATCAAAATATGTCAATATATGATAAGGAGATGCTCGCCATTGTGCACGCAGCAACGAGGTGGAGACCCTACTTGATCGGTCGATGATTTCAAATTAAAACCGACCATAAAAGCCTCAAGTACTTTTTAGAACAAAAGACATCATCTCTTGAGTAACAAAAATGGGTAACAAAACTTCTTGGATTTGATTATGAAATAACTTACAAAAAGTGGAAAGAGAATGTTGTTGCAGATGTGCTTTCGTAGCTACCCGAGCAAGCTGAATTTTTGGTTGTTTTACTTCTGACCAATGACTTCCTTTAGGATATTAAGATAGAATGGCAGGAAGATTCGGAGACCAGTAAGATCATAAAAAAATTAGAGGAAGCACCAAGCTCCGTGGCTCATTGCAGTTGGGACTTAAAAGGATTACGCTATAAGGGAAGCATTGTACTTGTGATAAATTCTACTTGTATCTTCACGAGCACATTTTGGACAAAGTTATTCCATATGCAGGGTACTAAATTGAAAAGGAGTAGGCATATCACCCAAAAATCGACGACCAGAGAGAAGTTGTAAATAGGTGCTTGGAGACAGCCCAAAGTCACCCACCAAATATGACTACGTAAGGAGAACTCCAGACCCAATCAAGTGCCACTATTGATCGACAGATCGTGACTCGATGACAATGACCTACTACTGAAGTGCTAATATAGTGGGCGAACGTATTAATAGAAGATGCTAGTTAGGAGAACTATGACAACTGGAAGATCAAATTCCTAGAATTCATGAATCGTCAGCCTCGAGGACAAGGCTGATTTGAAGAGGGCGGGTCTGTTAGGACTCTAGCTAGGAGAGTCCTAATTGAGAGGGATATTCATGTAAAACCTACCTAAGCTGACCCCTATTAAAGAGATAAAGAGGCCAACTAGGGTTAGGAGGTTGTTTCTTAGAGAAGAATTAGGTGTTGTACAGGAATAGGAGTCTTGAGTAGGAGTCCTATTAGGAGTTGGTTAGAAGTAGAAGTCTTGAGTAGGAGTCCTATTCGGAGTTAGGGTTTAGAAGCCCTATAAATAGTCATGTATTCCTCCTCTTTTCATAAGCAATAGATGAATCTTTTCTATAACCTTTGAGCAGCAACTTGGAGAGAGGAACCCCTATAGAGTTCCAAGGAGGCTGATCCCCTAAAGAGATCAACCCCAAGTTTAGAATATGCAAGGGTTCTAACAAGATAGCCCAAAGTCATCCACCAAATATGACTACCCAAGGAGAACTCTAGACCCAACCGAGTGCCTGTATTAATCGATAGATCGTGACTCCACGATGACGACCCACTACTGAAGTGCTAATATAGTGGGTGAACTTACCAGTAGAAGGTGCCATTTGGGAGAACAATGACTTGAAGATCAACTTCCGAGAATTCATGAGTCATCAACCTCGAGGAAAGGCTAGGAGAGTCCTAATTGAGAGGGGCATTCATGTTAACCTACCTAGCTGACCCCTATTAAAGAGGTGAAGAGGCTAGCTAGAGTTAGGAGGTTATTTGTTAGAGAAGCATTAGGAGTTGTAAAGGAATAGGAGTCTTGAGTATGAGTCCTATTAGGAGTTGTTCTTAGAGAAGCATTAGGAGTTGTAAAGGAATAGGAGTCTAGAGTAGGAGTCCTATTATGAGTTAGGGTTTAGAAGCCCTATAAATAGCCATATATTCATTCTCTTTTAATAAGTAATAGATGAATCTTTTCTGCAGCCTTTGAGTAGCAATTTGGAGGAAGGAACCCCTATAGAGTTCCAAGGAGGCCGATCCCCTAAAGAGATCAACCCCAAGCTTCGAATCTATAAGGGTTCTTTCATATGGAAAGGGAAGAAGCTCAATCTTAAGGTTGTTAAGATTTGGGGCTACCCTGCCTATGTTAAAAGTGTTAGAACCCTTGCAGATTCTAAACTTGGTGTTGATCTCTTTAGGGGATCGGCCTCCTTAGAACTCTATAAGGGTTCCTCTCTCCAAGTTACTGCTCAAAGGCTACAGAAAAAATTCATCTATTGGTTATCAAAAGAGGATGAATACATGGCTATTTATAAGGTTTCTAAACCCTAACTCCTAATAGGACTCCTACTCAAGGCTCCTATTAAAGACTCCTAATAGGACTCCAACTCAAGACTCTTATTCCTTTACAACTCCTAATTCTTCTCTAAGAAATAACCTTCAAACCCTAGCCAACCTCTTCACATCTTTAATATGGATTAGCTTAGGTAGGTTTTACATGAATGCCCCTCTCAATTAGGATTCTCCTAGCTAGAGTCCTAACAGACCCACCTTCTTCAAATCAGCCTTATCCTCGAGGCTAACAATCCATGAATTTTGGAAATTTGATCTTCAAATCGTCATAGTTCTCCCAAGTGGCACCTTCTGCTAGTAAGTTCGCCCACTATATTAGCACTTCAGTAGTAGGTCGTCGTCGTCGAGTCACGATCTATCGATCAATAATGGTACTCGACTGGGTATGGAGTTCTCCTTGGGTAGTCATATTTGGTGGGTGGCTTTGGGCTGTCTCCAAGCACCTGTTCACCACTTTCATCTAGTCATTAGTTTGTAGGTGATACGTCATACTCCTTTTCAATTTAGTGCCCTGCATTTGGAATAATTCTGTCCAAAATCTACTCGTGAAGATGCAAGTAGAATTTGGCACAAGCATAATGCATCCCTTATAACACAATTCTTTTGAGTCCCAACTGTAATGAGTCTCCGAATCTTCCTACCATTCCCTCTTAATATCCCTAGGGATGTTGCTAGTCAAACGTGAAATGGCTAAAAATTCAACTTGATTGGGTAGCCGTGAAAGCGCATCTGCAACAACATTCTCTTTCCCCTTTTTGTAAGTTATTTCATAATCATATCCAAGAAGCTTTGTTACCCATTTTTGCTACTCGAGGGAAGATATCTTTTGCTCCAAGAAATATTTTAGGCTTTTATGGTCAATCTTGATTTGAAAGCGTCACCCGATCAAGTACGATCTCTATTTGGCCACCGCATGCACAATCGCGAGCATCTCCTTATCATAAATAGTCATTTTGAGATGGGAAGAAGATAATGCCTTACTGGTATAAGGGAGGGGGCAGCCATCTTGCATTAGTACAACACCAATTTCGACTCTGGAGGCATCGGCTTCAAAAATGAAAGTCTTGCCGAAGTCGAGAAGCGCTAGTACGGGCATTGTCATCATTGCAGCTTTAAGTTTATCGAAGGCAGTGGTGGATTTGTCCAACCATTGGAAAGCATCTTTTTTCAGCAAGGAAGTAAGTGGTGCACTAATCTTTCCATCGTTTTTTATGAACTTGCGGTAGTAGCCTATTAAACCGAGAAAGCCACGTAGCAATTTTATGTTCCTCGAGGTCGGTTAGTTCTACATTGCTCCAATTTTGGAGGGGTCCACTGCCACACCTTCCTCTGATATGATATGCCCAAGATATTTCACCTTTTGTTAAAGAAAGTAAAAATTCATAGTGGTCATTGTGTGTTCAAAAGGTGGTTTTCGGTATGTCTTCTTCGCACACTTGTATTTGATGATACCCAGATGAAAGGTCCAGCTTTGTGAAGATTTGTGCTCCCTTTCATCTAGCAATTCATCTACTATTGGAATAGGATATTTGTCCTTAACGGTTATACCGTTGAGAGCTTGGTAATCAACACACAATTGACGATTATGTTCCATCCTTCTTTCGTACGAGGAGCACCGATAAAGAGTAGGGGCTGCAACTTGGCCGAATAACTCCTATTTCAAGCATCTCTTTTATAATCCTTTCTATTTTATCCTTCTAAAGGAATGGATACTGATATGGCTGAGTATTTACTAGAGGTTTAATTGAAAAAATAATTATACAATGATCATGCCGATGGGTAAGAGGTAGGTTGCGTAGTTCATCAAATATATCTGAAAACAACAAGCAAAGGAAGTAGATTTGGATCTTCAAATTTTGTTGGCTCTCCCTTAGTTTGCTGCTCAAGTTGTATCAAAAATATGCTGCATACTTTATGCAAAACCTTTTCCACTTGTTGGGTGTAAATCGTCGTTACGCCGCCCCCACATTTCCCGTGCAGTATCACCTGTTTCTCCTTACTATAAAATTTCATAATTAGTTTCATAAAATTCTAAGAAATATCATCTAATGTTGTCAACCATTTAATTCTGAGCATGGCCTCATGATCATCAAGAGGGAGGAGGGAGAAATATGTAATTATCTCTTGGTCCTACAGCAACAGTTTCACCCGCGCCTACGATCATACTTCAAAATCCATCCGTCGGTGACCTTAACATCAAACTTGCTGCAATTCTCGATAGGTAAGGCCATCCGGACAGCAACCTTACTATTTAGGAAGTTATTACTGCTGCCCATGTCGATGAGAACAGTGATCGGTTGTTGTTTGAGAAGACCTCCAACTTTTATCGCTTGTGGGTTTGAGTAGCCGGCTAGTGCATGTACCGTAACTTCGGTCGATTGTAGCTTTTCTTCTACATCTTCTTCTTCATGTTCAAGGCTCTCTTCTGTAAGTTCAATGACCTCTTCTTCTACTAGTTTAATCATAAGAAGTCTCCCTTTACCACAGCGATGCTCACGGCTCCACAGCTCGTCGCAATGCCAATATAACCCCTTCGCAGATCACTCCCAAAGTTTTTCTCTTGTCAAACTTTTTGGTGCAGGGACTCGGTTGATAGTAGGGGGGGCTGAGGGCTTCAATATTGCTAGTTAGGGAGCAACCCTAGTCCTCTGGGCTTCATGGTTCAATTGCTCCTCTTGAAATAGTGCGAAAGAGATGGCTGCCATAAGTGTATACGGTTGTCACGCTTTAACTTCTCCTTAGATCTCCGGCTTCAAGCCCTCACTAAAGGTCTCCAATAGTTGCTTTTGAGACCAATCACGAGTTTGTTTAGATAACCTTTCAAATCTGATTTGGTACTCTTGAATAGTGGAGGTTTGTCGGATCTTTGCAAGTTGTCCATCAATGTTCACGTAATCGGTTGGTCCGAAGCGGATCAACAGTCCTTCTGTGAATTATCACCATAAGAGGACTCCATGAGTATATCCAAACTAGTTAAACCACTGTATGACATCCATTTCAAGATATATAGCTACAATTTTCACCATAGATGCATTCATGGTTTTGTGATATCGAAAATATCGCTCCGTGCACGAGATCCAACCAATCGGGTCTCCTTTTTCCCATCTAGGGAAGTCAACTCTCATGCGTGGATAGTTGGGGTCGGTCATAGAGCTTTCTTTCTCTTGGAAGTCATCTCTTTGGGCTTGGTGCGATTGGTTAGAGCTTTCTCCATGATGTGCTTTCTTCGGGCTTGGTGGTTAGCCCAAACTGAGTTTGGTAAAGAGAGTCTGAATCTTATCCTTCATTCGCACCTCAAAGGCTTCGAATTTAGCATTGATTACCTCCTCAGATGCCATATTATATGCCTCCAAATCTGTGATGTTAAGATCTCTCTTTTGTTGTTGGGTTAAAGGCATGTATAGGTTGAGAGAAGTGATGGTTGAAAGGGCTGACAGATTGGTGGATGTAGGCTGCGGTTTAGGCTTGTTTTGTGGCTATTTTGGGTGCAGTTTGAGGGTGTGGTTTGGTGGAGTTTTAGGGCTGTGGATGAAAGTTTTAGATCTATGGTAGATGGAACCAAAGGTTTGATAGAAATAAGTGGAAGTTTGCTACAGAATTGTGTTGTCTTGTAAGAGCAGAATTGTCATCGAAGAAACAGTAGTTTCTCGATGAAATTTCCACCAAAAACATGAGAAATTTAAGTAGGTAATTGACTGAAAAATCTCAATTTATATGACAGTAAGGATTTCCAATTTAATCAAGAAAATTTTGGCAGTATAATAGCAAAGAAATTGGTGCAAGTTGCAATTGCAGAATTCTCATCGAAAAATTTCAGTAGTTTGCGACAAAAATTTGCAGCAACACAAAATCATTTTTAGATATGAATTCCTTAATAGATCAATCTTAGATGGAATCCAAGATGATCTATAAAGTGTATAAGAAATTCTATTAAAAAAAAATTAAAAATAGATGGGTTAAGGCAACAATATGTGGCTAAAATTTTCTACAGCATAGATTTTCAAGTGTAGCAGATCGGATGTAAAAGATCAGTGGTTTATACTGAGAATTTTTCGACGAAACCAAAGGAAAATTGTTAGAACCCTTGCAGATTCTAAAGTTGGGGTTGATCTCTTTAGGGGATCGGTCTCCTTGGAACTCTATAGGGGTTCCTCCCTCCAAGTTGCTGCTCAAAGGCTGCAGAAAAGATTCATCTATTGCTTGTCAAAAGAGAATGAATACATGACTATTTATAGGGCTTCTAAACCCTAACTCCTAATAGGACTCCTACTCAAGACTCCTATTCCCTTACAACTCCTAATTCTTCTCTGAGAAAAACCTCCTACATGAATGTCCCTCTCAATTAGGACTCTCCCTCTCAATTAGGACTCTCCTAGCTAGAGTCCTAACAGAATGTCCCTCTCAATTAGGATTCTCCTAGCTAGAGTCCTAACAGACCCGCTCTCTTCAAATCAGCCTTGTCCTTAAGGCTGAGATTCCATGAACCCAGGGAACCGGGTCTTCAGCTCCTCATATGGTTCCTATGTGGCGTCTTCAAGTGGTAGATTATTCCAATGCACTAGTACTTCAGTAGAGGGATGTCGGCGACGCATCACGATCCTACGATCGAGGATGGCTTGTGGTTGGGCTTGAATAACTCCATCCTCAGTTGTGTTGGGCAGTTGGATCTGGGGTGACTCGTGTTCTCCCAACTTGGGCTTTAGGCATGATATGTGGAAGACAGGGTGAATTTTGGCATCCTCAGGTAATTTAAGTCTGTACGCCATGGCTCCAATACGCTTTGTGATCTGATAGGGCCCATAAAAACGTGGGGATAGCTTCATGAGGCTCGAGTGTTGATAGAGAGTTGCTTGTATGGTTGTAGGCGAAGATAAACCCAATCTCCTACTAAAAATTCTCTTTCACTTCGTCGTGTGTTGGCTTGCTGCTTCATTCTGGCTTGAGCAGTAGAGAGATTATCTTTTAACAGTTGTAAGAGTTTGTCCCTATCAATCAATTCTTGGTCAACCTGATCAACCTTGGCCGAGCCAATTACATACTTTGGAATCACAGGGGCTGGTCGACCATACAATGCTTCATAAGGGGCACATTTTGTAGATGAATGATATGTAGTATTATACCACCATTCGGCCCAGGGAAGCCATTTCGCCCACTCTTTTGGTTGGTCGCTAGCGAAACACCGAAAGTACGTTTCTAAGCACCTATTTACCACCTCTGTTTGGCCGTCAGTTTGTGGATAATACGCTGTGCTCATCTTGAGTTTGGTGCCTTGTAACTGAAATAACTCGGTCCAAAATTTACTAGTGAAGATCCTGTCACGATCACTAACAATGGACCTTGGCATCCCATGTAGTTTAACAATATTTTCTATGAAAATCCGGGCAATACTAGCAGCAGTGTAGGGACTTCTCACAGCACAAAAATGAGCATATTTCGTAAGTCGATCAACCACCATGAGAATCGTGCTTTTACCTTTGGAAGATGGTAGCCCTTCAATGAAGTCCATGGAGATGTCAGTCCACACTGAGTCTGGTATAGGCAGTGTTTGTAGCTTCCCTGGATTTGCCACAGTTTCACCCTTGTGCTGTTGACATACATCACATTGTGCCACATATTCAGCAATAATTTTTTTCATCTCTCTCTAATAAAAATTTTGCTTCACTCTTTTGTAGGTTTTTAGGAATCCAGAGTGCCCTGCTGAAGGTATGGAGTGCATTTCATGCAAAATGATTATGATGCAAGGGGAGTCAGGTATAAGCACAATGCGACCTTTGTAGCGTAGATCCCTCAAATCCCAGGTGTAGTGGGCTATTGCACTTGGATCCTCCTCCAATTTTTTTATGATGTTGCTAATCTCTGGATCCTTCTTCTATTCTTCCCTAATATCCTCGAGGAAACCGGTGGTTGGAAGGGAGATGGCTGAAACCTTAGCTTGTTCAGGTAGCCGTGAGAGTGCATCTGCAACAACATTTTCTTTCCCCTTTTTGTAAATAATTTCATAATCAAATCCAAGAAGTTTGGTTACCCATTTTTACTGCTCAGGGGATGATATCTTTTGCTCCAAAAAGTACTTGAGGCTTTTATGATCAGTTTTAATTTAAAATCACCGGTCGATCAGGTAGGGTCTCCACCTCGTTACTACGTGTACAATGGCAAGCATCTCCTTATCATATACTGACATGTTTTGATGGGAGGGAGATAATGCCTTGCTAGTGTATGCGAGTGGTCGACCATTTTGTATGAGAACGGCTCCAATTCCGACTCCAGATACGTCAGCCTCAATGATGAAGGGTCTATTGAAATCTGGTAGCGCAAGCACCGGCGTCGTTGTCATGGCTGCTTTAAGTTTGTCGAAGGCAGCAGAGGTATTGTCCGACCATTAGAAAGCATCTTTTTTCAGTAAAGAAGTGAGTGGTGCACTGATCTTCCCATAGTCCTTAACAAATTTTCGGTAGTAGCCTATTAGTCCAAGGAACCCCCGCAGTAATTTCACGTTTGTTGGTTTCGGCCAGCCTTGCATTGCCTCAATTTTTGTTGGGTCTACTGCCACTCCTTCTGATATTATATGCCCAAGGTACTCTACTTTTTTCTGGAGAAAGCTGCACTTTGGTTGCTTTACAAAAAGAGTATTCTCCTGAAGGATCGTCAAAACAATCCGTAAATGCTGAAAGTGAGTCTCAAGAGAAGGCCTGTAAACGAGAATATCATCGAAAAATACCAGCACAAATTTACGAAGAAAGGTTCGAAAAATATCATTCATGAGACTTTGAAAGGTTGAAGGAGCATTAGTGAGTCCAAAAGGCATTACCAAGAATTCATAATGGCCATTATGTGTGCGAAATACAGTTTTTGGAATGTCATCGTCACATACCCGAATTTGGTGGTAACCGGATCGGAGGTCCAACTTCGTGAAGACTCGAGCTCCTTTTAATTCATCAAGAAGTTCATCCACCACTAGTATTGGGTACTTGTCCTTGACGGTGATGCCATTTAAAGCTCGGTAGTCGATGCACATCCGCCAAGTTCCGTCCTTCTTGCGTACAAGTAGCACCGGTGAGGAATAGGGGCTGCAACTTGGCCGAATCACCCCTGTTTCAAGCATCTCCTTTACGATCTTTTCAATTTCATCTTTCTGGAGGTGAGGATATCGGTACGGTCGAGTGTTCGCTGGTGGCTTGCCCGGAAGGATTGGAATTCGATGGTCATGTTGCCGAGAAGGAGGAAGACCGCGCGGTTCAGCAAATATGTCAGCAAATTCAGTAAGCAATTGGGCAAGATTTTGATCTTCAATTTCTATTTTCTTCTCTTCTTGTTTTGGCTGGAGATGCATCAAAAAGCCACTATTTACCTTGTGCAAAACTTTCTCCATTCGTTGGGTCGAAACAGTGGTAACGTTGCTTCCGCGCTTCCCGCGTAGGATGATCTGTTTGCCCTTACAGTAGAATTTCATAATTAATTTAGAAAAGTTCCAAGAGACATCACCTAGTATAGTCAGCCATTCTATACCAAGCATTGCCTCATAGTCATCGATTGGTAAGAGGAAGAAATCGGTGATAATTTCTTGGTCTTGCAGTAATAGTTTCACCCGCGGGCATCTTTGGTCGCACTTTAGGATTCTACCGTCGGCAACCTTTACATCGAACTTGCTGCAACCTTCAATATGCAGTGTCATCCGAGCAGCAACCTTACTATTTAGGAAGTTATTAGTGCTACCCGTGTCGATGAGAATAGTAATCGGTTGTTGTTTGAGAAGGCCTCCAACTTTCATCGTTTGCGGATTTGAGTAGCTAGCTAGTGCGTGTACCGTAATGTCGGTCGACTGTGGCTCTTCTTCCATATCTTCTTCTTCATGTTCATGGCTCTCTTCTAGATGTTCAATGACCTCTTCTTCTACTGGTTCAATCATAAGAAGTCGACCTTTTTTACAGCGATGCTCGCGGCTCCACGGCTCGTCGCAATGCCAACATAACCCCTTCGCAGATCGCTCCCGAAGTTCTTCTCTTGTTAACCTTTTCAGTGCAGGGACTCGGTTGATAGTAGGGGGGGCTGAGGGCTTTAGTATTGTAGGTCGTGGAGTGATCCTAGTCCTCCGGGCTTCATGGTTCAATCGCTCCTCTTGTAGTCATGCGAAAGAGATGGCTGCCATAAGCGTGTAAGGTTGTCACGCCTTAACTTCTCCCCGGATCTTCGACTTTAAGCCCTCGATAAAGGTCCCCAATAACTATTTTTCAGACCAATCATGAGTTTGATTAGATAACCTTTCAAACCTGGTCCGGTACTCCTGAATGGTAGAGGTTTGTCGGATCTTTGCTAGTTGTCCGTCAATGTTCTCGTAATAAGTTGGTCCGAAGCGGATCAGTAGTCCTTCTTTGAATTGTCGCCATGAAAGGACTCCATAAGTGTGTTCAAACCAGTCAAACCATTGTATAGCATCCCCTTCAAGATATATAGCTGCAATTTCTACCATGGATGCATCCGCAGTTTTATGGTACCGAAAATATCGCTCCGCACGCGAGATCCAACCAATTGGGTCTCCTTCTTCCCATCTAGGGAAGTCCACTCTCATGCACGAATAGTTGGGGTCGATCATAGAGCCTCCCCTCTCTTGGAATTCATCTCTTTGGGCATGATGTGATTGGTTAGAGCTCTCTCGTTGATGTGATTGGTTAGAGCTCTCTCCTTGATGTGATTTCTTCGGGCTTGGTGGTCGGCCCAAATTGAATTCGGTAAGGAGAGTCCGAATCTTATCCTCCATTTGTGCCTCAAAGGCTTCAAATTTTGCATTGATTGCCTCCTCAGATGCCATAGTATATGACTCCAAATCTGTGATATTAAGATCTCTCTTTTGTTGACGGGTTAAAGGCATGTATAGGTTTGATAGAAATCCGTGAAAGTTTGCTGCAGAATTGTGTTGTCTTGTAAGAGCAGAATTATCGTCGAAGAAATAGCGATTTCTCGATGAAATCTCCACAAAAATTTGAGAGATTTGAGTAGGGAATTGACAGCAATATCTCAGTTTATATGACAATAAGGATGTCCAATTTAATCAAGAAAATTTTGGTAGTAACAGTAAGAAAATTGGTGTAAGTTGCGATAGCAGAATTCTCGTCAAAAAATTTCAGCAACTTACGATGAAAATTTGCAGCAATATAGGAACGAATTTTTTTTTTTTTTTGGATTTTCGAATAGGGATAACTAAATTGCAGTAGCAGTAAGGTAGGAAACCAAAACCTGTTGCAATTCACGGGGAGATCAAAGGATGATCTGCGGTGGTGGAGATGACGGTGGAATTTGGTGATGATCTTTTAAGCAATTGTGGGAATTGCTTTGAGCGGTTGTGGAGGGTTGATGGATGGCAGTGGAAGGGCAGCGAGACACCAAGAATGATGCTCTGATACCAGGTGTTAGAACCCTTGCAGATTCTAAACTTGGGGTTGATCTCTTTAGGGGATCGGCCTCCTTGGAACTCTATAGGGGTTCCTCCCTCCAAGTTGCTGCTCAAAGGCTGCAGAAAAGATTCATCTATTGCTTGTCAAAAGAGAAGGAATACATGACTATTTATAGGGCTTCTAAACCCTAACTCATAATAGGACTCCTACTCAAGACTCCTATTCCCTTACAACTCCTAATTCTTCTCTAAGAAAAACCTCCTACATGAATGTCCCTCTCAATTAGGACTCTCCTAGCTAGAGTCCTAACAGAATGTCCCTCTCAATTAGAACTCTCCCTCTCAATTAGGACTCTCCTAGCTAGAGTCCTAACAGAATGTCCCTCTCAATTAGGACTCTCCTAGCTAGAGTCCTAACAGAATGTCCTTCTCAATTAGGACTCTCCTAGCTAGAGTCCTAACAGAATGTCCCTCTCAATTAGGATTCTCCTAGCTAGAGTCCTAACAAAAATCCACTGTTAGGAAGTGTCAAAGCTATCATAAAAATTTCATAGAGATTTGGATAGAAAAAAATATAGTAGTAAGATTAAACAAATTGTACTATGCGGTTGGAATTTTATAGTATAGATTTTCAATTATAGCAGATTAGACATAAAAGATCAATAGTTTATATTGAGAATTTTTTAACAAAACCAAAGGAAAATATGATGTTAGGAAGTTAAAAGCTATCATAAAAAATTTTGTAAAGATTTAGATAAAAAAAATGTAGTAGTAAGATCAAACTGCTATGCGATTGAAATTTTGCAATGTATCTTTCGTCGTAGAGATGAAAACTTTACGATGAAAAATTTATGAAGCAATTTTGGAATAATTTTTTTTTTAGATTCTCGAATAAGAATAACTAAATTGTAGCAACAATAAGGTAGGAAACCAGAATTTGTTATAATTCACGAAGAGATTAAAGGATGATCCGTGGAGGTGGAGATGATAGCGGAATTTGGCGACGATCTTTTAAGCAATTGTGGGAATTGCTTTGGGTGGCTGTGGAGGGCTAATGGATGGCTGTGGAAGGCCAGCGAGATGCCAAGAACGTTGCTCTAATACTAGGTATTAGAACCCTTATAGATTCTAAACTTGGGGTCGATTTCTTTAGGAGATCGACCTCCTTGGAACTCTATAAGGGTTCCTCCTTCAAAGTTGCTGCTCAAAAGTTACAGAAAAGATTCATCCATTGTTTATCAAAAGAGGATGAATAAATGGCTATTTATAGGGTTTCTAAACTCTAACTCCTAATAGGACTCCTACTCAAGACTCCTACTCAATTAAGACTCCTACTCAAGACTCCTAATAGGACTCCTACTCAAGACTCCTATTCCTTTACAACTCCTAATTCTTCTCTAAAAAATAACCTTCAAACCCTAGCTGACCTTTTCACCTCTTTAATAGGGGTCAGTTTAGGTAGGTTTTACATAAATGCCCCTCTCATTTAGGACTCTCCTAGCTAGAGTCCTAACAAAAAGACACAACACCGATAAGTTAGAATCAAGGACAGAGCAGTACAAGTTTGTGGGATACCCCAAGGAAACTTGTGGGTATTATTTCTATCATCTTGAGGACCAAAAGGTCATTGTAGCCAAGAGAACGGTGTTCCTTGAGAAAGAACAAATTCTTGGCGGAGATAGTGGGAGCATTGTTGAATCTCGTATTTTGATGATGAAACCAATTGATATATGTTTATGTTTTAATATGTATTTTGAGTGACGCAAGATGCTTCGATCGGGATGAGACAATTAAAGCAGGAAAATTCATGTTGTGCCGGGGGAAAACATGTCAGAAGATTGGACATCGAGCCGAAGGAGCGATCGACGTATCGATAGAAGGCTTCGAGTGATGGATTCAGGCATCGGGCCAAGAAGAGCGGATATTGTGCCAAGGATATCAGAGTTGCAGAGTCAACTGGCCGATTGGGCAATAGGCCGCAAGAGAGGATAATGCGCCGAAGAATTAGATGAAGTGTTGAGGGACCAATGATATACTGGACAACTTGATTAATGCTTAGTATTAATTGTTTAGATCGAAGTGTGTTTTTACATGTGCAGGATTAACTACGATAGTAAGACATAAAGCAAAATGAAGTCCCAGAGTCAAGGACGTGATTATGTTGGGAGTTCGAGAGTTTGTCAAAAGTCTAGACGTTCGTCGGAAGTTCTAGAGAAACCAGTCGAGAAGTCTCAGAGCTTGCCAAAGAAGCTCATCGGAACTCACCAAGAAGATCATCGTGAAGTCTAAGAGCTTACTAGGAGTCTACCGGAATATTGCCAAGAGATCGTAAAAAGTTCACCAAAAGATCGCTGGAAGCTCGCTAGAAGAATAGACATAGGGACTTGTTTAGTTTAGCAAATGTCTAAGGATTTCATAGATAGCACATAATTAGGCTTGGATTTGGGCCAACCCAATTAGGGGCCAGCTAGGTTCATGTAAGAACTATGTTGGGCCTAATAAAAGGCCCAAACAGTGCCCCAAGAAGTCTCACCGTCATGGCACAATCTTCGAGATTGTGTCAAGCGATGGTACCGCTAGTCTGGGTGGTTATACCGCCCCTAGTAGGGTGCCAGGCGGTGGTACCACTAGTCTAGGCAATGGTACTGCCTAGCACTGCCCCCCAGGTAGTGGTACTGCCATACCTGGGCGGTGGTACCACCTAGGGCAGTGTCAGTCAGACTAACGCTAGGCAGTGGTACCGCTCATGCCCGGGGAACCCGGGATGAGAAAGTTTTAGGCTCCAAGTTTGAATCAACATGAAGCCTATAAATACCCCTCTTATCCCTGGTTAAAACACACAAGCACAGAGAGTTTAAAAAGAAAGAAACGCTGCTAAAATCTTAAATGATCTCCTCTCCCTCTTCTAAGTGTTAGACTAGTTTGAGAGAGGAGTAAGTGAGTGCTTGTAAGGGTTATCTCCTAAACTCGGTAAAAGGAGAAGAAGGGTATAAAAAGTGATTGGCCTTCGCCTATTGAAGAAAGGCCTCTAGTAGACGCCGGTGACCTCGTTGGAGGAGGAAACCGAAAGTGGATACAGGTCACATTGACCGAACCACTCTAAAATCTAGTTTGCATTTACATTTGTGCAATTTATCTTTACTGCAAACCTCTTTAAGTACTTATTTCCTTCATTACTTTTACGAACTTGCTTTCAAGTTAAGTTTTCAAAAACGATTTTACGTCGGAAACAGTTTTATCGTATGAAAGTTTTTAAACTGTCGTTATCTTACTGCTGCACTAATTCACCCCCCCCCCCCCCCCTCCTCTTAGTGTCGACCTCTTGATCCTAACAATTAGTATCAGAGCCTCGTGATTTCTCAATTGGTTTAACACCCAAGAAAAATGGCTCTTTTCGACTTTCAAGAGGGTCACTCTCTCATTCGTCATCCCTTTTTCAATGGGATGGACTACACATACTGGAAAACTTGAATTAGAGTTTTCTTGCTTTCTTTGGATTTGAACTTATGGCACATAGTCGAAAATGGATTTGAAATATCTTTTCTTCCAATGAACCATTGGAATGATTTGGAGAAGAAGACGTTTTCTCTAAATGCTAGAGCTATGAATGCTCTATTTTGTACCTTAGACAAAAACGAATTCAATCGGGTTTCTTTGTGCGAAATAGCTTTTGATATTTGGCATATTCTTGAAATCACACACGAAGGCACGAATAGAGTTAAAGAGTCTAAAGTTAACCTTTTAATGCACGAGTTTGAGTTATTTCATATGAAACCAAGCAAAACCGTTGTTGACATGTACACCCGTTTTACAGATGTCGTCAATGATTTAAATGCACTTGATCGAAGTTTTTCTAATTTTGAGCTTGTTAACAAAGTTTTACGCTCAATTTCTAAAACTTGGGACTCTAAAGTAACGTCCATACATGAGGCCAAGAATTTGAATACCTTTCTGATTGAAGAACTAATAGGGTCTTTGATGACTTATGAAATGATGTGCAATGCACGTAAAGAATTCAAGAACAACCTTCTAAAGAATAGAAAGGATTTTGGACTAAGAACAATCGAATACCACTCGAGAATAAGCTTAAGTGATGGTGAACTTAAAATTTTAATAAAATAAAAATTAAAGAATAAAAAAAATGAAACTACTTGCTATGAACGCAAGAAGAAGTTGTCAAAAGACGAATCGAGCTCCTCCGAAGATGTGAAAAAAATCAACAAAACCAAGGTGGCAAACTACGCCTTAACGGCTTTCAACGATGAGGTAATTGAAACTCCTTTAATTTATTTTGAAATTACATGATGCTTTTTATGATGTATTTTTTTATTTAGTTTCAAAAAATTATTTTTTAAAAAAATTACATGTTTAAAAATGAAAATATAAAAATTAGGATCATTCTTTTCATTCTAGTAATTTTGAAAATGATCATGAAAATTACATGTTTTATGATAATACAATAAAATGTTAAATATAAATCTAATGATTGTACACCTAGTAAGATTAATCTTATGTATGTGCCTAAGAAGCAAGAATGTGTATTTTGATGATTTCCATATTGCTTTTCAATGACGATGCATGGCTTTTGTATGGAAGGCTTGATGATTTTTTTTATGAACCTTGTCTTTGGTTTTCAACATGATGTATAGTTTTGACATAAGAATAAAAATTTGGGCATGTTAATATAAAGTCAATCATATAAATTAAAACTAAAGAAGTTTTAGATATTTATAAGAATCATTCAGAATTATGTTCAATGAAACCTTGCTTGATGTTGTAATGAAAATATTAAATATTTTGAAACCATGTTTTGATGTCATAATGATCATGCTTAATAAATTTCAAAATTATGCATGATAATTTTCAAGTAATTTATGGTTTATTGATCTTGATGGTTTTTATGATGAAATTTATTTTTTTGATCCTAAATGTTGATACATGTTTTTATTTGACATAAATATAAAAAAAAGGGGCATGCTTGAATGAAGTTAATCACATAAATTGAAATAACTAAGAAGAGAAAAGTATTTTCTTGAAAATTTTTTTTCTCTATCTTATTGACTTTGATGAATCTATTTGATCATCCTTTTATGAATCTCTTGAAAATAATTTTGATTTGAAGATTTAAATTTGAATGTGTTTGTATTCAAATCATGATCTTGATTTCTTGAATCTTCCTTGTACACCTACAATTTTTGCTATCTATAAAAAGAAGAGATTTTATAAAATGAATCATGTCTTTTGTAATTCAAGAGGTCGTATCTTTCATGATATGATGTCTTTGTATTTATGGCTTGTATGCCTTGAAATGATTGAAATATTTTACACTATTTTGTTCTTCCCTTATTCTTTCTTATTTATAATTATAAAAGAGGGAAAAGTTAAGATCATGCATGGTAGGAAGCAATTTGATAAATTAATACCATCATGATTTGAAATATTGATGATTTGGTGTTATGCATACAATACTTTAACTTATGATAATAATGCATGCAATGATGAAATATTTATGATAAAATAATTATTTTAAAATTCATGACTTGAATTTTTATCTATACTATTTACCTTTGTTATAATTTGAAAATTGATGTAAAGGGTCTTCCCTTCTTTTTGACAATGACAAAGGGAGAGCAAAACGTGCTAGAAAGCAAATTTGCTAGCTTGCACAATTCAAGAAGAAAGCAAAATTTGCACTTCTAAAAAGAGAAGAAATTGCTATATTGAACATCACCAAGAATTGCTAGAAGATGCAAAAATATAATATCTTGTACATCGTAAAGAAAAGCAAATATGCCAACTTACATATCTTTAAATTTGCTAGCTTATATGTTGTAAAACTTGCATATTTCATGAAGCAAGTATTGCTTTCTTGAATATCTCTAAATGTTCTAACATCAAATTGCATGATAATAAAACTTGATATTATGTTTTTCATGTAACGATTTGAACTTATATGTTTAAACACTTAGAAAGTAGAACTTCTCATTTTTGTTGACGACAAATGGGGAGAAGTATATTGATGTAATGCATGATTTGATCATGACATGTTTGCTTGGATTTTTGAATCCAAGAGTTTCTATCAATAAGGCATATTGATAGGGGGAGTTTGTTTAAACTCTGGGAGTTAAGGTTAACTCCATCATCAATTGGTTGTCATCATCAAAAAGGGGGAGATTGTTGAATCTCGTATTTTGATGATGAAACCAATTGATATGTGTTTATGTTTCAATCTGTGTTTTCAGTGATACAAGATGCTTCGATCAGGATAAGACAATTAAAGCAGGAAAATTCATGTTGTGCCAGGGGAAAACATGTCAGAAAATTGAATGACGTCGAGCCGGAGGAATAGTCGACATATCGATAGAAGGTTTTGGGTTGTGGATTCGGGCATTGGGCCAATGAAGAGCAAATATTACACTAAGGATATCAGAGTTATGGAGTCAACTAGTAGATTGGGCAATAGGCCGCAAGAGAGGATGATGCGTCGAAGAATCGGACGAGGCGTCGAGGGACCAATGATATGCCGGACAACTTGATTAATGCTAGTATTAATTGTCTAGATTGAAGTGTGTTTTTACATATGTAGGATTAACTATGATAGCAAGGCATAAAGCAAAATAAAGTCCCGGAGTCAAGGACGCGATTACGTTGGGAGTTCGAGAGTTCGTCGGAAGTCCTGACGTTTGTCGTAAGTTCTAGAGGAACCAGCCAAGAAGTCTCAGAGCTTGCCAAAGAAGCTCCTCGGAACTCGCTAAGAAGATCATCGTGAAGTCTAGGAGCTTACCAGGAGTTTGCCGGAACATTGCCGAGAGATCATCGGAAGTTCACCGGAAGATCGCTAGAAGCTCGCCGAAAGAATAGACATAGGGACTTGTTTAGCTTAGCAAATGTCTTAGGATTTCGTAGTTACCACATAATTGAGCTTGGATTTGGGCCAACCCAATTAGGGGCCAGTTAGGCCCATGTAAGAACTATGTTGGGCCCAATAAGAGGCCTAAACAGTACTCCAAGAGTCTCACCATTGTGGCATAGTCTTCGAGATTATGTCAGGCGGTGGTACCGCTAGTCTGGGCAGTTGTACTACCCCTGGCAGGGTGCCAAGCGGTGGTACCGCCCAGCACTGCCCCCTAGGCGGTGGTACTGCTAGACCTAGGCGGTGGTACCACCCAAGGTAGTGTTAGTCAGACTTGTTAGGATCGAGAGCACTAAGAGGGGGGGGGTGAATTAGTGCAGCGGAAATCTTACAGCGATTAAAAAACCAAAAGCTGCGTTCGTTCAATAAAAGCTATTATGATGCAAAAGCTAATTCTCAGTTTGTATCTAAGTGCAGTTTGCGTCTAAGTGCAGATTGCGTCTAAGCGCAGTTTGCGTCTAAACACAGTTTGCGTCTAAGCGCAGTTTGCGTCTAAGCACAGTTTGCGTCTAAGCGCAGTTTGCGTCTAAACTCAGTTTTACGTCCAAACGCAGTTTTACGTCAAAACGCAGTTTTACGTCTAAACGCAGTTTTACGTCTAAACGCAGTTTTGCGTCTAAACACAGTTTTACGTCTAAACGTAGTTTTACGTCTAAACGCAGTTTTGCGTCTAAACGCAGTTTTACGTCTAAACGTAATTTTACGTCTAAATGTAGTTTTGCGTCTAAAAGCAGTTTTGAACCTTGAAAAGCGTTTTACGTAGAAAGCAATTTGCAGTTATAAATGGAATCCGAATGTAAGCGTAAACTGCAGTGTGAAGATCGTACGAAAACACGATTTACGTTTGAATGCAGATTCTGAAAGATCAGAGCTTAAAAACTCGTTCGTAAAGGCGCTGAGGGCAGTAGCAATGTAGGAGGTTTGCAGTAATGATAAAGTGCTCAAGGTAAAAGCAAACCAGAGATTTAGAGTGGTTCGGTCAGTCTTGACCTACTCCACTTTTGGCTTCCTCCTCCGACGAGGTCACCGACGTCAACTAGCTGCCTTCCTTCAATGGGCGAAGGCTAACTGCCCTTTTACAGTTTCTCTCCTTTTGACAGGCTCAGGAGACAACCTTTACAGATCCTTTCTCTCCTCTCTTTACAACTCAAGACTTGAAGAACAGAAGGAGGAGAACTTTAGGACTTTACACAAATTTGAGCTCTTAGAATCACTGAAAAGATCAAGAATTCGGTGTGGATCTGTATCTTTTCAGTGCTGAATGGGTGGGGTATTTATAGGCCCCAACCCAATTCAAATTTGGAGCTCAAAACGATCAAATCGATCAAATCCCAGAATTCTGGGATCAGGCGGTTGCACCTCTTGACTGGAGAGGTGGCACCGCCTGGCAGAGCTCGAAGACTGAGCTCAGGCGATTGCTTCTCTCTGCCAGAGCTCGAAGACTGAGCTCGGTGATTGCATCACCTGGCAGAGCTCGAAGACTGAGCTTGGTGATTGCATCACCTGACAGAGCTCGAAACTGAGCTCGGTGGTTGCATCACCTGGCAGAGCTCCAAACTGAGCTCAGGCTGATGCACCTCTCTGCCAGAGCTCGAAGACTGAGCTCGGTGATTGCATCACCTGGCAGGGCTCGAGACTGAGCTCAGGCTGATGCACCTCTCTGCCAGAGCTCGAAGACTGAGCTCGGTGGTTGCATCGCCTGGCAGAGCTCGAAACTTGAGCTCTGGCGGTGCTACCTCTTGGCAGAGGAGGTTGCACCGCCCAGTCTAGCTCGAAGACTGAGCTCTGGGCGGTTGCACCTCTCGGCTGGGGCGGTTGCACCTCCCAGCCTCGCAGCCCTGGCGGTTGCACCTCCTGGCTGGGGCGGTTGCACCTCCCAACCTCGCTGGAAGACATAGCCTGGGCGGTGCTACCTCCAACCCTGGCGGTGGCACCTCTTTCACTATTCCAGCTCACTTGGTTTGGCTCCAAACTTGGTCCAAACCAGTCCGAACTTGGGCCTAATTGGCCCCTACTTGGGTTATAGGATTAACACCTAATCCTAACCCTAATTAACGTGCTAACTATGAATTTAAAGACATTTTCTAAGCTTTTACAAAGTCCGCAAGTCAAGACTTCTTTTGGCGAGCTTCCGGCAAACTTCCGGCGGTCTTCCGATGAACTCTCGGAAACCATTCTGCGGACTCCCGGCAAGCTCCTAGACTTCACGATTTGTTCTTAGCGAGTTCCAACGAGCTTCTTCGGCAAGCTCCGATCTTTCTCGGCGAGCTCCGCGAACTCCCAACGAATCTTCGAACTTCCGTTGAACTCTCGAACTCGCAACAAATCCTTCGCGCTTGACTCCGACACTTTGTTTCGCTTTATGTCTTCATCGTTATCATAGTTAATCCTGCACAATTAAAACAAAACTTCGATCGAGACAATTAATCCTTAGCAATTAACCAAGTTGTCCGGCATGTCATTGGTCCCTCGACGCTTCGTCTGATTCTTCGGCGCATCGTCCTCTCCTGCGGCCTATTGCCCCAATCGGCCAGTTGACTCCGCAACTCCGATATCCTTGGCACAATACCCGCTCTTCTTGGCCCGATGCCCGAGTCCACGGCCCGAAGCCTTCTGTCGATACGTCGACCGATCCACCGGCCCGACGTCCAATCTCTTGACATGTTCCTCCGGCACAACATGATTTTCCTGCTTTAATTGTCTCATCCTGATCAAAGCATCCTGCGTCACTCAAAACGCAGATTAAATCATAAACATATATCAAGTAGTTTCATCATCAAAATACGAGATTCAACAATCTCCCCCTTTTTGATGATGACAACCACTTGATGACGGAGTTAAACTTAACTCCCGGAGTTTAAACAAACTCCCCCTATCAATATGCCATATTGATAGAACCTTGAATTCAACCTGAATTCAAGTCATTGCAATATTCATCATGAATACTTGCAACACATCAACATGAACATATGCATAAACTTATGCATCACATGTCATGTCATCAACATACTTCTCCCCCTTTGTCATCAACAAAAAGGAGAAGTACCACAATCAAGTGTTTGTGATATTGGTTCAATTCATTGCATGAAAAACATAGTATCAAGTTTTATCATAATGCAATCTTTGGAGCTAGAAGATTTAGCAAGTATTTCATCATGCTTAGAACATTCATGCTATCAAGTTTTAAATATGCAAGTTTTATAGCATATGAGATAGCAAGTTCTACATCATGTAAGCTAGCAAATTAGAGATGTTCAAGAAGGCAACTCTTGCTTCTTGAAAATTTTGCTCACTTTGCTAGATGCGCAAGTTAGCATTTTTGCCTCTTTTGAGATAGCAACTTTTTGCTTCTCTTTAGACCAACAAGCTAGCAATTTTTACGATATACAAGTTTCACAATATATAAGCTAGCAAAAATTTCGAAAGCAAATACAAGATAGCTTTCTTGTGTAAGCTCATGATTCTTGCTTCCTATTGCAATGTGCAAATTGCAAGTTTTGCTTCAACTAAGATATTCAAGATAGTGATGTTCAAGAAGACAATTTTTCTTCTTGAAATGAGCAAGTTAGCAATCTTTGCTGCTTAAGATAGGCAAGCAAGCAGTCAAGTTTTTGCATCTTCTTGACTTGTACAAGCTAGCTATCTCCCCCTTTGTCATTGTAAAAAAGGAAGAGAGAATACAGTTTTGTACTTCTTTTTTCCTTTTACAACGATTTCAAAATCATGACAAAGGATGAATAATCAAGTTATGAATGTCAAGACAATTTTTCATCATGAATATTTTATCATTGCATGCATCATTATCATAAGTTAAAGTATTACATGCATGATATCATATCACCATTCATAATTACATTAATGTTTCAATATAGCAATTTCTTCTCAAAATGTGTAACTTGGCACTCATAGCATTTTAGATCATGATTTACATCATATGCAATACATCACATCATAATTAGAAAGCAAGTATTGCATGCATAATTGCACATCATAAATGTTTCATATCATGATGGTATCAATTTTGTCAAATTATATCCTACCATGCATGATCAAAACTTCTCCCCATTTTATCATTGAAAACAAGAAGAAGGTAGGGGTAAGAGCATAAAAGTGTTAAATATTTCAATTATTTCAAGGCATTTACATCATAGATCAAGTCATGATTCATGATTCATCATAAATCAAGTTAGTTTTCAATCATCACATAAGGCATTTAAGGAATTTTTGAAACATAGGAGAATGATTAATTTAAGCACACAATGTTTCAATCCAATCCAAGTCATGAATATCAATGCTTTCATATTGTGAGTATCAATTCATGAATACCACAAGATATTATTTGTGACTTCAATTTTGCAAGATCAATATTATGATTTAAATAAAACTTATTCAAATCAATTCATAATCAAGTCATTAAAATTAATTTCGAGATTCACAAAATATCATGAAATCAAAAGACAAGTTGCATTTCATTTGAAGAACTCCTTTTTGATAAATCTAGGGAGCATAATGAACGATCTTGATTTATAAAGAGCTTCATGTTATAATTATCAAGATCATGATTTTAATAATTATTCTCTTTAGCAAAGAATCACAAAAGCACTTTATTTTTGCATTAGAATTCTCATTGTATTATGATTTATAAATTCTTTTTCTGCACATGAATCATAGGAGATATGTATGTGAAACAAATCTTTGCAAGCAAAGACACTATCATTCATATTTCAAGATGGAATTTATAAGCAGGAATCATTTCATCAAATCCATTTTAGAAAAATATTTTTCATAAGTGTATGAGAAAACCCGATTGTTAGGATACCAATTGTTAAGTGAATCCGAAAATGAAATTAGTACTTTCATGCATTCGGATAAGATTTTGCTATAGATTTTCAAGTTCAATTATGAAGATAAAACATGCTCATGATCATAAAAATTTATGTATCCAAAACATATAATTTCCAACATGTTATAGTGTAAAATCATCATGGCAATTAAGTGATTTGAACATTGAATCAAGAATGTCCGAAAAATAATCTTAACACGTTCATGCATTCGAGCACATTTTTGCCATAGTTTTTCAAATATACTCATGAGAATAACACATGCTTATCATTGGCTTAAAACCTCATGCATAAAATTGTTAATCAAAATATTTAATTTCATCATTATGCATTTCTTCAAATCAAACATGATCTTTAATTAAAGTCGAGAAATATCAATGGAAATCAACGTAATACACATTTTTACTTCTTAACCATGATTTCATATTTTCAATCAAGATCATTTTATTTATTTATTATAGCATATGCAATATTATCATTTTCGAAATTACTAGCATGATCATGTAATTTTCAAGAAAATTAATTCTAAACTAAAAAGAAAATACATCATGAAAGCGTCAAGTAATTTCAAAATAAATCAAAGGCATTCTAATTACCTCAACGTCGTAGGCTGTTAAGGCGTAGTTTGCCACCTCGCTTTTGTTGATTTTTTCTTCGTCTTCGGAGGAGCTCGATTCATCCCAACTTTTGTTCTTCTTCTTGCGTTTAAAGCAAGTAGTTCCATTCTTTTTGCTTTTTAATTTTCGTTTCATTTGTAGTTTAAGTTCACCATCACTTGAGCTTATGCTCGAGTGGTCTTCAAATGTTCTATGTCCCAAATCCTTCCTGTTCTTTGGAAGGTTGTTTTGTTCATCATTGTCCTCATCACTTGAGTCATCGCTCAAGTGGCATTCATTTGTCCGGAGTTCCAAATCCTTCCTGTTCTTTGGAAGGTGATTGTGTTCAACATGTTCATCATGTTCATTGTGCACCATTTCGTATGTTATCAACGAACCAATTAGTTCTTCAAGTGGTAAGTTGTTTAGGTTTTTAGCTTCTTGTATTGCAGTTACTTTTGAATTCCACTTCTTAGAAAGAGAACGCAAAATCTTGTTTACGAGTTCAAAATCCGAAAAACATTTTCCAAGAGCTCTTAAACTATTGACGACATCCGTGAAACGGGTGTACATGTCGCCTATAGTCTCGCTTGGTTGCATTCGAAAAAGCTCAAAATCATGCAATAAAAAGTGAACTTTCGAGTCTTTGACTCTACTAGTTCCCTCGTGCGTGATTTCAAGTGTTCGCCAAATGTCAAAAGCCGTTTCGCACGTAGAAATCCGATTGAACTCATTTTTGTCCAAAGCGCAAAATAAGGCATTCATAGCCTTTGCGTTTAAAGAAAAATACTTCTTCTCCAAATCCGACCATTCGTTTGTTGGTTTAGAGGGAAGTTGAAAACCGTTTTCAATGATATTCCATAAATCCAGATTTAGAGAAATCAAGAAAACTCTCATTCGAGTTTTCCAGTAAGTGTAGTCCAATCCGTTAAAGAACGGTGGACGAAAGACCGAATAGCCCTCTTGAAGAGCCATTTCTCTCGGGTGTAAATACGAAATGAGAAATACCCCGCTCTGATACCAATTGTTAGGATCGAGAGCACTAAGAGGGGGGGGGTGAATTAGTGCAGCGGAAATCTTACAGCGATTAAAAAACCAAAAGCTGCGTTCGTTCAATAAAAGCTATTATGATGCAAAAGCTAATTCTCAGTTTGTATCTAAGTGCAGTTTGCGTCTAAGTGCAGATTGCGTCTAAGCGCAGTTTGCGTCTAAACACAGTTTGCGTCTAAGCGCAGTTTGCGTCTAAGCACAGTTTGCGTCTAAGCGCAGTTTGCGTCTAAACTCAGTTTTACGTCCAAACGCAGTTTTACGTCAAAACGCAGTTTTACGTCTAAACGCAGTTTTACGTCTAAACGCAGTTTTGCGTCTAAACACAGTTTTACGTCTAAACGCAGTTTTACGTCTAAACGCAGTTTTGCGTCTAAACGCAGTTTTACGTCTAAACGTAATTTTACGTCTAAATGTAGTTTTGCGTCTAAAAGCAGTTTTGAACCTTGAAAAGCGTTTTACGTAGAAAGCAATTTGCAGTTATAAATGGAATCCGAATGTAAGCGTAAACTGCAGTGTGAAGATCGTACGAAAACACGATTTACGTTTGAATGCAGATTCTGAAAGATCAGAGCTTAAAAACTCGTTCGTAAAGGCGCTGAGGGCAGTAGCAATGTAGGAGGTTTGCAGTAATGATAAAGTGCTCAAGGTAAAAGCAAACCAGAGATTTAGAGTGGTTCGGTCAGTCTTGACCTACTCCACTTTTGGCTTCCTCCTCCGACGAGGTCACCGACGTCAACTAGCTGCCTTCCTTCAATGGGCGAAGGCTAACTGCCCTTTTACAGTTTCTCTCCTTTTGACAGGCTCAGGAGACAACCTTTACAGATCCTTTCTCTCCTCTCTTTACAACTCAAGACTTGAAGAACAGAAGGAGGAGAACTTTAGGACTTTACACAAATTTGAGCTCTTAGAATCACTGAAAAGATCAAGAATTCGGTGTGGATCTGTATCTTTTCAGTGCTGAATGGGTGGGGTATTTATAGGCCCCAACCCAATTCAAATTTGGAGCTCAAAACGATCAAATCGATCAAATCCCAGAATTCTGGGATCAGGCGGTTGCACCTCTTGACTGGAGAGGTGGCACCGCCTGGCAGAGCTCGAAGACTGAGCTCAGGCGATTGCTTCTCTCTGCCAGAGCTCGAAGACTGAGCTCGGTGATTGCATCACCTGGCAGAGCTCGAAGACTGAGCTTGGTGATTGCATCACCTGACAGAGCTCGAAACTGAGCTCGGTGGTTGCATCACCTGGCAGAGCTCCAAACTGAGCTCAGGCTGATGCACCTCTCTGCCAGAGCTCGAAGACTGAGCTCGGTGATTGCATCACCTGGCAGGGCTCGAGACTGAGCTCAGGCTGATGCACCTCTCTGCCAGAGCTCGAAGACTGAGCTCGGTGGTTGCATCGCCTGGCAGAGCTCGAAACTTGAGCTCTGGCGGTGCTACCTCTTGGCAGAGGAGGTTGCACCGCCCAGTCTAGCTCGAAGACTGAGCTCTGGGCGGTTGCACCTCTCGGCTGGGGCGGTTGCACCTCCCAGCCTCGCAGCCCTGGCGGTTGCACCTCCTGGCTGGGGCGGTTGCACCTCCCAACCTCGCTGGAAGACATAGCCTGGGCGGTGCTACCTCCAACCCTGGCGGTGGCACCTCTTTCACTATTCCAGCTCACTTGGTTTGGCTCCAAACTTGGTCCAAACCAGTCCGAACTTGGGCCTAATTGGCCCCTACTTGGGTTATAGGATTAACACCTAATCCTAACCCTAATTAACGTGCTAACTATGAATTTAAAGACATTTTCTAAGCTTTTACAAAGTCCGCAAGTCAAGACTTCTTTTGGCGAGCTTCCGGCAAACTTCCGGCGGTCTTCCGATGAACTCTCGGAAACCATTCTGCGGACTCCCGGCAAGCTCCTAGACTTCACGATTTGTTCTTAGCGAGTTCCAACGAGCTTCTTCGGCAAGCTCCGATCTTTCTCGGCGAGCTCCGCGAACTCCCAACGAATCTTCGAACTTCCGTTGAACTCTCGAACTCGCAACAAATCCTTCGCGCTTGACTCCGACACTTTGTTTCGCTTTATGTCTTCATCGTTATCATAGTTAATCCTGCACAATTAAAACAAAACTTCGATCGAGACAATTAATCCTTAGCAATTAACCAAGTTGTCCGGCATGTCATTGGTCCCTCGACGCTTCGTCTGATTCTTCGGCGCATCGTCCTCTCCTGCGGCCTATTGCCCCAATCGGCCAGTTGACTCCGCAACTCCGATATCCTTGGCACAATACCCGCTCTTCTTGGCCCGATGCCCGAGTCCACGGCCCGAAGCCTTCTGTCGATACGTCGACCGATCCACCGGCCCGACGTCCAATCTCTTGACATGTTCCTCCGGCACAACATGATTTTCCTGCTTTAATTGTCTCATCCTGATCAAAGCATCCTGCGTCACTCAAAACGCAGATTAAATCATAAACATATATCAAGTAGTTTCATCATCAAAATACGAGATTCAACAATCTCCCCCTTTTTGATGATGACAACCACTTGATGACGGAGTTAAACTTAACTCCCGGAGTTTAAACAAACTCCCCCTATCAATATGCCATATTGATAGAACCTTGAATTCAACCTGAATTCAAGTCATTGCAATATTCATCATGAATACTTGCAACACATCAACATGAACATATGCATAAACTTATGCATCACATGTCATGTCATCAACATACTTCTCCCCCTTTGTCATCAACAAAAAGGAGAAGTACCACAATCAAGTGTTTGTGATATTGGTTCAATTCATTGCATGAAAAACATAGTATCAAGTTTTATCATAATGCAATCTTTGGAGCTAGAAGATTTAGCAAGTATTTCATCATGCTTAGAACATTCATGCTATCAAGTTTTAAATATGCAAGTTTTATAGCATATGAGATAGCAAGTTCTACATCATGTAAGCTAGCAAATTAGAGATGTTCAAGAAGGCAACTCTTGCTTCTTGAAAATTTTGCTCACTTTGCTAGATGCGCAAGTTAGCATTTTTGCCTCTTTTGAGATAGCAACTTTTTGCTTCTCTTTAGACCAACAAGCTAGCAATTTTTACGATATACAAGTTTCACAATATATAAGCTAGCAAAAATTTCGAAAGCAAATACAAGATAGCTTTCTTGTGTAAGCTCATGATTCTTGCTTCCTATTGCAATGTGCAAATTGCAAGTTTTGCTTCAACTAAGATATTCAAGATAGTGATGTTCAAGAAGACAATTTTTCTTCTTGAAATGAGCAAGTTAGCAATCTTTGCTGCTTAAGATAGGCAAGCAAGCAGTCAAGTTTTTGCATCTTCTTGACTTGTACAAGCTAGCTATCTCCCCCTTTGTCATTGTAAAAAAGGAAGAGAGAATACAGTTTTGTACTTCTTTTTTCCTTTTACAACGATTTCAAAATCATGACAAAGGATGAATAATCAAGTTATGAATGTCAAGACAATTTTTCATCATGAATATTTTATCATTGCATGCATCATTATCATAAGTTAAAGTATTACATGCATGATATCATATCACCATTCATAATTACATTAATGTTTCAATATAGCAATTTCTTCTCAAAATGTGTAACTTGGCACTCATAGCATTTTAGATCATGATTTACATCATATGCAATACATCACATCATAATTAGAAAGCAAGTATTGCATGCATAATTGCACATCATAAATGTTTCATATCATGATGGTATCAATTTTGTCAAATTATATCCTACCATGCATGATCAAAACTTCTCCCCATTTTATCATTGAAAACAAGAAGAAGGTAGGGGTAAGAGCATAAAAGTGTTAAATATTTCAATTATTTCAAGGCATTTACATCATAGATCAAGTCATGATTCATGATTCATCATAAATCAAGTTAGTTTTCAATCATCACATAAGGCATTTAAGGAATTTTTGAAACATAGGAGAATGATTAATTTAAGCACACAATGTTTCAATCCAATCCAAGTCATGAATATCAATGCTTTCATATTGTGAGTATCAATTCATGAATACCACAAGATATTATTTGTGACTTCAATTTTGCAAGATCAATATTATGATTTAAATAAAACTTATTCAAATCAATTCATAATCAAGTCATTAAAATTAATTTCGAGATTCACAAAATATCATGAAATCAAAAGACAAGTTGCATTTCATTTGAAGAACTCCTTTTTGATAAATCTAGGGAGCATAATGAACGATCTTGATTTATAAAGAGCTTCATGTTATAATTATCAAGATCATGATTTTAATAATTATTCTCTTTAGCAAAGAATCACAAAAGCACTTTATTTTTGCATTAGAATTCTCATTGTATTATGATTTATAAATTCTTTTTCTGCACATGAATCATAGGAGATATGTATGTGAAACAAATCTTTGCAAGCAAAGACACTATCATTCATATTTCAAGATGGAATTTATAAGCAGGAATCATTTCATCAAATCCATTTTAGAAAAATATTTTTCATAAGTGTATGAGAAAACCCGATTGTTAGGATACCAATTGTTAAGTGAATCCGAAAATGAAATTAGTACTTTCATGCATTCGGATAAGATTTTGCTATAGATTTTCAAGTTCAATTATGAAGATAAAACATGCTCATGATCATAAAAATTTATGTATCCAAAACATATAATTTCCAACATGTTATAGTGTAAAATCATCATGGCAATTAAGTGATTTGAACATTGAATCAAGAATGTCCGAAAAATAATCTTAACACGTTCATGCATTCGAGCACATTTTTGCCATAGTTTTTCAAATATACTCATGAGAATAACACATGCTTATCATTGGCTTAAAACCTCATGCATAAAATTGTTAATCAAAATATTTAATTTCATCATTATGCATTTCTTCAAATCAAACATGATCTTTAATTAAAGTCGAGAAATATCAATGGAAATCAACGTAATACACATTTTTACTTCTTAACCATGATTTCATATTTTCAATCAAGATCATTTTATTTATTTATTATAGCATATGCAATATTATCATTTTCGAAATTACTAGCATGATCATGTAATTTTCAAGAAAATTAATTCTAAACTAAAAAGAAAATACATCATGAAAGCGTCAAGTAATTTCAAAATAAATCAAAGGCATTCTAATTACCTCAACGTCGTAGGCTGTTAAGGCGTAGTTTGCCACCTCGCTTTTGTTGATTTTTTCTTCGTCTTCGGAGGAGCTCGATTCATCCCAACTTTTGTTCTTCTTCTTGCGTTTAAAGCAAGTAGTTCTATTCTTTTTGCTTTTTAATTTTCGTTTCATTTGTAGTTTAAGTTCACCATCACTTGAGCTTATGCTCGAGTGGTCTTCAAATGTTCTATGTCCCAAATCCTTCCTGTTCTTTGGAAGGTTGTTTTGTTCATCATTGTCCTCATCACTTGAGTCATCGCTCAAGTGGCATTCATTTGTCCGGAGTTCCAAATCCTTCTTGTTCTTTGGAAGGTGATTGTGTTCAACATGTTCATCATGTTCATTGTGCACCATTTCGTATGTTATCAACGAACCAATTAGTTCTTCAAGTGGTAAGTTGTTTAGGTTTTTAGCTTCTTGTATTGCAGTTACTTTTGAATTCCACTTCTTAGAAAGAGAACGCAAAATCTTGTTTACGAGTTCAAAATCCGAAAAACATTTTCCAAGAGCTCTTAAACTATTGACGACATCCGTGAAACGGGTGTACATGTCGCCTATAGTCTCGCTTGGTTGCATTCGAAAAAGCTCAAAATCATGCAATAAAAAGTGAACTTTCGAGTCTTTGACTCTACTAGTTCCCTCGTGCGTGATTTCAAGTGTTCGCCAAATGTCAAAAGCCGTTTCGCACGTAGAAATCCGATTGAACTCATTTTTGTCCAAAGCGCAAAATAAGGCATTCATAGCCTTTGCGTTTAAAGAAAAATACTTCTTCTCCAAATCCGACCATTCGTTTGTTGGTTTAGAGGGAAGTTGAAAACCGTTTTCAATGATATTCCATAAATCCAGATTTAGAGAAATCAAGAAAACTCTCATTCGAGTTTTCCAGTAAGTGTAGTCCAATCCGTTAAAGAACGGTGGACGAAAGACCGAATAGCCCTCTTGAAGAGCCATTTCTCTCGGGTGTAAATCCGAAATGAGAAATACCCCGCTCTGATACCAATTGTTAGGATCGAGAGCACTAAGAGGGGGGGGGTGAATTAGTGCAGCGGAAATCTTACAGCGATTAAAAAACCAAAAGCTGCGTTCGTTCAATAAAAGCTATTATGATGCAAAAGCTAATTCTCAGTTTGTATCTAAGTGCAGTTTGCGTCTAAGTGCAGATTGCGTCTAAGCGCAGTTTGCGTCTAAACACAGTTTGCGTCTAAGCGCAGTTTGCGTCTAAGCACAGTTTGCGTCTAAGCGCAGTTTGCGTCTAAACTCAGTTTTACGTCCAAACGCAGTTTTACGTCAAAACGCAGTTTTACGTCTAAACGCAGTTTTACGTCTAAACGCAGTTTTGCGTCTAAACACAGTTTTACGTCTAAACGCAGTTTTACGTCTAAACGCAGTTTTGCGTCTAAACGCAGTTTTACGTCTAAACGTAATTTTACGTCTAAATGTAGTTTTGCGTCTAAAAGCAGTTTTGAACCTTGAAAAGCGTTTTACGTAGAAAGCAATTTGCAGTTATAAATGGAATCCGAATGTAAGCGTAAACTGCAGTGTGAAGATCGTACGAAAACACGATTTACGTTTGAATGCAGATTCTGAAAGATCAGAGCTTAAAAACTCGTTCGTAAAGGCGCTGAGGGCAGTAGCAATGTAGGAGGTTTGCAGTAATGATAAAGTGCTCAAGGTAAAAGCAAACCAGAGATTTAGAGTGGTTCGGTCAGTCTTGACCTACTCCACTTTTGGCTTCCTCCTCCGACGAGGTCACCGACGTCAACTAGCTGCCTTCCTTCAATGGGCGAAGGCTAACTGCCCTTTTACAGTTTCTCTCCTTTTGACAGGCTCAGGAGACAACCTTTACAGATCCTTTCTCTCCTCTCTTTACAACTCAAGACTTGAAGAACAGAAGGAGGAGAACTTTAGGACTTTACACAAATTTGAGCTCTTAGAATCACTGAAAAGATCAAGAATTCGGTGTGGATCTGTATCTTTTCAGTGCTGAATGGGTGGGGTATTTATAGGCCCCAACCCAATTCAAATTTGGAGCTCAAAACGATCAAATCGATCAAATCCCAGAATTCTGGGATCAGGCGGTTGCACCTCTTGACTGGAGAGGTGGCACCGCCTGGCAGAGCTCGAAGACTGAGCTCAGGCGATTGCTTCTCTCTGCCAGAGCTCGAAGACTGAGCTCGGTGATTGCATCACCTGGCAGAGCTCGAAGACTGAGCTTGGTGATTGCATCACCTGACAGAGCTCGAAACTGAGCTCGGTGGTTGCATCACCTGGCAGAGCTCCAAACTGAGCTCAGGCTGATGCACCTCTCTGCCAGAGCTCGAAGACTGAGCTCGGTGATTGCATCACCTGGCAGGGCTCGAGACTGAGCTCAGGCTGATGCACCTCTCTGCCAGAGCTCGAAGACTGAGCTCGGTGGTTGCATCGCCTGGCAGAGCTCGAAACTTGAGCTCTGGCGGTGCTACCTCTTGGCAGAGGAGGTTGCACCGCCCAGTCTAGCTCGAAGACTGAGCTCTGGGCGGTTGCACCTCTCGGCTGGGGCGGTTGCACCTCCCAGCCTCGCAGCCCTGGCGGTTGCACCTCCTGGCTGGGGCGGTTGCACCTCCCAACCTCGCTGGAAGACATAGCCTGGGCGGTGCTACCTCCAACCCTGGCGGTGGCACCTCTTTCACTATTCCAGCTCACTTGGTTTGGCTCCAAACTTGGTCCAAACCAGTCCGAACTTGGGCCTAATTGGCCCCTACTTGGGTTATAGGATTAACACCTAATCCTAACCCTAATTAACGTGCTAACTATGAATTTAAAGACATTTTCTAAGCTTTTACAAAGTCCGCAAGTCAAGACTTCTTTTGGCGAGCTTCCGGCAAACTTCCGGCGGTCTTCCGATGAACTCTCGGAAACCATTCTGCGGACTCCCGGCAAGCTCCTAGACTTCACGATTTGTTCTTAGCGAGTTCCAACGAGCTTCTTCGGCAAGCTCCGATCTTTCTCGGCGAGCTCCGCGAACTCCCAACGAATCTTCGAACTTCCGTTGAACTCTCGAACTCGCAACAAATCCTTCGCGCTTGACTCCGACACTTTGTTTCGCTTTATGTCTTCATCGTTATCATAGTTAATCCTGCACAATTAAAACAAAACTTCGATCGAGACAATTAATCCTTAGCAATTAACCAAGTTGTCCGGCATGTCATTGGTCCCTCGACGCTTCGTCTGATTCTTCGGCGCATCGTCCTCTCCTGCGGCCTATTGCCCCAATCGGCCAGTTGACTCCGCAACTCCGATATCCTTGGCACAATACCCGCTCTTCTTGGCCCGATGCCCGAGTCCACGGCCCGAAGCCTTCTGTCGATACGTCGACCGATCCACCGGCCCGACGTCCAATCTCTTGACATGTTCCTCCGGCACAACATGATTTTCCTGCTTTAATTGTCTCATCCTGATCAAAGCATCCTGCGTCACTCAAAACGCAGATTAAATCATAAACATATATCAAGTAGTTTCATCATCAAAATACGAGATTCAACAAGACTGACACTAGGTGGTGGTACCGCCCAGCGCAGGTGATGGTACCGCCTAGTGTAGGTGGTGGTACCGCCCGTGCCCGGGGATCCGGGATGGGAAAGTTTTAGGCTCTAAGTTTGAATTAACTTGAAGCCTATAAATACCCCTCTCATCCCTAGTTAAAACATATAAGCATAGAGAGTTTAAAAAGAAAGAAACGCTGCTAAAATCTTATGTGATCTCCTCTCCATCTTCTAAGTGTTAAACTAGTTTGAGAGAAGAGTAAGTGAGTGCTTGTAAGGGTTGTCTCCTAAACCCAGTAAACGGAGAATATGGGTGTAAAAGATGATTGCTCTTTGCCTATTAAAGGAAGGCCTCTAGTGGACGCCAGTGACCTCGTCGGAGGAGGAAGCCGAAAGTGGATGTAGGTCACGTTGACTGAACCACTCTAAAATCTAATTTGCATTTACATTTGTGTAATTTATCTTTACTGCAAACCTCTTTAAGTGCTTACTGCCTTCATTATTTTTCTGAACTCGCTTTCAAGTTAAGTTTCCGAAAATGGTTTTACGTCGGAAATAGTTTTATCGTACGAAAGTTTTTAAACCGTCGTTATCTTACTACTGCACTAATTCATGTTGAATCTATATTTTGATGATGAAACTACTTGATATATGTTTATGATTTATTCTGCGTTTTGAGTGACGCAGGATGCTTCGATCAGGATGAGATAATTAAAGCAGGAAAATCATGTTGTGCCGGAGGAACTGTTAGGATCGGAGCGGCACTAAGAGGGGGGGTGAATTAGTGCAGCGGATTAAAATGTTGGTTTCGACAAATCTTTCATACGATAAAAATCGGAATCGGAAGTGCTTAACTTGACAGCGTATTCCCAAAGTTGTGCAGCAAAGGTAATGAGGAAATAAAGCAAGTAAGAAGGTTTGTAGTAATGTAAATAGCAGTAATGAAATGCAAACCAGAGATTGTGCCGATTTTAAAGTGGTTCGGTCAAATGACCTACATCAACTTGCGAGGCCCCTCTTCGATGAGGCTCCCACCTTCCACTAGCAAATCTCTTGAAAGGGAAGGGTAAATACCCCTCTTACAACTTTTTACAAGCGGTTCACTCTCTTACAGATTTTCAGCAAGAAAGAAGGAGGTGAACACTAGCAAATTGAAAACAAGACTAGCTAAGACTTTTCTAAGGCCTTCTCTCAAACAATTGCTTCTCAAAAAGTTGTGATCTCAGTTGAGATTTGAGGGGTATTTATAGGCCTCAAGAGGATTCAAATTTGGGCTCAAATATTTGAATTCTCTTTGGGTTCTCGATGGTGGCGGTGCCGCTGCCTGTCAGTGGCGGTGCCACCGCCTATCAGTGTCAAACACTGATAGTGGACGGGCGGTGCCACCGCCCAGCCAAGCGGTGCCACCGCCTAGCTCTAGGGTTCTGGGCGGTGCCACCGCCAAGCCCAGGCGGTGCCACCGCTTGGCTCTCGGGTGCTGGGCAGTGCCACCGCCCAGTCTGGTGGTGCCACCGCCAGACCCTTCGGTTCACTGGTTGGGCTTCAAATTTAGCCCAAACCAAGTCTAATTTTGGGCCAAGTTGGCCCCTAACCAGGATATAGGATTATCTCTTAATCCTAATCCTAATTACAAGTGAACTACATAACAAAAAAAACATCCTAAGTAAGTTTTCAACCGCGAACATCGAGTCTTGTTCTAGCGAGCTTTCCGACAAACTTCTTCCAACGGACTCCCAGCAAGCTCCCGATCTTGTGATGACTTTAACGAGTAGCCGAGCCTTCTTGGTGATCTCCGTGAACCTCCGACAATCTCTTCGGCGAACTTCCAAAAATTCCGATAGGTTCTCGATTACTTCTTGGTTGGTTCCGGCAGCATCTCCGACGATTCTTCGGACTCTTAAACGTCCATCGAACTTAACTCCGGTATTCTTGCTTTGTGTTTTCTGGTTATCGTAGTTAATCCTGCACACTTAACTCAATAATATGGATTAGATCAATTAACCCATCAATTGATTTTATCATCAAAATCCGAGATTTAACAATCTCCCCCTTTTTGATGATGACAATCAATTGATGACGGAGTTAAACATAACTCCCCCTATCTATATGCCATATTATGAGAAGATAAAAATACTTGAATTCCATCCCATTGAATTCAAGCATAAACCGATAAGTTCTAACCGTAGAACTTATCGTTATTCTCATTAAGCATAAGTAAATGCGAAACTACGATGAAAATCATTTTCAAGTCGAATGATAAGAGACATTTTTTACTATGACAGGAGATAAAGATTTTCAACATGAATTTCATGATATACATGTTAGACATGCTTTACTATGATAGGAGATAAAGATTTTCAACATGAATTTCATGATATACATGTTAGACATGCTTTCAATATGATCAATCAATCTTGTGATATTCTCAAAGATTTTACAAGGCATATAAGACATTCATATCACATAAGCTATTGCAATTCATATAAGTCATGCTATCAAAATAGTACAAGTCATCACTTTTCTCCCCCTTTGTCATCAATAAAAAAGGAATGAGACTTGAAGCACATAATTTGTGATTATAACATAAGGAATTCAGCATTGATCATACAAAAATTTTATCATTCAAAATTAAGTATGCTAAAATATTTACGTAGAGTTCATCTTAAAGGAAAATTCAGCATTCATCCATTTTATCAAATCTCTTCTTTCTAACAAAAATTGTAGATGTACAAGGAAGAGATTGTGATAAAAAAAATTTCAAGTAGTAACTCCAATAAGTCAAGATCATAATTCGAATACAAATCCATTCAAATTCAATTCGTCAACTTGAAACTCATAATCAAGCCATCAAAATCAATTTCGAGATTCATAAAATATCATAAAATCATTAATCTTGATCAGATGGGAGTGGTGTTTGACTCAAGATAGGATAAGATAATTTAACATGTCATTTAGAATCGAAAGAGAAGGATCAGATTCACCGAAGAACGGAGAGAGGATGAAAAACTTTATGAAAAATCCATTCAAACAAGTTTATTCTTAGGGACAATTTAACATACCTAATTCCCTTCTAATGAATTCAAATTGGTCTTCATTCAAAGCTTTTGTAAATATATATGCTAATTGATGCTTTGTGTCAATGAATTCTAGAACAACATCATTGTTAAGGACATGATCGCGTATGAAATGATGCCTAACGTCGATGTGCTTAGTTCTAGAGTGCTGAATTAGATTTTTAGTAAGACATATGGCACTAGTATTATCACATTTTATGGGAATGTTTTTAAAGTGAATTCCATAGTCTTTTAATGTATTTTTCATCCAAACAACTTGTGCACAGCATGCACTTGCAGCAATGTATTCGGCTTCCGCCGTAGATAGTGCAACTGAATTTTATTTCTTGGAAGTCCAAGAAACAAGTGCATGTCCTAAAAATTGGCATGTTCCAGATGTACTTTTTCTATCTATCCTGCATCCGCCAAAATCGGCATCTGCATAAGCTATTAAATCGAATTTTTCAGATTTTGGATACCACAATCCTAAATTTGGAGTTCCTTTAAGATACCTAAATATTCTTTTAACACTTTTAAGATGAGATAATTTAGCATTTGATTGAAAGCTAGCGCAAAGTCCTACACTAAACATAATATCCGGTCTAGTCGCGGTGAGGTAGAGTAGACTACCTATCATTCCCCTATAAGTTTTTTGATCGAAGTTTTCACTATTTTCACCCATATCTAACTTAGTCGCAGTACTCATAGGGGTGTTTATTGCTTTTGAATTATCCATATTAAATCATTTTAATAATTCTAATATATATTTAGATTGGTTAAGAAATATACCATCACTAAGTTGTTAGATTTGTAATCTTAAAAAAAAGTTAATTCACCCATTAAACTCATTTCAAATTCATGACTCATACATTTGGCAAATGATTCACATAGTGATTCATCCGAAGAGCCAAAAATAATATCGTCAACATAAATTTAAACAATAAGAAAATTATTTTTAAAATATTTAATAAACAATATAGTATCAACCTTGTCTTTGGTAAAATTATTTAAAATAAGAAAGGAACTAAGCCTTTCATACCAAGCTCTAGGAGCTTGTTTCAAGCCATAGAGAGCCTTAGTCAATTTGAATACATGATTAGGAAGAAGAGAATTTTCAAATCCGGGAGGTTGTTCGACATATACTTCTTCGGAAATAAAACCATTCAAGAAGGCACTTTTGACATCCATTTGAAATTGTTTAAAATTATTACTACTAGCATAGGCAAGGAGCACCTTATGGCTTCTAATCGAGCCACGGGAGCGAAGGTTTCTTCGTAATCGATACCTTCTTCTTGGTTGAAACCTTTGGCCACTAATCTAGCCTTGTTTCTAACTACGATACCATTTTCATCTTGCTTGTTTCTAAAGACCCATTTAGTACCAATGACTAAATGGTCACTAGGTCTAGGAACAAGCTTCCATACCTTATTCCTCTCAAATTGATTCAATTCCTCTTGCATTGCAATAACCCAAAAATCATCTTTTATGGCCTCGTCAATGCATTTAGGTTCGATTTGAGAAAGGAAGGCGGCGTTAGCACAAAAATTCTTGAAAGAGGAATGAGTTTGAACCCCTTTTGATGTATCTCCTATAATTAGCTCCTTTGGATGAGCATCTATATACTTCCATTCCTTGGGTAAGGAAATTTCAAAAGAAGGTGCATCCAAGTTGTTATTTTGAGGAGGGGGTTCATTTAAATTCAAATTATCAAAATCAAGATCATCATCAAAATCATTTTTCTTTAAATTTAAAATTTCATTAAAAACTACATGAATAGACTCTTCTATTACTAAGGTTCTTTTGTTAAAAACCCGAAAAGCCTTAGAAACGAAAGAGTAACCAAGAAAGATGTCTTCATCGGATTTAGCATCAAATTTTCCTAAGGCATCCCTTTCATTCAAAATAAAGCATTTACAACCGAAAACTTTAAAATAGGAAATATTTGGTTTTTTGTTATTCCATAATTCATAGGGAGTTTTTGATAGAGATGGTCTTATTAGGACCCTATTCATGATGTAGCAAGCCATATTTACGGCTTTGGCCCAAAAATACTTAGGTAGACTATGTTTATTTAACGTCGTTCTTGCTATTTCTTGTAGGTTTCTATTTTTTCTTTCAACTACTCCATTTTGTTGGGGATTCCTCGGAGTGGAGAAGTTGTGATTGTATCCATTAACTTCACAAAAATTTTGAAAGTCACGGTTTTGAAATTCGCCACCGTGATCACTCCGAATTGATGAAATCATGAAACCTTTTTCGTTTTGAGTGAGTTTACAAAATTTAGAGAAACACTTGAAACAATCACTTTTGTGAGCTAAGAAATAGGTCCAAGTGTATCTAGTATAGTCATCCACAATTACAAATGTATATTTGCTTCCTCCTAGACTTGTCGTATCAATTGGTCCAAATAAGTCCAAATGAATCAATTGTAATGGTCTAGTGGTGCTAATTTGAGTTTTTGATTTGAAACTAGTTTTTATTTGTTTACCTAGTTGACATGCATCCCATACTTTGTCCTTAATAAACTTTATATTTGGAATTCCTCGCACTAATTCTCTAGATGAGATCTTAGATATTAGTTTCATGCTTGCATGGCCTAGTCTCGTATGCCAAAGCCAAGCATCATCATTTAAAGCGGAGAAGCACATTTCATTACTTAGTTCATCAAGGTTGATGGTATCGACATTATTTTGTTTTAATGCAATTGTAGTTATGTTATGGTTTGGTTTTTCAATAATACACACATTTGATTCAAATCTAACGATATAACCTTTATCGTATAATTGACTAACACTCAAGAGATTATGTTTCAATCCATCAACTAGTAAGACATCATTAATAGAAAATTTTAATTTGTTACCTATGGTTCCTTTGCCAATGATTTTGCCTTGGTTGTTGTCTCTAAAGGTGACGTACCCTTCTTCTTTGCTAGTGAGCATAGAGAAATGAGATGGATCTCCAGTCATATGTCTTGAGCATCCACTATCTAGATACCATCTCTTGCTCCTAGCTTGTGATGGTGTATGTTTCTACAAGAAGGGATTATTTTTAGGTACCCATTTTCTTTTGGGTGCCTTAAAAACTGATTGAACTTGTTCATCATATTGTATAGAATTGATCGTGGTTCCTTTAGGAACCCAAATTAGTTTGTTCGGACTAATTTTCTTGAATGGACATTTATAAGTTTTATGTCTATATTTGTAACAAAAGTTGCAATTGCTTTGGTGCCGAACATGTAAGACGAGGCCTTTAATGAAGGTGGTTGGATTTTGGTGAGGACTTCTCACAAATCCGATTCCACTTCTTTTAGGAACGTGACCCTTATTTGTAAGGATCATGTTCAAAGATTTGCTACCAACCTTGAATTTCTTCAAGGTATCCTTAAGTAGCAAGTTCTCCTTTTGGAGAGATTCTAGATCATGGCATTTTATACATGGAGCTAAACTATCATGATATTCAATTTTTAATTTATCGATATCACAAGTGAGACTATCATGCTCCTTTTTTAGCAATTTGTATTTTCTACTAATTGTCTTACATTCATCAAATAACTCATGGAAAGCATTTAATAATTCATGATAAGGTAAATCTGCATCAATTAAATCTATTACCTCTTCTCCGATGGCCATTAGGGCGTAATGAGCAACTTGCTCGGTGTTGGACTCCTCTTCTTCGGACACGCTTGAATCATCCCACGTTGCCTTGAGCGCCTTCTTCTTTGATGTTCTCTTTTTGGCTTGAGGACAATCGTTCTTATAGTGTTCCAATTTTTTTGCATTCATAGCAAATCACTTGGTCCTTCTTGTGTTCGAACTTATTTTTTGTATTATTTTTTAATTTGTTCTTTCTTAAATATTTTTAAAATTTTTGAGTCAAAAGTGCAATGTCATTGTCACCGTCCTCATCACTTGATGTTCCTTTCAAGTGGTCTTCTTGTGATGTGAGTGTCATATCCTTCCTGTTCTTTGGAAGGGGGTTCTCGAGCTCGTCATGAGCTTGATATGTCATTTCATATGTCATTAGAGACCCAATAAGTTCTTCAAGAGGGAATGTTTTAAGGTCTTTGGCTTCTTGAATTGCCGTAACTTTTGGATCCCAACTTTTAGGGAGGGATCTTAAGATTTTAGTTACTAGTTTAAAGTTAGTAAAATCTTTACCAAGAGCTTTGAGTCCATTGATGACATCCGTGAACCGGGTGTACTTGTCTCCGATGGACTCACTTGGTTTCATTCGGAAAAGTTCATAAGAGTGCACAAGGATGTTGATTTTGGACTCTTTCACTTGGCTAGTGCCTTCATGAGTGACCTCAAGAGTTCTCCAAATATCAAAAGCCGAATCACAAATTGAAACATGATTAAATTCATTTTTCTCTAGTGCATAAAACAAGGCATTCATAGTCTTTGCGTTTAAAGCAAAAACCTTCTTCTCCGATTCATTCCATTCGCTCATCGGAAGAGAAGATTTTTTAAATACGTTTTCAACAATAGTCCAAAGCTCAAAATCCATGGAAATGAGGAAGATCCTCATACGAGTCTTCCAATAAGTATAATCCGACCCATTAAACAAGGGTGGACGTGTGATAGAATAACCCTCATGCATGCCGGAGTAAGCCATCTCTCTTGGGTATTAAACCAAATATGAGAGTGAGCATAGCTCTGACACCAATGGTTAGGATAGGAGCGGCATTAAGAAGGGGGGTGAATTAGTGCAGCGGATTAAAACGTTGGTTTCGACAAATCTTTTGTACGATAAAAATTGGAATCGGAAGTGCTTAACTTGAAAGCGTATTCGCAAAGTTGTGCAGCAAAGGTCATGAGGAAATAAAGCAAGTAAGAAGGTTTGCAGTAATGTAAATAGTAGTAATGAAATGCAAACAAGAGTTTACACCGATTTTAAAGTGGTTCGGTCAAATGACCTACATCCACTTGCGAGGCCCCTCTTCGATGAGGCTCCCACCTTCCACTAGCAAATCTCTTGAAAGGAAAGGGTAAATACCCCTCTTATAACTTTTTACAAGCGGTTCACTCTCTTATAGATTTTCAGCAAGAAAGAAGGAGGTGAACACTAGCAAATTGAAAACAAGACTAGCTAAGACTTTTCTAAGGCCTTTCTCTCAAACAATTGCTTCTCAAAAAGTTGTGATCTCAGTTGAGATTTGAGGGGTATTTATAGGCCTCAAGAGGATTCAAATTTGGGCTCCAAAATTTGAAATCTCTTTGGGTTCCTGATGTTGGCGGTGCCACCGCCTGTCAGTGTTAGACACTGACAGTGGACGGGCGGTGCCACCACCCAGCCAAGAGGAGCCATCGCCCAACTCTCGGGTGCTGGACGGTGCCACCACCTGGCTCTCGGGTGCTGGGCGGTGCAATCGCCCAGTCTGGCAGTGCCACCGCCAGACCCTTCGGTTCACTGGTTGGGCTTCAAATTTAGCCCAAACAAAGTCTAATTTTGGGCCCAGTTGACCCCTAACCAAGATATAAGATTATCTCTTAATCCTAATCCTAATTACAAGTGAACTACATAACAAAAAAAACATCCTAAGCAAGTTTTCAACCGCGAACGTCGAGTCTTGTTCCGACGAGCTTTCCGACTAACTTCTTCCGACGGACTCCCAGCAAGCTCCCGATCTTGTGATGACTTTAACGAGTAGCCGAGCCTTCTCGGTGATCTCCGTGAACCTCCGACGATCTCTTCGGCGAACTTCCGAAAATTCCGACAGGTTCCCGATTTCTTCTCGGTTGGTTCCGACAGCATCTCCGACGATTCTTCGGACTCTTAAACATCCATCGAACTTGACTCCAGTATTCTTGCTTTATGTTTTCTGGTTATCTAGTTAATCCTGCACACTTAACTCAATATTATGGATTAGATCAATTAACCCATCAATTGATTTTATCATCAAAATCCGAGATTCAACAGGAACATGTCAGAAGATTGGACTTCGGGCCGATGGATGAGTCGACGTATCGACAGAAGGCTTCGGGCCGTGGACTCGGGCATCAGGCCAAGAAGAGCGGGTATTGTGCCAAGGATATCGGAGTTGCGGAGTCAACTGGTCGATTGGGTAATAGGCTGCAGGAGAGGACTATGCGCCGAAGAATCGGACGAAGCGTCGAGGGACCAATGACATGCCGGACAACTTGGTTAATTGCTTAGGATTAATTGTCTCAATCGAAGTTTTGTTTTAAGGGTGCAGGATTAACTACGATGAAAGTAAGATATGCAGTAGGAGTTGCGCTGGAATCAAGACAAAGATCATGTTGCGAGTTCGAGAGTTTGACGGAAGTTCGGACAGTTGTCGGAGGTTCTACGGGAACAAATCCGAGAAGTCCATGAGCTTGCCAAAGAAGCTCGTTGGAACTCGCCAAGTGGATCGTTGCAAGCCCAGGAGTTTGCCGGAAGTCCGCAGGAGCATCACCGAGGGTTCATCGGATGATCGACGGAAGTTCGCCGGAAGCTCGTCGGAAGAAGCAATTGACGCACCAGAGCAAGTTGCAGTAAATGTCTTAGGAAATATCATAGCTAGCACAATGATTAAGTTGGAAATGGGAGGTGATCCCATTAACTAAATCTTGGGGCAATTGGGCCCCTGAAAAACACAAATTGGGCCGAATAGATCAACCCATTCGGACCCTGATTTCTGCCAGGCGGTTGAACCGCCCCAGCCAGGTGGTGGCACCGCCTTGTCACGGACATAGCTAGTTTTGCCTAAGTCGTGCGGCACCCTTGCGTGTTCGTCCACAAAGGTCAGCCTCCCCGAAGCCTCCTATTGTCCCTTAGGACCACCAAAAGAGAGAACGGGTTAGAGAGAATGCCTCAATCGGGATCCACAAGCAAACATCTCCGAAAAACACTTCATAGACAATGCAAATTACAAATAGACTTTATAAGCTCTGAACAGTGGCACAACAAAGGGTAAAATGGTCCATTACAGACTGAAAAGCTCTCGCACGTGTCCACATGACACAACCTTTATTTACAAGCCTAAAGAGGCCACCAGCCCAACTAAAATGGGACTATTAAGCCTTCGGCCGCCCCTTTACATGTTGTACAAGGCATGGATATGCCAAAAGACACGGACATACATAAGCATTACATCAAACACCTTGTTTAGAAGTTTGTCCGTGACATTCTCCCCCACTTATTCCTTCGACGTCCTCGTCGAAGCCTTTGTGAACACTGCAACTCTTCGCCTTTGCTGAGTCTTTAATCTTCTGCTCCAGCTGCAATGCGCCTCCTGGCTCCCAGCTGCTCTCCGCTGCTGTTTTTGAGTCATCGAACCCTTGATCCGCCATGCTGCTTCAACTCGCCAATGACTCTGACTCTGGTGTGGGGTTGGCTGAGTTGTGTTGATCCTTGTTGATTCCTGCGGATCTCCCAGATGAAGGAAAAGACCATCCTTACTACGCTAGTCTCTCAAAATTCCACATGCTGCTTGAACTGGGTGGATACTTGTTGGAGCTTTAACGAGCATCATCTCACAAACTTCTGAAGTTTTGGGTTCTTCCTCCACAAATTCTGCTCATTGACTCTTCTTTCAGTTAGTTGTCACATCCAAGTAGGTTCGCATCACTTCCACTTTCGATTGGCATTTCGTTGGGAAATGAAGCGGACAATCTACTCTCAATAGCACTGATCACCGTTGGTAAGGATTTGACAACTATTGTCTTCCATTATCTTCGAAGGGTCTTTGAACTTGTGCAGAGCTCCTCTGCTGGATAGATAAGAGAATTGGGGTACTCGGTTTCGCCCATCCTCTTAAGAGTTGAGAAGGCAAAGGTTACTTGACTTCGCCCGCCTCCTCGAGGTTATACTTCATGCATCGAGCTGGTTACTAGCCTTCGCCTGCTCTTTACTCACACTTCTGAAGCACTTGAAGTGTTTGCACTCCTTGCATTGAGTTAGCTACTGTGATTCACCTTCTCAATGCCATTGAACTTCTAGAATGCAGGAAGTTTTCACCCTAACTTAGAGTAATTCTCTGATAGATGAGGTCGCCTCTGGGATTGTACCATCTTCTCCATCAACCCTGTCGCCTACTCCACTGAGTAGCAAAGGTACAGCACCCCGTACTGCTTGCTTCGTTCCTTGGTCGTGCACTCTTGCATGACCCGAAGTCCTTCACTTACGACTATCTTGATGAGAAACTTGTTGACACCGGTCTTACGAAGTTCCTCGGCCTCTGCCCTTCAGCCTTGTCTTGGTACTTGGAGATTGCCTCTGCATGCTCCACCTCCTCGGCCCCTTTCACGACCAAGCGCTCTCCCTTCATGAGAGCAAGGGATCAATGACTTTCACGGAAGTCCCGCCTCTGCAGTACCATGGCGCTGCCATGCCCATGGCCCTACTATCCGTTGCCTCACATCTGCATCCCTTTTCTTCACGATCAGTAGATATGTCTCCGTGGCACTCCTCTGAGTCCACCTCCATTCTGACTGATGCTTGATTTTGGGTAGCTAAGTCCCTCTGGACTCGTCGTCGCTTCCTCGCCCCTTTCGACCCCCTGCTCGAACACCTCTGTATTCTCCAAGCAGTTTGTTTGGTCGATGGAAAGACAGACTGCAACTCCCATGCATGGCCTCTGCCATCACGTTATAGGGTTTGCACCGATTCTGTTTTCCTTAGCTTCCTTGGGAGCAACGTTCGCTCACTCGGCCTTGTCCTCTGACTTGCCAGGCTCCCTTAAGCGAATATGAGCTCTGGAGCAGTCCAACTCTCCAGCTGCTTCGATCATACCTCTGCATGATCAAGTTCCTCCCATGGAACTCACTGGTACTTGCATTCGAACTTTTCCCTTGGTGGAACCCAGCACCCATATGCTGATGACCAAGGTTTTCATCCGATGCAAAATTCGATGCACGCACGGAAGACCCGCCTCTGCGGTACCATGGCCTTCACTCCTTGAATCCATAGCCCTTCTTGCCGTCGTGTTGTTCACCGAAGTGGAGCTCCCAGTAGCTCCCGATCATACCTCCATATGATCCAGTCCCTTCCGGGACTAAGTCGTGTGTATCGCATTGCCACGAACTGTTCCACCACGATCCGCTGCACCATGTCACCTCCTGGTGACATCTCCATTGCATTCTGATCCTTGTGGAATAAACTCGAATTGTGAACCCTCCATGTGTGGCCTCTGCCAATACATCGCAGGGTCTCCTCCACCTTCGATTTTATTCGCTCCTTTGGCAATCGACCTTCATCCACCCACTCTTGGGTCACACCTAGATGAAGCACCACTCTAGGACAGTCCGTCGCCTAGAAGCTCCCGAAGTCCACCGACTTCCTTGTAATTTGTGCACCATTATCTGGATCCTGGGCCTCTACCCCTACCAGCACAATCTCCGCTGCGCACCACTTCCTTCATAGCAACTCGAATAGCAACACTATGGCATATTCTTCAAGAGTACCCGCCTCTGCGTCCTCTTGCCCCGTGCTAAGGCCTTCTGAACCCAACTTCGCCTCCGCAAATTGAGTCGCCTTAGTTCCTCCATCAAATGCTTCTCCGAGATAAGGTGCATGTGCCCCGAAGCTCCCTTCGTCTTTGGCACCATGCAAGATGAGTCCGCTCCGTCAGAATAAAGGACCCATGGAACAACATGATCCTACTCTTGCCTCTACAAGAGTTCATGTCCTTGACCTCTGTCTAAGGAAAGCACTATGCCTCTACTCCACGTTCCAACTTCTATGCTGGCTCCCTTCATGCGGCTTGAGTATTTCGCCAAGTTACACCCAAGTTGCTCCGCTCCTCGTTTTTGCATTGAGTCGATGGTGGTCCTCGCGCCCACCATTCCACGGGTCAGCCCTCCCATGAGTCCGATCTCCACATCGACTCCAAGTGTGCCTTCATTTAAGTTGCTTTGGGTCGCTCCCCCACTTGATCTCGTAATGCATCCACCAATGTATTCTCTCAAACGAGATCATACGACGACTCCTCGCCGCTTGCTCAGTCCATCGAGTTTCGTGGAGTTGTTGTTTGTTGAGGTACTCCTCCTCAACATGTGAGGTCCGTCTCACATGATTCTCCCTCTGGAGAGCCGGGACTTATCCCTCCTGGATAGCTGTCCCATTGGAGCAACATCTCTCTTCGTTTCGGAGACCACCATCCCCTTGGACTACTCCGATCTGCTGAACAAACTGTGCATTGTTCTGCCTCCTGCAAACGCACTTGCTAGATTGCGACTCCTCGTCAATATAGTCCCCACTACACCCCTCAAGGCCTAGCAACATGCTGAACTCATTGCACACTTCAGCCTCCTACGGACGTATCCTTCACATGCCGAAGAGAAAGTTTTAATGCTCCATGGCACCGAGTTTCGGTCACCTTGGGATGGCCATGAACATTCCATCGTCCGCATACAAGCCCATGCATGAGTATCGAATTCTTTGAGTTAGCAATTCCCCTCACCTCTGTGAGCTTTGCACAACTCTTTCGATCACTGAACAACTCATTCCACCTTGCATGGTCTCATCCTTTACCAAGCGCCTCGCTTGCCTTGAGCACCATCAAGTATAGTTGTCAACGTTGAGCCGCAGCTCAAGCTCAGCCATCCCAACCTTTGTGCGCTCCACATTCTTCCAAGCTTACCTGTTCTCGTGGTGCCTCTTGCGTGAAGGGTTGGCCATTCCTCTGAACGCCAATCTCGGATGCCCGCTCCTCTGAGCGACTCCATTTCCCTACATCTCCATGCCCGTTTTCCCCCCAAATGGTCGCGCGTGTGCTGACTGCCCTCAACACAGCCCCGCTAGGTCCCCCACGTTTGCATGCTAAGTGTTTCTATGAGTGCTTGTCCCGCTCTGATACCATATGACACGGACTTAGCTGGTTTTGCCTAAGTCGTGCGGCACCCTTACGTGTCCATCCGCAAAGGTCAGCCTCCCCGAAGCCTCCCATTGTCCCTTAGGACCACCAAAAGAGAGAACGGGTTAGAGAGAACGCCTCAATCGGGATCCATAAGCAAACATCTCCGAAAAATACTTCATAGACAATGCAAATTACAAACAGACTTTACAAGCTCTGAACAGTGGCACAACAAAGGGTAAAATGATCCATTACAGACCGAAAAGCTCTCGCACGTGTCCACATGACACAACCTTTATTTACAAGCCTAAAGAGGCCACCAGCCCAACTAAAATGGGACTACTAAGCCTTCGGCCGCCCCTTTACATGCTGTACAAGGCATGGATATGCCAAAAGACACGGACATACATAAGCATTACATCAAACACCTTGTTTAGAAGTTTATCCGTGACAGCCTGGGCTCAGTCTCCGAGCGAGACTGGGCGGTGCAACCGCCCTTGACAGGAGGTGGCACCGGCTAAGCTCGGTCTTTGAGCTCTGACAGGAGGTGCAACCGCCTTAGTCATGTGGTGGCACAGCCTAAGCTCGGTCTTCGAGCTCTGGCAAGAGGAGCAACCGCCCTTGACAGGAGGTGGCACCGCCCAGAGGCTCAATCTTCGAGCTCTGCCAGGCGGTGCAACCGCCTCAGTCAAGCGGTGCAACCGTCAGATCCCCGAATTTCGAGAATTGACATTTTTGAGCTCAGAATTCAAACTGGGTTGGGGCCTATAAATACCCCACCCTTTCAGCACTGAAAGGGCACTCAAACATATCGAAATCTTGATCTTATTCTGTGATTTTTAGAGCTCAAAATTGTTGTAAAGGCCAAAAGTTCTTCTCCCTCTTTTCTTCCAAGTTCTGATCTTTAAAGAGAGGAGAGAAAAATCTGTAAGGGTTGTCTCCTAAGCCCGTCAAAAGGAGTAAAACTATAAAAGGGTGGTTGGCCTTCGCCTATTGAAAGAAGGCCTCTAGTGGACGTCGGTGACCTCGTCGGTGGAGGAAGCCAAAAGTGGATGTAGGTCAAGATTGACCGAACCACTCTAAATCTCAGTTTGCATTTACTTTGAGCATATTATCTTTACTACAAACCTCCTCAAAAGCTTACTGCTTTTTGCGCATAAACGATTTGGTTTCAAGCTTTGCACTTTCCGAATCGGCGTTTAGACGTAAATCAGTTTTATCGTACGATCATCATATTTCAGTTTGCATTTACGTTTTGATTTCTATCATAATTACAAACTGCCTTTATATCCTTGCTTTAACTGCATCTCGCTTAATCAAGTGATTTACGAATCAGCATTTAGACGTAAATCAATTTTTTTGTACGAATATCATATTTTAGTTTGCACATACTATCTGATTTGAACCATAACTGCAAACTACATTTATATCTTTACTGCATCTCGCTTAATCAAAAGTTAAAGTGATTTACGAATCGGCTTTCTTACTGAAATCACTTTTATCGAATGAACGCAGTTTTTTTTAATCATAGAAGGTTTTCCGCTGCACTAATTCACCCCCCCCTTCGTAGTGCTCTTGATCCTAACAATTGGTATCAGAGCCCGGTATTTCTCATTTCGGATTTACACCCGAGAGAAATGGCTCTTCATGGCTTTCAAGAGGGCTTATCGGTTGTTCGTCCACCGTTGTTTAACGGATTGGATTACACTTATTGGAAAACTCGAATGAGAGTTTTCTTGATTTCTATGAATTTGAATTTATGGAATATCATTGAAAATGGTTTTCAACTTCCCTCTAAACCGATGAACGAATGGTCGGATTTGGAGAAGAAGTATTTTTCTTTAAACGCAAAGGCTATGAATGCCTTATTTTGCGCTTTGGACAAAAATGAGTTCAATCGGATTTCTACGTGCGAAACGGCTTTTGACATTTGGCAAACACTTGAAATCACGCACGAGGGAACTAGTAGAGTCAAAGACTCGAAAGTTAACATTTTATTGCATGATTTTGAGCTTTTTCGAATGCAACCAAGCGAGACTATAGGCGACATGTACACCCGTTTCACGGATGTCGTCAATAGTTTAAGAGCTCTTGGAAAATGTTTTTCGGATTTTGAACTCGTAAACAAGATTTTGCGTTCTCTTTCTAAGAAGTGGGATTCAAAAGTAAATGCAATACAAGAAGCTAAAAACCTAAACAACTTACCACTTGAAGAACTAATTGGTTCATTGATGACATATGAAAAGGTGCACAATGCACATGATGAACATGATGAACAAAATCACCTTCCAAAGAACAGGAAGGATTTGGAACTCCGGACAAATAAATACCACTTGAGCGATGACTCAAGTGATGAGGACAATGATGAACTTGAACTTCGAACACTAAATCTTAATAAGTTTATTAAACAAAAATCTAAAATAAACAATAAACTTGAATGAAGGAAGAGGCCAAAGAAGAAGAACACAAAGTGGGATGAATCGAGCTCCTCCGAAGATGAGGAGAAAATCAAGAAAGGCGAGGTGGCAAACTACGCCTTAACCGCTTTCAATGATAAGGTAATCGAAATCCTCCTAATTTATTTTGAAATTACTTGATGCTCTCATAATGTATTTTCTTTTTTAGTTTAGAATTAATTTTCTTAAAAATTACATGTTTTAAAAAAAATTATAATCATGCCAATTAATTTCGAAAATGATAATATTGCATATTTTATGATAAACAAATAAAATGATTTTGATTGAAAATATGAAATCATGGTTAAGAAGTAATAATGTGTATTACGTTGATTTCCATTTTGATTAAAAAAAAAATCATGTTTGATTTGAAGAAATGCATAATGATGTAATATTAAATATTTTGATTAACAATTTTATGCATGAGATTTTAAGCTATACATGATGATAAGCTTGTGTTATTTTCATGAGTGTATTTGAAAAACTATGGCAAAAATGTGCTCGAATGTATGAACTTGTTAAGATTATTTTTCGAACTTTCTTGATTCAATGTTCAAATCACTTAATTGCCATGATGATTTTATACTATTACATGCCTTAATAACATGTTGGAAATTATGTGTTTTCGATACAAAAATTTTTATGATCATGAGCATGTTTTATCTTCATGATTGAACTTGAAAATCTATAGCAAAACCTTGTCCGAATGCATGAAACTGTTAAATTTTATTTTCGGATTTTCTTAATCATAATAGTTCATTTTTGAGAATCTATTGATCTTGATGGTTTTATGATTAAATTCATTTTTCGATCCTAAACGTTGATACATGTTTAACATAAATGAAAAAGCATGCTAACATGAAATCAATCACTTAAAATGAAATACTTAAAAAAGGGGAAAATATATTATCAATGAAATCATGAATCTACTTATGTTACAAATTTTGTGAACCATAAAAATGATTTTTGGTGATTTGAATTTGAATGAGTTTTATCCAAAATCATGATCTTGGTTCCGTGATATTTACAAATTAAGATTTACTATGAATCAAGATTTTTTCATTAATCGTTTTCCTAAGATTTTCTTTTGATTAATTATGGAGTAGGTATTTCAAAAAGAAATCATGTCTTTTGGTATTCACATGTTCTAATCTTTTATGATATGATTTTTATGCAATTCCTTGTATTCATGAAATGTTTATCTCATCACCTAATAATTCTTCTTGATATTCCATATGTGATGATAAGAATACATGAAATATTCATTAATTTGTTTTGATGTATACAAATAAGAAGTTTCGATCATTTATGGTAGAATGTAATTTGACAAATTTGGTACCATCATGTTGCAAAATAAATGATGATTAGGAATCATGCATTAATGATGATTGTATATTTTATGATTTGGCATGATGCATGCAATGATGAAATATTCATGAATTTGAAATGATGCATACAATACTTATGACAATGATGTACATAATGTATTGCATATGATATGTATCATGAATGCTTTAAATGATGAATGTTTGGTATCATGATCAACATGTTGATAAATGCTTAAAAATTTTAATGTTTAAGTATCATGTATGATATACCCATTAATGATGATTGATTTATTTTTCGGTATCGTGCATGAAAAATAAGGTTTTTGAAATTGTGTATGTTTTAATTTGAATATATAATGATGCACAAATAAAATTGATACTTACCTTTGTCATAATCTAAAAATTAAAAAAAGGGTCTTCCCTTCTTTTTGACAATGACAAAGGGGGAGCAAGAACTTCTAGCGTGGACATCATGAAAAGAGGCAAACTAGCTAGCTTACACAATTCAAGATGAAAGCAAAAATTACACTCCTCTAAAGAGAATATGCAAATGTAACACTTGCCAAATTGTTTGCTTGCCTCATGTAAAATATTATCTCTTGCTAGTTTGGCATTTTGCTAGCTTGCACTTTGCAAAGAAAGCAAAAATGACACTTCTTAAAGGAGAAGAAAGAGCTTGTTATCTTGAACATCACAAGCTTGCTAAACAAAAATTGCAAAAGTGCTATCTTGCCTATCTCAAGAAGCAAAACTTGCAATTTGCACATTGCAATAGGAAGCAAGAATCATAAGCTTACACAAGAAAGCTATCTTGCATTTGCTTTCGAAATTTTTGCTAGCTTGTATGTAGTAAAGCTTGCATATCGTAAAAATTGCTAGCTTGTAGTATAAAGAGAAGCAAATAGTTGCTATCTCAAGAAAATTAAACATGCTAAACTTGCACCTTGCAATGGAATCAAAATTGCGAGCTCAAACATTGCAAAGGAAGCAAAAATTTGCTAGCTTGCAACTTGCATATTTCAAGAAGCAAGAGTTGCCTTCTTGAACATCTCTAAATTGCTAGCTTGCAAGTTCTAAAATGTTGTAACATTGCTAGTTTGCATGTTCTAAAAGTGCTATCTTGTATGCTATAAAACTTGCATATCTAAAACTTGATAGCTTGAATGTTCTAAGCATGATGTAACATTTGCTAAATTTTCTGGCTTCAAAACTGCATGATGATAAAACTTGATATTATGTTTTTCATACAATAAGTTAAACTAATATTCCAAACACAAGAATAGTTGGACTTCTCCTTTTTGTTGATGACAAAGGGGGAGAAGTATGATGTTATGCATAAGTTTATGCATAAGTTCATGATGACGTGTTGCAAGTATTCATGATGAATATTGCAATGACTTGAATTCAGTTTGAATTCAAGATTCAATCAATATGGCATATTGATAGGGGGAGTTTGTTTAAACTCCGGGAGTTAAGTTTAACTCCGTCATCAAGTGATTGTCATCATCAAAAAGGGGGAGATTGTTGAATCTCGTATTTTGATGATGAAACTACTTGATATATGTTTATGATTTAATCTGCATTTTGAGTGACGCAGGATGCTTCGATCAGGATGAGACAATTAAAATAGGAAAATCATGTTGTGCCTGAGGAACATGTCAGAAGATTGGACGTCGGGCCGGTGGATTGGTCGACGTATCGACAGAAGGCTTCGGGCCATGGACTCGGGCATCAGGCCAAGAAGAGCGGGTATTGTGCCAAGGATATCAGAGTTGCGGAGTCAACTGGTCGATTGGGCAATAGGCTACAGGAGGGGACGATGCGCCGAAGAATCGGACGAAGCGTCGAGGGACCAATTACATGCCGGACAAATTGGTTAATTGCTTAGGATTAATTGTCTCAATCGAAGTTTTGTTTTAAGTGTGCAGGATTAACTACGATGAAAGTAAGATATGCAGCAGGAGTTGCATCGGAATCAAGACAAAGATCACGTTGGGAGTTCGAGAGTTCGACGGAAGTTCGGACAGTCGTCGAAGGTTCTGCGGGAACAAATCCGAGAAGTCCATGAGCTTGCAAAGAAGCTCGTCGGAACTCACCAAGTGGATCGTCGCAAGTCCAAGAGTTTGCCGGAAGTCCGCAGGAGCATCACCGAGGGTTCATTGGATGATCGACGGAAGTTCACCGGAAGCTCGCCGGAAGAAGCGATTAACGCACCGGAGCAAGTTGCAGTAAATGTCTTAGGAAATATCGTAGTTAGCACAATGATTAAGTTGGAAATGGGAGGTGATCCCATTAACTTAATCTTAGGACAATTGGGCCCCTGAAAAACCCAAATTGGGCCGAATGGATCAACCCATTTGGACCCTGATTTCTGCCAGGTGGGTGCACCACCCTAGCCAGGCGGTGGCACCGCCTGGGCTCAGTCTCCGAGCAAGACTGGGCGATGCAACCGCCCCTAACAAGAGGTGGCACCGCCTGAGCTCGGTCTTCGAGCTCTGGCAGGAGGTGCAACCGCCTCAGTCAAGCTGTGGCACCGCCTAAGCTCGGTCTTCGAGCTTTGGCAGGAGGAGCAACCGCCCCTGACAGGAGGTGGCGCCGCCCATAGGCTTAATCTTCGAGCTCTGCTAGGTGGTGCAACCGCCAGATCCCGGAATTCCGGGAATTGATAGTTTTGAGCTCGGAATTCAAACTGGGTTAGGGCCTATAAATACCCCACCCTTTCAGCACTGAAAGGGCACTCAAACACACCGAAATCCTGATCTTATTCTGTGATTTTTAGAGCTCAAAATTGTTGTAAAGGCCAAAAGTTCTTCTCCCTCTTTTCTTCCAAGTTCTAATCTTTAAAGAGAGGAGAGAAAAATCTGTAAGGGTTGTCTTCTAAGCCCATCAAAGGAGTGAAACTGTAAAAGGGTCGTTGGCCTTCGCCTATTGAAGGAAGGCCTCTAGTGGACGTCGGTGACCTCGGCGGTAGAGGAAGCCAAAAGTGGATATAGGTCAAGATTGACTGAACCACTCTAAATCTCGGTTTGCATTTACTTTGAGCATATTATCTTTACTGCAAACCTCCTCAAAAGCTTACTGCTTTCTGTGCATATACAATTGGGTTTCAAGCTTTATACTTTCCGAATCGGCGTTTAGACGTAAATCAGTTTTATCGTATGATCATCATATTTCAGTTTGCATTTACGTTTTGATTTCTATCATAACTGCAAACTGCCTTTATATCCTTGCTTTAACTGCATCTCGCTTAATCAAGTGATTTACGATTCAGCATTTAGACGTAAATCTATTTTTTCGTACGAATATCATATTTCAGTTTGCGCCTACTATCTGATTTGAACCATAACTGTAAACTGCATTTATATCTTTGCTGTATCTCGCTTAATCCAAAGTTAAAGTGATTTACGAATCGGTTTTCTTACTTAAATCACTTTTATCGAATGAACGCAGTTTTTTTTAATCGTAGAAGGTTTTCCGCTGCACTAATTCACCGCCCCCCCCCCCCCCCCCCCCTCTTAGTGCTCTTGATCCTAACAATTCACCCCCCCCCCCCCCCCCCTAGTGCCGACCTCTTGATCCTAATAAGCATGATAGAGTTGAGCGAGGTTAGAGAACCTAGCTTAAGCACCACTTTACAACCCGAGTCTGTTCAGGTACCTAACACACAAGTTCCAACTTTACATAGGTCCGGCAAAGTATCTTTTTCTCCTGAGAGATATGTGGGACATATTAGAGGAGATGATGTTGAGGATATTGATCCTCAAACCTACGAGGAGGCTATTATAAGTATAGACTCCGGGAAGTGGCAAGAAGCCATGAATTCTGACATAGATTCCATGTACTCCAACAATATTTGGAACCTAGTTGATGCGCCCGAGGGTATTGTACCCATCGGTTGTAAGTGGATCTTTAAGAAAAAGATAGAAGTAGATGAAAAGATAGAGACCTATAAAGCAAGGCTAGTGGTTAAGAGGTATCGTCAAAGACAAGGTGTTGACTATAACGAAACCTTCTCACCCGTAGCCATACTAAAATTCATTCGAATTCTATTGGCTATTGTAGCATACTATAATTATAAGATCTGGCAGATGGATGTGAAAACTGCATTCCTCAATGACAACCTCGAGGAAGAGGTGTATATGATACAACCCAAGGGATGTCCAAAGACTGCCCAGATAAGGTGTAAGGTTACTTAGATCTATTTATGGACTAACGCTAGCTTTCCGAAGTTGGAACATAAGATTTGATGAGGCAATCAGATCTTATGACTTCATTAAGAATACAGATGAGCCTTGTGCATACAGGAATGTAAGCGAAAGCGCTATCACCTTATTGGTGTTATATGTGGATAACATCCTGATCAATGGGAATGATGTAGGAATGCTATCCATAGTAAAGACTTAGTTATCTAGACACTTCTCAATGAAGGACTTAGGGGAAGCATCCTATATCTTGGGGATTCAGATCTATAGAGATAGATCCAAGAGGATGCTTGGCTTTTCCTTGTCCAAGTATATAGACACCATTGTCAAAAGGTTTGGCATGAAAAATTCCAAGAGATGTCTCATACTGATGAGACATGAGATATCACTTTCTAGGAGTATGTCCCCAAAGACTCCTGAAGAATAGGCGAATATAGATAGGATACCCTATGCCTCAGCAATAGGGTTTATCATGTATGTCATGCTATGTACCAGGCTTGATATAGCACATGCTCTGAGTGTCACGAGCAGGTATCAGGTGGATCCAGGCTTGGAGCACTAGAAAGCAATAAAGTGTATCCTTAAATACTTGAGAAGGACGAAGGATCTTTTACTAGTATATGGAGGTAGTAGCCTCAAGGTTGAACACTACACCGACTTGAGTTTTCAGTCTGATATCGATGATAGCAAGTCGAATTTAGGGTATATTGACACCTTGAATGGAGGAGCAGTATGTTGGAAAAATTCCAAGTAAAATACTACTACGAACTCGACCATAGAGGTAGAGGACATGGCTGTAGCAAAGGTAGTAAAGGAGGTAGTCTGGATGAGGAAGTTCATCATAGATCTGGGAGTCATGCCAAGTAGTGAGGAGCTGATTTTCTTATATTACTACAACAACGGGGCGATTGCTCAAGTGAAGGAACCCAAGTCTCATTAGAAATCTAAGCATGTTCTGAGGAGGTTCCACCTGATCAAAGAGATCATGACCCGAGGAGATGTAGTAGTGGAAAGAGTTCCATTAGAAGATAACATTACAGATCCATAGATAAAGCCGTTGTCTCATATTTTCTTTGAGCGTCACAGGGGTCTGATGGGGATCAGACACATAGGTGATTGGTTTCAGGTCAAGTGGGAGATTACTAGTTATATGTGCCTTGCAAGCTAATCACGTGAGTGATGGCACATGTGACTTGACACGTAGACTTTATGCTTATTATAATTTGACATTTTATCACTTTATATTAACTATTGCATATATGAATATATATCTTATGATGTCCTTGGATCTGTGTAATGGGAATCGGATCGTGATGAGATCATGATAATGAGACCGATTCGTCTTTAAATAAAGATCCTAAATAATCCCGGTCATAGGTTACTCAAGAGGGACATCGAGATAATCGGACAGACTAGTGTGTTGTATACCCATCCATATGATCGATGCAGCTAGTCTTATAGCTTCTCATGTGAGGGCACTATGGATACAATACAAGTGCTCATTGGGGAATGAGTTCATTGATTGATCCGCTTACGGAATGTTGGATAGTTAATAATGTCTTATTGTTAGATAGTGATTTTATGATCTTAGTAGTGTATCTGGTCCTGAGACTTGAGAGACCAAGGATGTCCTATATGAGTGCTCCACTCTTTAATACCAGACTTATAGGTTTGGATGTCCCAAATCTAGCACAACCGGTCTTCGGGAGTGGTAGTCAACCTTACGAGGACTATTGAGTGTCGATAGAAGATCATCCACTCTTAGTGTCATGAGAGTAACGTCCCATGTGTTCTTGCTCAGATAAATCCCTGGCCAAGGTCATTGGGATTGAGAAAAAGTTCTTCGGAAGAATCCGATTAGAGCAAGACTCGAGTAGAAATTATATGAGTCTAACAACACCATACTTGGTATACAGTCTTTGGGATATTATATAGATAAGGGACTATAGGTACATGGTAACTAAGGACAAACAAGTCCAGTGGATTGGATTCCCCTATATCGTTTGGGAACTACGGCATAGTGGCCTAGTATGTCCATAGTCGACGAGTCGAGTGAATTATTATGGAGATAATATTTCACTAAGCCAAAAGGAGTTCTGACAGGTATGACTCACGGCCAGCTCCATATTAGGCCTGGAGGGCCAAACAAATATGGTAGGCATTACGATGAGTAGAGGTTCGAATATGAGATATCTGCCGAAGCCCCTATCTTATTGGATATCCAATAAGCCCCTAAATTATTGGATCCTATGAATGATATCCAATAAAAGCCCATGAGAGATTATTGGATAGAGATCTACTAATCTAAGAGGCTTTGGTAGTTGGATGGAGATCAAATACTCAATATGGCAGGATCCATTAGGGTTAAGTTGATAGGGGACCTCTATAAATAGGAGGGAACTGGTGGTTCATAGGCTAGAGCCTTTGCTTGCCTCTTCTATTCTCCTCCCCCTCTCTACCTCAGAGTAGGCCTGGAGTTTTGAGGAGCGTTGTCGCAGCCTTACTGTGTGGATCACCATTAGAGAGGAGGGCGCTTGACCTCCTTCACCCTCTCCTTGAGATCTATAGGGATTCAGGGATATACGATCTCCCTAGGTAACACAATTTATTCTATATGTAGTTTTAAGTTTCATAGATTTTGTGCACTAATCTTCGTACGACGACGAACATATCTTTGGGAATCGGGGATTTTGTTTTCTGTTCTTCCACTATGTATGTGATGTCGCCCTCAAGATTTTCCAACACTGGTCTCATAGCTGCTCATGTGGGGACACTAGGGATACAATACAGGTGCTCATTGGGGAATGAGTTCACTGATTGATCCGCTTATGAAATGCTAAATAGTTAATGATATCATATTGTCATACAACGATTCCATAGTCCCAATGATGTATCTGGTCCTTATATTTAAGACACTGAGGATGTCTTGTATGAGTGCTCCACTCTTTGATACCGGACTTATATGTTTGGATATCCTAGATCTAGCATAGCCGGTCATCGAGGTGGTATTCAACCTTACGAGGGTTATTGGGTGTCGATAGAGGATCATCCACTCTCGATGTCATGAGAAAAATGTCCCATGTATTCTTGCTTAGACAAATCCCTAGCTAGGGTCATTCTGATTGAGAGAGAAAGAGTTCTCCGAGAGAATCCAATTAGAGTGAAACTCGAGTAGAAACCATAAGGTCTGATAGCATCATGTCTGGTATATAGTCTCTAGGATATTAGATACATGGAGGACTATAGGTACATAGTAAGTGAGGACAGATAGGTCCAATGGATTGGATTCCTCTATATCGTCTACGGACTGTGATGTTGTGGCCTCGTACGTCTGTAGTCGATAAATTGAGTGAATTATTATGGAGATAATAATTCACTGAGCCAAAAGGAGTTCTGATAGGTATGACTCATGGCTAGCTCGATATTGGGCCTAGAGGGTCACACACATATGGTAGCCATTGTGATGAGTAGAGGTTCGGATATGAGATATCCGTCGGAGCCCCTATCTTATTGGATATCCAATAAGCCCTTGAATTATTAGATCCTATGAATGAGATCCAATAAGAGCCCATGAGAGACTATTGAATAGAGATCCACTAATCTAAGAGGCTTGGGTAGTTGGATGGAGATCTAATACCCAATAGGACAGGATCTATCCATTAGGGTTAAGTTTATAGGGGACCTCTATAAATAGGAGGGAACTAGTGGTTCATAGGCTAGAGTATTTTTTGTTACCTTCTCTTATTCTCCTCCCCCTCTCCACCTCAAAGTAGGCCTGGAGTTTTTGAGGAGAGTCATCGCAGCCCTACTATGTGGATCACCGCAAGAGAGGAGAGCACTTGACCTCCTTCATCCTCTCCTACAGATCTATAGGGATTCAAGGATATACGATCTCCCTAGGTAACAAAATCTATCTCACACATGGTTTTCTATTTTGTGGATTTTGCACACCAATCTTCGTACACTAACGAACATATCTATGGGAATTGGGGATTTTGTTTTCTATTCTTCCCCTGCGCATGTGATGTCGCCCCCAAGATTTCCCAATAATTTTATTATGTAAAATTCATGTTTGTATCACAATGTTTCATATAGGCATATGCATTCTGTTGTTCCGCATGTATTTTTGATATATCCTAATTTTATTATTCACAATACCCTTTTGTACTCTAGTGTTTGTGGGATAAATGTGAACCTTTGTCAGAAATGGTAAAGGGGGTTATGCTTAGAGCCCACGATGTTATGCCAGCTCCCTATGACTTCACTCAGACGTGGGTGGATGGAGCTCTCAAACGTGGGAGACTTATGTTTGGTGGTCATTCAGAAATGGATGAATCATATTATGTTATGATTCTACTCCACCTTCTATGTATTTGATATGATATCCAAAGCTTTGGTTATGTGTTTCTATGCACACTTTGGATAAGAATGAAATGAATGTGACATCATATGTGTCATTTGAGTTTCTGTTTCATATTTGTTCTTTCATATGCTTTGAAATATTTATACATCTTTGATATGCTTTAAAATATTCCATATGCCATGGTTATGCTCCGTATGCCAATGATATGCTCCCATTTAGCTCTCCTCAATTGTTCTGAACAAAAAATGCTTCGAACGAAATGACATTATAATTATGCGTTTGATGAGTGGCTATATATTAACTCTTTTATCTCTACCTTGTATTTTGATACCTTATTTATTTGAAACTATCCTCTTTGTCATAGATATGTTAGTTGCTTGCTGAACTTTATATGCTCACTCTATTGCTATATAATTTTTTTAGGATAGCTTGTTACTCGCTAAAATATTTAAATTGGGCAGAGGTAGTGGAAAGCTAGAAGATTTTTCGGGCAAATCTTTCGTAGTTGAAAGGATGTTGATCTAAAATTATATTTTGTATGTAATGAAATATTAATGACAAATTTGGATTGATGTATCTTGTAAATGTTTGAAAGGTATCTCTCATATTGGGATTTTGGAAATGTTAAGTTTAAATTATGTGATGATATAAACATGTGATACATGTTAGTTTTGTGATTGTATAGATTCTCATGCTTATGGATTTATGATATGATGTATGATTATAAACTATACAGGTTTTATAAATTGTAGATTATAGAGGTGAATTTTGACTTGAATGTTTTCTTAGTGGCCTCAAATATGTGTTTGGATCCTATATTATTTGTTGAATTATAATATTATCAATTTGAGTTTAGTTCATATCTTCTAAATGAGAATTAAATTTAGGGGGCATGACAATGGTGCTGTTAGACCCATACGGTTTTTGCTCGAGTCTCATTCTAATCGGATTCTCCTAGAAAACTCTTTCTCTCTCAATCCGAATGACCCTGACCAGGGATTTGTCTGAGTAAGAACACATGGGATATTCCCCTCATGACACCGAGAGCGAATGATCCTCTATTGACACTTAATAGTTCTTATAAGATTGGCTACTACTCCCAATGATCAGCTATCCTAGATTTGAAATCTCTAGACCTATAAGTCTGGTATCAAAGAATGGAGTACTCATACAAGATATCCTTGGTATCTCAAGTCTAAGGACTTGATACACCATTGGGACTACAGAATTGGTGTCTAATAATAAGGCATCATCAACTATCTAGCATTCCATAAGCAGATCAATCAGTAAACTCATTCTCCAATGAGCACTTGTACTGTATCCCTAGTGTCCCTACAAAGCAACTATGAGAACAACTGCATCCATCATATGGATGGGTATATAGCACACCAGTCTCTTAGGTTTTCTCGATGTCCCTCTAGAGTAACCTATAATCGAGATCATTTAGGATCTGTGTTTAAAGGTAAAGCGGTCTCATTATCATGATCTCATCACGATCGGATTCTCATTGTACAAATCCATGAACATCACAATATATTCAAGCAACGGGCAATATAAAGTGATAAAATATCAAATAATAATAATAAGCAAAAAGACTGCATATCAAGTCACACTTGTCATCACTCATGTAATTGGCTTCCAAGGCACCTATGACTAGCAGTGGGACCACCCAATATCAATCTGTAGGCGATGGTATCGCCCAATAATGACGGTGGTACCACTAGTACCCCCAAAAACCCAGGATACTGATTTAGTTAGAATAAATCTCAAGTTATAAATATCAAAAAATCAAGATCATGATTTAGATAAAACTCATTCAAATATAATTCATCAAAATCATTTTAATAGTTTAAGAGATTCATAAAAAATAATATACATAGATTCATCAATCTCTTATTGAAAACTCGATAAGATAGAGATTGATGAGAAATTTTCAAGAAAAAATACATTCCCCTTTTTGTTTCCATTTATGTAATTGGTTTCAACTAAGCATGCCCTTGTTTTTTATGCTAACGTCATGTATCATCATTTAAAATTAAAAAATATGTTTCGCCATGAGAAAGATCAATTGTATAACATATTAAAAAATATAAAACATCTTCAATCAAATCATTCTAATATCAATGTTATTGTTGTTTCAGCTAGTGAGCTTTATGAAGTGTGTTGGATCTTTGGTCATATGCCTTGAGCATCTATTGTCAAAATATTATTTTTGCTCCTAGCTTTCGATTGTAGACATTTCTACAAGAAAGATATGTTTGTTCTAGGTACACATTTATCTTAGGATTCCTCATGGTTAGATCTATCTATCTTGATTTTCAGCATAAAGTCATTTATGGTTCCTTTAAGAATCTAAACTAATTTATGTGAGTCATACTTTTTAAATAGATATTTATAAATAAAATGGCCACATCTACCATAAAAATTACACTTAACTTTAGTGGTAACATATAATGTGGGTCCTTTAACAAAAGTATTTAGCTTTTATTGAGTGTTACTCATAAAGTTGATTCCTTCCTTTCTATGAACATGACCCATATTAGCAAAAATCATATTTAATAATTTGCTATCAATTTTAAATTTTTTAATATTTGTTGTAGTAATAATTTTTTCTTTTTTATGAATCTAATTCTTTACATTTAGTGCAAGGAGTTAACATACAATTGTTATGCTCATTTTTTAATTTTTTAAATTTACTAGAGAGAGATGCATGATCCTTTTTTAATAATTTATATTTCTTACCAACTAACTTAAATTCATCATATAAATTATTTAATGCATCAAGTAATTCATTATAAGGTAAGAAAGATTTGTTTGAGTTACTTATCTTATTATTGAGAGCCATTAAGGTGTAGTTTGCCACCTCGCCTTTATTAGTTTGTTCTTCGTCTTTCGATACACTTGATTCATCTCAAGTTACCTTAAGTGCTTTCTTCTTCTTTTGTATGAGTACCTTCTTCTTCAATTGCAAACATTTGCTTTTAAAGTGCCTTAGCCTTTTGCATTCATAGCACATTATTGTGTCATTTTTAAATTCATTTTTGTTCTTAGTTTCTTGTTTTATGAATTTTTTGAATTTTTTTGTGATGAGTTCAAAGTCATCATCATCACTTGAGCTTTCACTTGAGTGGTGTTCTTTTATTTTAAGTAACATACCCTTCTTATTCTTTGAAAAGTTGTTCTCATGTTTGTTATATGTAATACAAGTCATTTCATAGGTTATTCATGACCCTATGAGTTCTTCAAGAGGAAAATAGTTCAAGTCCTTAACTTCTTGAATTGCAGTTACTTTCAGATCTCAATTTTTAGGAAGAGACTGTAAAATTTTATTAACAAGTTTAAGGTTAGAAAAACTTTTACTAAGTGCTTTCAAACCATTAACAATATCCGTAAAATGGGTGTACATGTCACCAATAGTTTCACTTGGCTTTATTTAAAATAATTTAAAACTATACATCAAAAGATTAATCTTAGATTCTTTAACTCTATTTATGCCTTCATATGTAATTTGAAAAGTGTGCCAAATATTATGTGCACTTTCACAAGTCAAAATACAATTAAACTCATATTTGTACAAAGCATTCATAGCTTTAGCATTTAACGAAAATAATTTTTTTCTCAAAATTATTTCATTTATTTATAGGTTTAGAGGATGTTTTAAAACCATATTTGATAATATTCCATAAATTAAAGTTCATAAAATGCAAAAAAACTCTCATTCATGTTTTTCAATACATGTAGTCCGTCCTATTGAACGTAGGAGGATGAGTGATAAAATAACCTTTTTGATTATCGGCAAAAGCTATTTAATCTCTCTTGGGTGTTAAACCAACCGAGAGAAACTTAGCTTTGATATCAATTGTTAGGATCGTAAACGGTACTAGGGGGTGTGAATTAGTGCTTTTACAAAACTACGTTGATTCAAAAATATTATTCGATCAAACCCGTATTGGAAAGATGTTTAACTTACAATGTGCATAAAAATAGTGAGCAAGTTAATTAGTAAAAAATATCAATGAAGGGCAAAAAATAAATTGAAACCAATTTTATAGTGGTTCGGTCATCCCGACCTACATCTACTCTTAATTCCTCTTCCGTTAGGGTCACCAGCATTCACTAACGATCTTTTTTCAATAGGCGAAGACTAACTACCCTCTTTACAACTCTTTCTCCTTTTCATGGGCTCAGAGAGAACCTTTGCACCTCTCTTTTACAATGGACCTCACTCCTCCCTTAGAATACTTTTAAACTTTAAAGAGATTACAACTCTTTTCTCTCAAGTTTTCTTTCCCCTTTCTATTCTTATTTTTTATTGTCTAATCAAAAATTAGTGGGGTATTTATAGACCCTAAATAGCTTTAAAAGTTAGAGCCAAAATTTAAATCCTCGGGATTTCGTGGTATTGGCGGTATCACCGCCTGCCAGACTAACACTGGGCGGTACTACTACTTAACATAATCTAGGAGACTATGTCTAGGTGGTATCACCGTCGGGTCCTCCGGGAGAAGTACATTTCATACTTTTCTAACTCATAGGCGGTTTCACCCCTTATTTTGCTGGTGCCACCACCTAAGCTAGCTTTTAGGTCATTGAATGAGCCTCCTAATGAGCCCAATTCAGCCCCAAATTAGGCCCAATAGGCTCCTAATTGAGTTAGTAGAGTTATACCCAAAACTAACTCAATTTACGATATAACTATGATAATTAAGATCTAAACTACTTCGATCTAAATATAATCGATTATAAATATGAATCTTATATTATCTGGTATGTCAGTGGTTCATCCGGCACTTCATCTGATCTTTCGGCGCTTTGTTCGATTCTTCGATACTTCATCCGATCCTTTGGCATATCATCCTTTCCTTTAATGTATTGCCCGATCCATTGGTATGTTGACCTCCTACAACATCCGATCTTCTTCGCGCAATGTTCGATTCTTTTGACCCGATGCATGAACTCATAGCACGAAGCCCTTCCGGCACATCGACCAGTCCTCCAGTTCGACATCTAATCTTTTGTCATGATTCACTTCGGCTTAACTTCTAATTCTTCCTGCTTAAATCAAATTATCTTTCCATGATCGAAGTTAGCCTTGCGTCACTCAAATGCTAATTAAATCATAACTTCATCAATTGATTTCATCATCAAAATCTAAGATTCAACAAATGATACCTCATCATCAGATAGCAATTATGTAGTCTCAATTGTGTATCTAGTCCTTAGACGTGAGACACTAAGAATACCTTATTTGAGTACTCATTTTTGGATATCGGACTTATAAGTTTGAAGGTTCCAGATCTAGTATAATTAGTCATTGGGAATAATAGCCAACCTTGTTAGGATCAAGAGCGACACTAAGAGGGGTAAGCGAAAAAATCGTCGATTTTGTAAGATATTCGTTCATTGAAGCCCAATCTCAGAAAGTGCTTGACTTTAGAGTAAATGAACTAGCAATTAACTTAGAGAGTAATAGTAGTAATAAAAAGCAGAATGGAAATGAGCACACCGAAATTTATAGTGGTTCGATTGTTGTGATCTATATCTACTTCTGATTCCTCCTCCATCGAGGTCACCAACGTCCACTAATTATCTTCCTTCAATGGACGAAGACCAACCACCCTCTTTATAGCACTTTCTCCTTTTCATGGTTTAGGAGACAACCCTTACAAGCCTCACACCTCTCTTGAAAGATCACAAGACTTAGAAAGGGAGGAGGAGGACTGTTAGCACTTTTACAATACTTTTAACACCCCAAGACTTCAAGATATTGTTCACACTTTTGTACCCTTTCATGTAGAAAATGGTGGCATCTTTATAAACCCCAATGGCTTTAAAATTGGAGCCAAAAAGTATCTCATCCCAGATTTCCAATGTACTGGCGGTATTAGTGCTATTATTGGGTGGTACTACCGCTTGCAGACTAACACTTAGCGGTACCATCACTTGACAAAGCTCAAAGACCAAGCTCTGGCGGTACCACCACCTAATAGCATTAACTATCGATGGTACCACCACCCAGTTTGGTTGGAATCACCACCCAGACCACTTAGGAAACCAAGTTCCAATTGGTGCTACCGCCGGCCGTGACTTCAGGTGTTGAATGGGCTATTCAACCGGCCTAATTCAACCCTATTAAGGGCCCAGTTGGTCCCTAACTGAGTTAGTGGGATTACCTCTTAATTCTAACTCAAATTATAGTCTAACTATGATAATTAAGACATTTAACTAAGCAATTTTGATCTGGTTAGTCAATTGTTCTTCCGGCGAACTTCTCGATGAGCTTACAGTGACTTTCCGACGAACTTCTTGGTGAGTTTCTCGGTGAGCTTCTGGCGAACTTCTTATGAACTCCCGACGAACTTTTAGCGAATTCCTGATAAACTCTCAGCGAGCTTCCGATAAACTTTCAGCATATAGTCCGATTCTTCGACATATCATCCGATATTTGACTCAGACTAACATCTTGCTTTATGCCTTTATTGCTATCGTCGTTAATCCTGCAACACTTATCTTAACATATAGATTAGAACAATAATTTACTAATTGATTTCATCATCAAAATCCGAGATTCAAAAATCTCTCCCTTTTTTATGATGACAATCAATTGATGACGGAGTTAACCTTAACTCCTATCTATATGTCATACTTAAGAAAAGACAAACTTGATTTCACAACCTTGAATTCAAGCTTTTATTCGATTTTAATTAGAAATTTTATGCATTGTGCATCATCATAGTTTCAAGTCAGTACAGTATTAAATGCACAATTTCATCACTTCATGCATGATAAAATGCTTTGGACAGTCTTACATCACTACTTGCATGATACATCATCTTGATATAACCTTTATGATTATTGCATGGTAACATTTAAAAGTTTACAATATTAAAGAGAATCCGACATTGCATCATTGCATGGTAACATTCAAAAGTTTACAACATTAAAGAGTTCACAACATCAAAAGTTCATAACATTAAAGAGTTCACAACATCAAAAGTTCACAACATTAAAGGGTTAACAACATCAAAAGTTCACAACATTAAAGAGTTCACAATATCAAAAGTTTACAACATTAAAGAGTTCACAACATCAAAAGTTCACAATATCAAAAGTTCACAACATTAAAGAGTTCACAACATCAAAAGTTCACAACATTAAAGAGGATCCATCAACTTCTCCCCCTTTATCATCAACAAAAAGATATACATTAGATATTCAGAGAGTGGTAAATCAAAATATCTAAACAGAGTATTAAGTTGTCAATGAATTTGCTACAACTCAGTTAAGATTTGATCTTAACGTAGTTCAAATCGATTCATTCGAGTCCTTATGGCGTCGGTTGACGAGGAGGGTGCTTTCTCTATTGGAGGTGTTACCTCAAAGGGACCAGTAGGAGGAGATTGATTTTGCTTAAATATTGGTGTTTCAAGTTCTCGATCAGGTGGGGGGAGATAAGTCCTTCTAGGTAATCTAGTCCAAGTCCTATTTCTAACTATACATCTTAATCTTCTTAGTAGGTTTTTATTTATGATATTAAATCTATCTATGTAACATCCCTCATTTTTAAAAATTTTATAGATGCTTGTTTGTAAATATGAGGATTAGCTAATAATTCTTTTATATTAAATAATTTTATATTAGAAGTTTATGGCTAGGGACCTAAATATGAATATTAGAAATTTGATATGATTTATGAAAGATTCAGATTTAAGTAAAAGAGAAAAAAATATTGGACATGTGTCACTATCTAACCTAATGGTGCCACCTAAGTTTGTTCTATGGATGACACCTAAGCCTCTTTCATGCATGCTTTCCACCTTGCAACCCTTTTGTTAGTCAAACCTAAGTAACTAGATGAGATATTAAAGGAAAACTTAAGAGCTGCAGCCAGTGTGGGTTTGAGAAGAGAAAGGAAGAAAGAGAAGAAGAAGAAGAAGAAAAAGAAGAAGAAGAAGCTTTGCTTGAGGTTTTGCATCAACTCCCCACATTTGGGAATCAAACTCTTCTAAGGCAAGTGTTATAACCCTATCCCACAAAAATCCTAATCTCTGTTTTCATTTTAATTCTACATAATTTGAAAGATTTCAGCTTAGCATCAAACATTTCTTTTGTTTTGATACAAAGCCATGAATTTGTAATTTTTCAGTAATCTGACCTCTATGCATTGTTTCGGACCTAACTGTTAGTACTAAACTCTGATTTAGGTAAAGCTTAATCCATTTGAAAGTATACTCAAAGACCTTTATTTTGATACTTGGACTAAATGATTTGCAGTTTAAATACCTACTCAGACTTCTATTCCAACTAACCATATAGATTCTGCAAAATAGGGACAGTAATTTCTGACCTTTTGTTGCTTAACTACTTGTAACTTTCTGTTGGGAACTCAGATTCATGTAAAGTATAATTTACTGGAAACTAGACTCAAAATGTTTCTGATTATCTAATTTGAAATTTTTGGAATACAAATACAAACTAAAAACATCTATTTTCTTCGACCCTATGGATTTAGTAAAACAGAGCTGATGTTTTTAGACCTTTCACTTCTAAATTATTTGAAACTCCCTATTGTAAACTCGAATTCATGCAAAGCTTATTTTTCCTAAAGTTAGATAGACACATCTTTCGAATGATAATGTTTTGTATAAATTGGAGTATAATTAGTTATCCAAATAATTCATACAATGTTCCTCTCAAATTCTGCCAAAATCAAGTCTTCAACGATTTTGCCTCTTCTTGTTTCTTCTCTTTGAAAATTTATTTTAGCAAATAAACCCTTACTTCAGTTGAGCTTTACATTACACTTTAAATTCTTATATACTCTTAACCTTCAATTATTTATATACCTGATTTTATTATATAAAGTTCATGTTTGTATCGTAATATTTCGTTATAGGAACATGCATTGCGTTGTTCCGCATGTATTTCCGATATTTCCCAATTTATTGATCACAATACTGTTGAATCTCGTATTCTGATGATGAAAATACTTGATATATGTTTATGATTTAATCTGCGTTTTGAGTGACGCAGGGTGCTTCGATCAGGATGAGACAATTAAAGCAGGAACATCATGTTGTGCCGGAGAAACATGTCAGAAGATTGGACGTCAGGCCGGTGGATCGGTCGACGTATCGACAGAAGGCTTCGGGCCGTGGACTCGGGCATCAGGCCAAGAAGAGCGGGTATTGTGCCAAGGATATTGGAGTTGCGGAGTCAACTGGCCGATTGGGCAATAGGCTGCAGGAAAGGACGATGCGCCGAAGAATCGGACGAAGCGTCGAGGGACCAATGACATGCCGGACAACTTGGTTAATTGCTTAGGATTAATTGTCTCGATCGAAGTTTGTTTACATGTGCAGGATTAACTACGATGAAAGTTAGACAAGCAGCAGGAGTTGCGCCGAAGTCAAGTTCATGATCACGTTGGGAGTTCGAGAGTTCGACGGAAGTTCGGACGGTCGTCGGAGGTTCTGCGAGAACAGATCCGAGAAGTCCAGAAGCTTGCCAAGCGAAGCTCATCGGAACTCGCCAAGTGGATCGTCGCAAAGTCCAGGAGTTTGCCGGAAGTCCACAGGAGCATCACCGAGGGTTCATCGGATGATCGACGGAAGTTCGCCGAAAACTCGTCGGAAGAAGCGATTGACGCACCGAAGCAAAGCTGCAGAAATTGTCTTAGATCTAATCGTAGTTAGCATGTTGATTAAGTTGGAAAATGGGAGGTGATCCCATTAGCTTAATCTTGGGGCAATTGGGCCCCTGAAAGACTGAAATTGGGCCGAATGGAGCTAACCATTCGGACCCTGATTGCACCAGGAGGTGCAACCGCCTAGGCCAGGAGGTGGCACCGCCTGGGCTAAGCCTCCCAGCGAGACTGGGCGGTGCAACCGCCCCAGCCAGGAGGTGGCACCGCCTGAGCTCAGTCTTCGAGCTAGACTGGGTGGTGCAACCTCCCTGACAGAGAGGTGGCACCGCCTGAGCTCGGTCTTCGAGCTCTAGCAGAGAGGTGCAACCGCCTCAGTCAAGAGGTGGCACCGCCTGGGGCTCAGTCTCCGAGCCAGACTCAGGCGGTGCAACCGCCCCTGACAGAGAGGTGCAACCGCTTGGGCTCAGTCCTCGAGCTCTGCCAGGCGTTGCAACCTCTCCAGTCAGGAGGTGCAACCGCCTGATCCCGGAATTCCGGGATTTGATCGTTTTGAGCTCCAAATTTGAACTGGGTTGGGGCCTATAAATACCCCACCCATTCAGCACTGAAAGCACAAAACACACACTCGAAATCTTGCTATCTTTCTGTGTTTCTTAGAGCTCAAAACTGCTAGTTCTCCTCTTTCTATTCTTCAAGTTTGAGTTGTAAAGAGAGGAGAGAAAACTTCTGTAAGGGTTGTCTCCTAAGCCCGTCAAAAGGAGTGAATCTGTAAGAGGGTAGTTGGCCATCGCCTATTGAAGGAAGGCTTCTAGTTGACGTCGGTGACCTCGTCGGTGGAGGAAGCCAAAAGTGGAGTAGGTCAAGACTGACCGAACCACTCTAAATCTCTGGTTTGCGTTTATTTTGAGCATTTTATCATTACTGCAAACCTCTTACATAGCCACTGCTCTCTGCGCCTTTACGAACAAGTTTCTAAGTGCTGATCTTTCCGAATCTGCATTTAGACGTAAATCGGTGTTTTCATACATTACAGTTTACGTTTACGTTTTGATTCTGCAAAACTGTCTTCTGCGCTTTTACGAACGAAGTTTCTAAGTTCAGATCCCTTTAAAACTGCGTTTAGATGTAAACTGCGCAAACTGTGTTTAGACGTAAAACTGCGTTTAGACGTAAAACTACGTTTAGACGTAAAACTGTGTTTAGACGTAAAACTGCGTTTAGACACAAACTGCACTGCGCTTAGACGCAATCTGATTTTAGACGTAAACTGCGCTTAGACGCAAACTACGCTTAAACGCAATCTGCGCTTAGACGCAAACTGCGCTTAGACGCAAACTGCGCTTAGACGCAATCTGAGTTTAGACGTAAACTGCGCTTAGACGCAAACTACGCTTAAACGGAATCTGAGCTTAAATGCAAACTACGCTTAGATGCAAACTGCGCTTAGACGCAATCTGCATTTAGATGCAAACTGCAAACTGCATAAATTGCGCTTAGACGCAAACTGTGTTTAGACATAAACTTCACTTAATCATAAGTAATCTTAGAATTGGCTTTTGCATCAAAATAGTTTTTATCGAACGAACGCAGCTTTCGTTTTTAATCCCTGAAAGATTTCCGCTGCACTAATTCACCCCCCCCTCTTAGTGCTTTCGATCCTAACAATTGGTATCAGAGCGGGGTATTTCTCATTTCGGATTTACACCCGAGAGAAATGGCTCTTCAAGAGGGCTTTTCGATCTTTCGTCCTCCGTTCTTTAACGGATTGGACTACACTTATTGGAAAACTCGAATGAGAGTTTTCTTGATTTCTCTAAATCTGGATTTATGGAATATCATTGAAAACGGTTTTCAACTTCCCTCTAAACCGATGAATGAATGGTCGGATTTAGAGAAGAAGTATTTTTCTTTAAACGCAAAGGCTATGAATACCTTATTTTGCGCTTTGGACAAAAATGAGTTCAATCGGGTTTCTTTGTGCGAAACGACTTTCGATATTTGGCGCGCTCTTGAAATCACGCACGAGGGAACTAGTAGAGTCAAAGACTCGAAAGTTAATATTTTACTGCATGATTTCGAGCTTTTTCATATGAAACCAAGCGAAACCGTTGTTGACATGTACACCCGTTTTACGGATGTCGTCAATGGTTTAAAATCACTTGGTAAAAGCTTTTCGGATTTTGAACTCGTTAACAAAGTTTTGCGCTCACTTTCTAAAACTTGGGATTCAAAAGTAACTGCTATTCAAGAATCGAAAAACTTGAACCAATTTCCACTTGAAGAACTAATTGGTTCATTGATCACATATGAAATGACGTGCAATGCACGTGAAGAACTTGAGAACCACCTTCCAAAGAACAGGAAGGATTTGGGACATAGAACATTTGAAGACCACTCGAGCATAAGCTCAAGTGATGGTGAACTTAAACTACAAATGAAACAAAAATTAAAAAGTAAAAAGAATGGAACTACTTGCTTTGAATGCAAGAAGAAGAACAAAAATTGGGATGAATCGAGCTCCTCTGAAGACGAGGAGAAAATCAACAAAGGCGAGGTGGCAAACTACGCCTTTACGCCTTTCGACGCTGAGGTAATCAAAATGCCTTTAATTTACTTCGAAATTACATGATGTTTTTCATGATGCATTTTTCTTTTTCTTTAAATTTTCTTGAAAATTACATTTTTAATAATTTAATAATGAAAATGCAAAAATATGATCATGCTTGTAATTTTGAAAATGATAATGAAAATTGCATGTCTTATGTTAATGCAAGATAGAAATCTAATGATTGTACACCTAGTGAGATTAAATCTTATTTATGTGCTTGAGAAGCAAGAATGTATATTTTGATGATTTTCATATTGCTTTTCAATGACGATACATGGCTTTTGTCTAGAAGGCTTGATATTTTTCATTGTCTTTGTTTGTTAAATATAATGTATGATTTTGACATAAGAATAAAGATTTGAGATTTTAAAGTTATACATGATGATTTTTGTGATTGATGGTTTTATGATGAAATTCATTTCACGATCCTAAACGTTTATGCATGTTTTCATTTGACATAAATGAAAAGGCATGCTAACATGAAATCGATCACTTAAGATGAAACACTTAAAAAAAAAAAGGAGAGAAATATATGAATTGATGCTATAAACACTATGCTATGATTATCCCATGCTTGCATCACCAAGAAATATATGATTGCTATCATTGCTATATGCCCTGTATCAAGATATCAAACAAAAATTTGCATCATACGAGCTGATATCTTACCATGTGATGCAATGCTACACTTGCTAAAATATTCGAAATGTGTACATCATGCCCTGTATCAAGATATCAAACAAAATCTTGCTTCACAGTTTTACGCATTGATATCTTACCATATGATGAAATGCTACAATTGATGAACACTTGAAATGTAATCCTCTATCTTATTAATTTTTCAATAAATCTATGCTTGTCATACATGAATTTATTGAATGTAATTTTGAGGATGATTTCAGATTTGACAAATGCTTGATTCGTATTTACGACATAAGATACACTTTAAATATGAATCATGCATCAATCATGTTAAATGCTTCAATCATTTTCTATCTCTAGAGTTCTCGATTTTGATGAAATACAAGTGATAAATTCATTTATGATATCTTGTAAATCACTTGAATTATAAATGAGTTTTTTATGATGTGTTAAAAGAATCACTTAAAAAGAAAATGCTTTTCCCATCTTATCGAGATTAATGATTTCATGATATTGTGTGAATCTCGAAATTGATTTTGATGAAATAGTAATAACGTTATTCATGTTATGAATCTTAAAAATGATAATATGCTTCATGTGATAATATGAATACATGAAACACTTATGATATTCCGTGTATTCATAAAATATTTATCTCATCATCCAATAACTCTTCTTGATATTGCTTATGAGATGAAATGAAATAATGCATGAAATACAAATGAGGAGTCAATGATCATGCATAATAGGATGTAATGAATTCTGACATTTAGATACCATCGTTTGAATATCTATGATTATGTTGCCAAAATGATATATCATGAATGCTTGAATATCATGTTTGATATGCTCATGATGATGATTGATTTTTCGGTATTGTGCATAAAAAAAATGAAATGTAATGTTAATGAATTTGTGCATTGAAACTATAATGATGCACAAATAAGAATGATTACTTACCTTTGTCATGATTTAGAAATTGATGTAAAGGGTTTTTCCCTTCTTTTTGACAATGACAAAGGGGGAGATAGATTGCTAGCACAATTCAAGAAAAAGGCAAAAATTACAAAAGAGAAGAAATTGCTATCTTGAACATCACCGATAATTGATAGCTTGAAATGTCAAGAAAATGCAAAAACTTGTTTATTTTCTTGCACATCTAAAGAGAAGATGCAAATGTAACACTTGCCAAATTGTTTGCTTGCCTCATGTAAAACATTATCTCTTGCTAGTTTGGCATTTTGCTAGCTTGCACTTTGCAACGAAAGCAAAAATGACACTTCTCAAAAGAGAAGAAAGAGCTTGTTATCTTGAACATCACAAGCTTGCCAAACAAAAATTGCAAAAGTGCTATCTTGCCTATCTCAAGAAGCAAAACTTGCATATCGTAAAAATTTGCTAGCTTGCAACTTGCATATTTCAAGAAGCAAGAGTTGCCTTCTTGAACATCTCTAAATTGCTAGCTTGCAAGTTCTAAAATGTTGCAACATTGCTAGCTTGCATGTTATAAAAGTGCTATCTTGCATGCTGTAAAACTTGCATATCTAAAACTTGATAGCTTGAATGTTCTAAGCATGATGTAACATTTGCTAAATTTTTCGGCTTCAAAACTGCATGATGATAAAACTTGATATTATATTTTTCATGCAATGAGTTGAACCAATATCACAAACACTTGATTGTGGTACTTCTCCTTTTTGTTGATGACAAAGGGGGAGAAGTATTTGATGACATGACATGCATAAGTATTTGATGACATGACATGCATAAGTTTATGCATAAGTTCATGATAACGTGTTGCAAGTATTCATGATGAATATTGCAATGACTTGAATTCAGTTTGAATTCAAGGTTCTATCAATACGGCATATTGATAGGGGGAGTTTGTTTGAACTCTGGGAGTTAAGGTTAACTCCGTTTATGATGACATGTTGCTTAGATTTTTGAATCTAAGAGTTTCTATCAATATGGCATATTGATAGGGGGAGTTTGTTTAAACTCCGGGAGTTAAGTTTAACTCCGTCATCAAGTAGTTGTCATCATAAAAAAGGGGGAGATTGTTGAATCTCGTATTTTGATGATGAAAATACTTGATATATGTTTATGATTTAATCTGCGTTTTGAGTGACATAGGGTGCTTCGATCAGGATGAGACAATTAAAGCAGGAACATCATGTTGTGCCGGAGGAACATGTTAGAAGATTGGACGTCGGGCCGGTGGATCGGTCGACGTATCGACAGAAGGCTTCGGGCCGTGGACTCGGGCATCGGGCCAAGAAGAGTGGGTATTGTGCCAAGGATATCGGAGTTGCGGAGTCAATTGGCCGATTGGGCAATAGGCTGCAGGAAAGGACGATGTGCCGAAGAATCGGACGAAGCGTCGAGGGACCAATGACAAGCCGGACAAATTGGTTAATTGCTTAGGATTAATTGCCTCGATCGAAGTTTGTTTACATGTGCAGGATTAACTACGATGAAAGTTAGACAAGTAGTAGGAGTTGCGCCGGAGTCAAGTTCATGTTCACGTTGGGAGTTCGAGAGTTCGACGGAAGTTCGGACGGTCGTCGGAGGTTCTGCGAGAACAGATCCGAGAAGTCCAGAAGCTTGCCAATCGAAGCTCGTCGGAACTCGCCAAGTGGATCGTCGCAAAGTCCAGGAGTTTGCCGGAAGTCCGTAGGAGCATCACCGAGGGTTCATCAGATGATCGACGGAAGTTCGTCGGAAACTCGCCGGAAGAAGCGATTGACGCACCGAAGCAAAGCTGTAGAAATTGTCTTAGATCTAATCGTAGTTAGCACGTTGATTAAGTTGGAAAATGGGAGGTGATCCCATTAGCTTAATCTTGGGGCAATTGGGCCCCTGAAAGACTGAAATTGGGCCGAATGGAGCTAACCATTCGAACCCTGATTGCACCAGGAGGTGCAACCGCCTAGGCCAGGAGGTGGCACCGCCTGGGCTAAGCTTCCCAGCGAGACTGGGCGGTGCAACCGCCCCAGCCAGGAGGTGGCACCGCTTGAGCTCAGTCTTCGAGCTAGACTGGGCGGTGCAACCTCCCTAACAGAGAGGTGGCACCGCCTGAGCTCGGTCTTCGAGCTCTGGCAGAGAGGTGTAACCGCCTCAGTCAAGAGGTGGCACCGCTTGGGGCTCAGTCTTCGAGCCAGACTCAGGCGGTGCAACCACCCCTGACAGAGAGGTGAAACTGCCTGGGCTTAGTCCTCGAGCTCTGCCAGGCAGTGCAACCTCTCCAGTCAGGAGGTGCAACCGCCTGATCCCAGAATTCCGGGATTTGATCGTTTTGAGCTCCAAATTTGAACTGGGCTGGGGCCTATAAATACCCCACCCATTCAGCACTGAAAGCACATAACACACACTCGAAATCTTGCTATCTTTCTGTGTTTCTTAGAGCTCAAAACTGCTAGTTCTCCTCTTTCTATTCTTCAAGTTTGAGTTGTAAAGAGAGGAGAGAAAACTTCTGTAAGGGTTGTCTCCTAAGCCCGTCAAAAGGAGTGAATCTATAAAAGGGTAGTTGGCCTTCGCCTATTGAAGGAAGGCTTCTAGTTGACGTCGGTGACCTCGTTGGTGGAGGAAGCCAAAAGTGGAGTAGGTCAAGACTGACCGAACCACTCTAAATCTCTGGTTTGCGTTTATTTTTAGCACTTTATCATTACTGCAAACCTCCTACATAGCCACTACTCTCTGCGCCTTTACGAACAAGTTTTTAAGTGCTAATCTTTCCGAATCTGCATTCAGACGTAAATCGGTGTTTTCATACATTACAGTTTACGTTTACGTTTTGATTCTGCAAAACTGTCTTCTGCGCTTTTACGAACGAAGTTTCTAAGTTCAGATCCCTTTAAAACTGCGTTTAGACGTAAACTGCGCAAACTGTGTTTAGACGTAAAATTGTGTTTAGACGTAAAACTACGTTTAGACGTAAAACTGTGTTTAGACGTAAAACTGCATTTAGACGCAAACTGCACTGCGCTTAGACGCAATCTGATTTTAGACGTAAACTGCGCTTAGACGCAAACTACGCTTAAACGCAATCTGCGCTTAGACACAAGCTGCGCTTAGATGCAAACTGCGCTTAGACGCAATCTGAGTTTAGACGTAAACTGCGCTTAGACGCAAACTGCGCTTAAACGCAATCTGAGCTTAGATGCAAACTGCGCTTAGATGCAAACTGCGCTTAGACGCAATCTGCATTTAGACGCAAACTGCAAACTGCATAAATTGCGCTTAGACGCAAACTGTGTTTAGACATAAACTTCACTTAATCATAAGTAATCTTAGAATTGGCTTTTGCATCAAAATAGTTTTTATCGAACGAACGCAGCTTTCATTTTTAATCGCTGAAAGATTTCCACTGCACTAATTCACCCCCCCCTCTTAGTGCTCTCGATCCTAACAAATACCCTTTTATACTCTGGCATTTATGGGATTATTTGAACTATTACTATAAATGGTAAAAGGATTATTTGGAACTTTGCCAGAAATGGTAAAGGGAATATGCTTAGAGCCCGCGATGCTTTGTCGGCCCCCTCTGGCATCATCCAGACTTGGATGGATGACGCTCCCAAACGTGGGAGATTATGTTTGGGATCCCACTTCATCTTCTATGTATTTGATATAATATCCAAAGCTTTGGTTGTGTTTCTATGCATGCTTTGGATAAGAATAAAATGAATGTAACGTCATGTGACATTTGAGCTTCTATTCATGTTTTATTCTTTGATATGTTCCAAAATGATATATACTCCGAAATACTTCATTTATTATTGATATGCTCCGAAATGCTTCCTATGCCATTGATACACTCTAAAATGTTTAATATGTCATTGATATGTTCCGAAGCATTTCATCCATCATTGATATGTTCCAAAATATTTCATCTACCATTGTTATGCTCCTATTAGCCCTTACTCCATTGTTATGAACAAAACATGCTTCGAACGATACAACATTGTAATTTTGTATTCGTCGAGTGGCTAATTTCTAACTCTTGTATCTCTGAATTATATTTTGAAATCTTATTTGTTCGAAATTATCCTCTTTGCCACGGATATGTTAGTCACTTGCTGTGCTCTATGTGCTCACTCCATTGCTAATAATTTTTTTTAGGATAGCTTGTAGCTTGCTAAAATATTTAAATTAGACTTTGACAGTGGAAAGCTAGAAGACTTTGGGTAAACCCTTATTAGATGATTTGTTTTTATTGTATAAGTGTACTTAGTATCTAATAAAATGTTTATGGTAAATATGAACTTATAAGTTTTGTAAATATTTAAAAAGTACCTCTCATGTTAGGATTTTAGGAATGTTAAGTTAAAATTGTGTAATGATATAAACATATGGTACATGTTGATTTTATGATTGTATAGATTCCCACAACTATGGATTAATGATGTGGCTATGGTTTAGTTGAGTAGGCTTTGGATTTTATGAATTATTAAGTGATATAATGTATGATTATAAACTACACAGGTTTTGTAAATTGTGGAGTGTAGTGATGAATTCTGACTTGAATGTTTTCTTAGAATCCTCAAATATGTGTTTGGATAGTGGAATGTTTGTTGAATTCTAATATTATCAATTTTGAGTTAGGTTCATACCTCTTGAATGAGGATTAAATTCAGGGGTCGTGACAGAGATAGTAGCAGAGCATAGTTTGAGGATCATCGAGATATTTGATATGTTTGATATGCACAATATATTGAGGTCTAGTAAACTATATTGATTAGTAAAAATTTTGTTTGATGTCCTTTAGGAATCTAGGATGACGAGGACATTTGATCCTCATACTTCATCTATTTCTTATTAATTAATGGGGATGACAGGGTTGATCAGAAATATTAAATTAGAGTGGCGCGACAGAAGCGTGGTGAACCTAATTCATTAGTGGTACAATAGTAGCAAAATAATGGGCAATGTGAATGAAGAAGATATTTGATGTACGAAATTCTTCTAACGATCAAAAGATTTCTTTTGCCACCTTTGTATTAGAAGTAGAGGCTGGGCACTGGCGGAAAATAATAAAAATATGATTAAAAATAAATCAAAAAGTGACAACAAGAGGGTCAAGACATTTGGATTTGAAAAGAGAAGTCACTGCAGAAGACTCAATGATGTTGATGGCCTCAATCTAGGTGCAAAATTTTGAACTTATCTTTTCATCGAAAGAGGTATGATAAATTTAGACTAAATGAGTGTAACATCTTCCATTTTTGAAAATTTTATAGATGCTTGTTTGTAAATATGAGGATTAGCTAATAATTCTTTTATATTAAATAATTTTATATTAGAAGTTTATGGCTAGGGACCGAAATATGAATATTAGAAATTTGATATAATTTAGGAAAGAATCAAATTTAAGTTCAAGAAAAAAAAATGGTGGACATGTGTCACTAGCTAACCTAATGGTGCCACCTAAGTTTGTTCTATGGATGACACCTAAGCCTCTTTCATGCATATTTGCCACCTTGTAACCCTTTTGTTAGTCAAACCTAAGTAATTAGATGAGAGATTAAAAGAAAACTTAAGAGCGGCAACTAGTGTGGGTTTGAAAAGAGAAGAGAAGAAGAAGAAGAAGAAGAAGAAGCTTTGCTTGAGGTTTTGCATCAACTCCCCACATTTAGGAATCAAACTCTTCCAAGGCAAGTGTTCTAACCCCATCCAATAGAAATTCTAATCTCTGCTTTTATTTTAATTCTATATAATTTGAAAGATTTTAGCTTAGCACCAAACATTTCTTTCGTTTTGATACAAAGCCATGAGTTTGTAATTTTTCAGTAATCTGACCTCTATGCATTGTTTCGGACCTAACTTTTAATACTAAACTCTGATTTAGGCAAAGCCTAATCCATTTGAAAGTATACTCAAAGACCTTTATTTTAATATATAGACTGAATAATTTGGAGTTTAAATGCCTACTTAGACTTCTATTCCCACTAACCCTACAGATTCTATAAAATAGGGACTGTAATTTTTGACCTTTTGTTACTTAACTGCTTGTAACTTTCTGTTGGGAACTCCGATTCATGTAAAGTATAATTTATTAGAAACTAAACTCAAAACTTTTTTTGTGCTTACCGATTTGAAATTTTTGGAACACAAATGCAAACTAAAAATATCTATTTTCTTCGACCTTGTGGATTCAGTAAAATAGAGTTGATGTTTTTAGATCTTTCACTTCTAAATTATTTATAGCTCCCTGTTATAAACTCAAATTCATGCAAACCTTATTTTTCTTAAAACTAGACAGACATATCTTTTGCATGATACCTATTTTGTATAAATTGGAGTATAATTGGTTATCAAAATAATTCATATAATGTGCCTCTCAAATTTTGCTAGAATTGAGCTTTCGTAGATTTCACCTCTTCTTGTTTCTTCTCTTTGGAAATTGATTTTAGTAAAAAAAACCCTTACTTCAATTAAGCTTTACATTATTGCTTTAAATTCCTATATACTCTTGTCCTTCAATTATTTATATACCTGATTTTATTATGTAAAGTTCATGTTTGTATTGCAATGTTTCGTTATAGGCACATGCATTCTGTTGTTCCACATGTGTTTCCGATATTTCCCAATTTATTATTCATAATACCCTTTTGTACTATGGTATTTGTTGGATTATTTAGACCTTTGCTAGAATTGGTAAAGGAATTATTTGGACCTTTGCCAGAAATGGTAAAGGGTATCTGCTTAGAGCCCACAATGCTCTATCGGCCCTCTCTGGCTTCATCTAGATGTGGATGGATGACGCTCCCAAACATGGGAGATTATGTTTGGGATCACACTTCTCTTCTATGTGTTTGACATGATATTCAAAGCTTTGGCTATGTTTCTATGTATGCTTTGGATAAAAATAGAATGAATACAACGTTATATGACATTTGTGTTTCTGTTCATGTTTTGTTCTTTGATATGTTCCAAAATGCTATATACTTCGAAATATTTCATTTGTTATTGATATGCTCCATAATGCTTCCTATGCCATTGATATACTCTAAAATGCTTCATATGCCATTGATATATTCTGAAGCATTTCATTTGCATTGATATATTTCAAAAATATTTCATCTACCATTATCATGCTCCAATTAGCCCTTACTCCATTGTTATGAACAAAACATGCTTCGAACGATACAATATTATAATTATGTATTTGTCGAGTGGCTAATTTCGAACTCTTATATCTCTGACTTGTATTTTGAAACCTTATTTGTTCGAAACTATCCTCTTTACCATGGATATGTTAGTCACTTATTGAGCTCAATGTGTTCACTCCGTTGCTAATAATTTTTTTCAGGACATCTTGTCGCTTGCTAAAATGTTTAAATTAGGCTAAGGTAGTGGAAAGCTAAAAGACTTTAGGCAAACCCTTATTGGATGATATGTTTTTGTTATATAAGTGTACTTGGTATCTAATAGAATGTTTATGGTAAATATGAACTTATGAGTTTTGTAAATGTTTAAAAAGTACCTCTCATGTCAGGATTTTGGGAATGTTAAGTTAAAATTATGTAATGATATAAACATGTAGTACATGTTGGTTTTGTGATTATATAGATTCCCATAACTATGGATTTATAATGTGGCTATGGTTTAGTTGAGTAGGCTTTAGATTTTATGAATCATTAAGTGATATGATGTATGATTATAAACTACACAGGTTTTGTGAATTATGGATTATAAAGGTGAATTATGACTTGAATATTTTCTTAGTATCCTCAAATGTGTGTTTGGATCCTGGAATGTTTGTTGAATTCTAATATTATCAATTTTGAGTTAGGTTCACACCTCCTGAATGAGGATTAAATTCAGGGGGCGTGATAATCTAGTTGCAAGATTTCTTCATCAGGTGCAATGACTATGTCATGTGCATGGATTAATCTAGTGATCAAGCCACCATATGGAAGCATCATATCTTTTTTTAATAGTTTAATTATGTTTTGTTGTATCAGATAACCAAAACAGTTGTCGTGTCCTTTCATAATCTAATATATCATTCCTAATTTCATTTGGCTAACTTCATCATAATGATATTGTTTTGGAAGAATACTACTTATCAAGATATGATGAAGCAATTTGGTGTTGTAAAGTAGTAAATGTTCATAACTTTTTGGAAGGATAGACAAGTTTGGATTACTAAAGATAGTACCTAAAGCTTCAGAATAAGTAGTCTCAACTGATTCTTCGTCTCATTATCCTCTAAAGTAACAACCTCTTAGCAATTCCTATGAGGTTGCAAATTACGTTTTCCGTAATGGGTATGTGATGTTTTAAAAGATAAGTGGATACCCTATCGTATTCATCCACATGTAAATTGTTATAAAACAGCCTAACATGTTTAGGATAAATATGTTCACTTATTTGAAAAATTGGGAGGATATCTAAGTTAGCAAACCATTGAATTAGTTCCAGATTACTCAATTCCTTTAGATCTATATATTTACCTTTATGAACATTTCTAGATTTAATGGTTGGGAATTTAAGGGTATGTTGAAGAGAATCAAAGAGTAGGGAATCATAGGTTTGTAATCCTAAAAAAAAAGTTAATTCCTCAGTAAGCTCATTTCAAACTCTTGACTGATACTCTTGGTAAACGATTTGCATAAGAATTCATTTGTAGAACCAAAAATAATATCATCAATATAAATTTGAATAATAAGAAATTTATTTTTAAAATTTTTAATAAACAATGTAGTATCGACCTTACTTTTAGATAAATTATTTTGGATGAGAAAGGAGCTAAGTCTCTCATACCAAGCCCTTGGGGCTAATTTTAATCCATAGAGAGTTTTAGTCAATTTAAACACATGATTCGAAAAATTATCATTCTCAAATCCGGGAGGTTGTTCAACATAAACTTCTTCGGAAATAAAGCCATTACAAAAAATACTTTTGACATCCTTTTGAAATTACTTAAAATTATTATTACTAGTATAGACAGGGAGTATTCTTATAGTATTTAATCTTGCCATGGGAGAGAAGGTTTCTTCATAATCAATACATTCTTCTTGGTTGAAATCCTTGGATACTAATCTAGCCTTGTTTCTAACCACAATACCAAATTTATCTTACTTGTTTCTAAAGACCGATTTAGTACCAATAACTAAATGGTCACTAGGTTTTTGAACAAGCTCCCACACCTCATTTCTCTCAAATTGGTTCAACTCTTATTGCATTGCGATAACCCATGAATCATCTTTCAAAGCCTCGTCAATACATTTAGGTTCAATTTGAGAAAGAAAAGCGGCGTTGGCACAAAAATTTTTAAGAGAAGAACGGGTTTGTACCCCTTTTAATGTGTCTCCTAGGATTAACTCCTTAAGATGAGTAACTACATACTTCCATTCTTTGGATAAGGATGTTTCAAAAAAAGATGTATCCAAGTTGCTAGTTGGAGGAGAGGGTTCATTTAAATTTAAAGCATCAAAATTAAGATCATCATCAAACTTATTTTTCTTAAATTCGGAGACTTTATTAAAGACAACATGAATAAACTCTTCTATGACCTAGGTTCTTTTATTAAAGACACGAAAGATTTTTGAAATAGAAGAATAACCAAGAAAAATACCTTCATCGGATTTTGCATTAAACTTTCCTAAGGCATTATTTTTATTCAAGATAAAACATTTACAAATGAAAACTTTTTAAGTATGAAACATTGGGATTTTTTTCGTTCCACAATTCATAGGGAGTTTTGGAAAGTAAAGGTCTTACTATAATCCTATTCATGACATAGTATGTTGTATTAACGGCTTAGGCCCAAAAATATTTAGGTAGGCCATGTTCGTTCAACATGGTACTTGCCATTTCTTGTAAATTTCTATTTTTTCTTTTGACTACTCCATTTTGTTGAGGATTTCTCAAAGTAGAGAAATTATAGTTGTATCCATTAGATTCATAAAAATTTTAGAAATCACAGTTTTGGAATTCGCTACCGTGATCACTCTAAATTGATGAAATCATAAAGCCTTTTTCATTTTGAACAAGTTTACAAAACTTAGAAAAATACCTAAAGCAATCACTTTTGTGTGTCAAGAAGTACGTCTAAGTGTATCTACCATAATCGTCCATAATTACCAAGGCGTATTTGCTACCTCCTAGGCTTGATATATCTATTGGTCCAAACAAATCCATATGGATCAATTGCAATAGTCTAGAGGTGCTTATTTGATTCTTTGGTTTGAAACTACCTTTTATTTATTTTCCTAGTTAAGATGCATCACATACATTATTTTTAACAAACTTAATGTTGGAATACCTCTTACAAGTTCTTTAGATGAGATTTGAGAGATTAGTTTCATGCTAGCATGACCTAATCTCCTATATCAAAGCCAAGCATCATCATTTAAAACCGAAAAACATATTTCATTACAAAAATCATCAATGTCAATAGTATATATATTATTTTATTTTAGGGCTATGGTGTGTTTGTGTGGCTGTTCAATAATGCAAGCATTGGATTCAAATCTAGTGACGTATCTTTTATCATATAATTAACTAATGCTCAAAAGATTATTCTTTAAGTCATCAACCAAAAATACATCTTTAATCAAAAAGTAGGATTTATTACCTATGGTTCCCTTGCCAATGGTTTTACCTTTGTTGTTGTCTCCGAAGGTGACACACCCTTCGTCTAGGCTAGCGAGCTTATAGAATTGAGATGGATCTCCAATCATGTGCATTGAGCATCTACTATCAAGGTACCATCTATTGCTTCTAGCTTGTGGTGGTAAATATTTCTGTTAGGATCGGAGCGACACTAAGAGGGGGGGGGGGAGTGAATTAGTGCAGCGGATTAAAACTTCGGTTTCGATAAATCTTTCGTACGATAAGAATGGAACTTGAAAAGCTAAACTTGAAAGCGTATTCTTAAAGTTGTGAAGCAAAGGTAATAAGGAACTAAAGCATGTAAGAAGGTTTGCAGTAATGTAAATAGCAATAATGAAATGCAAACCAGAGATTACGTCGATTTTAGAGTGGTTCGGTCAAATGACCTACATCCACTTGCGAGGCCCCTCTTCGATGAGGCTCCCACCTTCCACTAGCAAATCTCTTGAAATGGAAGGGCAAATACCCCTCTTACAACCTTTTATAAGCAGTTCAACCTCTTACAAATTTTCAGCAAGAAAGAATGAGGAGAACTCTAGCAAATTGAAAACAAGAAAGGCAAAGACTCTTCTAAGACTTTTCTCTCAATCACTTGCTGCACAAAAGTTGTATTCTCAGCTGAGACTTGAGGGGTATATATAGGCCTCAAGAGGATTCAAATTTGGGCTCCAAAAATTTGAATTCTCTTATGTTCTCGATGCTGGCGGTGCCACCGCCTGTCGACCGTTGCACTGGCGGTGCCACCGCCCGACTTCTCGGGTGCTGGGCGGTGACACCGCCCAGTCAAGCGGTGCCACCGCCCAGCTCTCGGGTGCTGGGCGGTGCCATCGCCAGACCCTTACAGCTTACTAGTTTGGGCTCCAAACTTGGCCCAAACCAGTCCAAACTCGGGCCCAATTGGCCCATACTTGGGTTATAGGATTAATACCTAATCCTAACCCTAAGTAACATACTAACTACGAATTTAAAGACATTTTCTAAGCTATTACAAAGTCTGCAAGTCAAGACTTCTTTCGACGAGCTTCCGGCGAACTTCCGATGGTCTTCCGACAAACTCTCGGAAACCATTCTGCGGACTCCCGACAAGCTCGTAGACTTCACGATTTGATCTCGGCGAGTTCCAATGAGCTTCTTTGGCAAGCTCCGATCTTTCTCGGTGAGCTCCGTGAACTTCCGACGAACCTTTTGGCGAGCTTCCGAAAAACCCTTTGGCAAGCTCCCTACTCATTCTAGGCTAGTTCCGGCAGCATTCCCGACGAACCTTCGGACTTCCGTCGAACTCTCGAACTCCCAACGAATCTTTCGTGCTTGACTCCGGCACTTTGTTTCGCTTTATGTCTTCATCGTTATCGTAGTTAATCCTGCACACACAAGCCAAAACTCTACTCCGATCTAGACAATTATTACAACGCGAATTGACATTCTGTTGCCCGGCACGTCATTGGTTGGCGCTTCGTCCGATTCTTTGGTGCATTGTCCTCTCTTGCGGCTTGTTGCCCAATCGACGGTTGACCTCCGCAACCCCAATATCCTTGGCGCAATTCCACTCTCCTTGGCCCGACGCCCGACGTCCGAAGCCTTCTGCCGTCCAATACCCTAACGTGATCTCCTCCGGCACAACGTCAATTCCTCCTGCGTTAATTGTCTAATCCTGATCGAGTAGACCTACATCACTCAAAATGCAGTTAAACATAAACATAATTATCAATTAGTTTCATAATCAAAATACGAGATTCAACAATCTCCCCCTTTTTTATGATGACAACTAATTGATGACTAACGGAGTTAACTTTAACTCCCCGGAGTTTAACCAAACTCCCCCTATCAATATGCCATTGATAGAACACTTGGATTATCCCAAATCCAAGTAACATTCATCACTAGTTCTGATAAATATTTAAACCATCATGCAAATATATAAAATATTCAATTTAATGCATGAAGTCATCAATATACTTCTCCCCCTTTGTCATCAACCAAAAGGAGAAGTTCCTACTCTTATATGTTTAGAGAAAAAAAAAGTTTCATACATTGCATGAAAAACATAGTATCAAATTTTATCATCATGCAATCTAGCAATTAAAGATGTGTAAGTTTAGCATGTTTGCATTTCTTGATATAACAACTAATTGCTTCTCTTTATACTACATGCTAGCAAGTTTCAAGCTAGCAAATTTTTGCTTCCTTTGCAATGTTTGAGCTAGCAATTTTGCTTCCGTAACAAGTTAGCTTGCTTTGTATTTTGAGATAGACAAGATAGCACATTTGCTTTTTTTGAGATAGCAACTCTTTTGAGATAGTGATCTTAGCAAATTTTACATCATGCAAAGTAGCAAATTTTTGTGATGTTCAAAATAGTAAGTTCTTTCTTCTCTTTAAAGAAGTGCTATTTTTGCTTCCTTTACAAAGTGCAAGCTAGCAAAGTTTTTGAAAAAGTGAGCAAGTTTTGCAACATACAAGCTAGTAAAAATTTCGAAAGCAAATGCAAGATAGATTTCTTATGTAGGCCCATGACTCTTGCTTCCTTTTGCAATGTGCAAGTTGCAAGTTTTTGAAATATCCAAGTTCAACATTGGATACCAACATTGCATAATTAACATAATCTCCTAGTTTTATCATTATGCAATTTTGCTATCATCATAGATATGCAAGGTAGTATGATAGTAATTTCTACAACATACAAGCTAGCAAATTTTACAATATTTTTAGAGCATGCAAGCTAGTAGTTTTGAGATGTACAAGAAAGCAACCCTTGCTTCTTGAAATATACAAGTTTGCTAGATGTTCACGTTAGCATGTTTTGCTTCTTCTTGACTTGTGCAAGCTAGCTATTTCCCCCTTTGTCATTGTCAAAAAGAAGGGAAGAACAATACAATCATGTAATTCATTTCCCTTTACTATAATTTTCAAATCATGACAAGGGTAAATAACAAAGATAAAATTGATTGTCAAAAGACATATATCATTTTTGACAAATTTCTTCAATTGTAAATAGAAAACATGATATGAAACAATCTTGATTCAAAAGGAAAACTCAAGTTATAAATTATCAAGATATCAAGTAGCGTATCATGGTTTACAAGAACAAGTTTCTTGTTAGTTAATAGCGAAAAGAATCATAGGAGAACAAAATCTCAATTCATGCATATAAAATCTTATGATTCACATCATATGTAATACATCACATACATCATCAAAATAAAAGGCTTAAGTATTGCATATATCATTCCAAATCATAAATATTTCAACTCATGATGGTATTAATTTGTCAAATTGCATCCTACCAAGCATGATCATAACTTTTCATTTGTATGCATCAAAATAATCTCAAGAGTATTTCATGCATAATTTTATATCACCACATAAGGAATATCAAGAAGAAAATAATTGGGTGATAAACATTTCATGAATATAAGGAATTACATAAAAATTTTATCATGAAGGATTAGAACATGTGAATACCAAAAGACATGATTTCTTTTTGAAAAACCTACTCATAAATAATCAAAAGAAAATCTTAGGAGATCGATTAATGAAAAATCTTGATTCATAATAAATCTTAATTTGTAAATATCACGGAATCAAGATCATGATTTTAGATAAAACTCATTCAAATTCAAATCGTCTAAATCATCAAAATCTCAACATTTCTTTCAAGAGATTCAAAATGGCATAAATAATTTTATTGATCTCTTAGGTATAAATCAATAAGAAAGAGAAAAAGAAAATTTTCAATAAAAAATCTTGCCTCCTTTTGTTTCAACTTATTGATTGATTCCATGCATGCATGTCCTTTTCTTTCAAATCCATGCATCATCGTTTTAAAAAAAAAAAAATCAAAGATCATCAAGATAAAAAAGTGCAACACATAATTCCAAAAAAAAATTGATTTCAACTCATTACTTCAAGTCAAACATGATTTCATTTAATCAAAATTGAATAACTTCAAGACCAATAAATCATCATGTATAATAATCATCAAGTATGATACAAACTTTTCAAAATATTTATCATGATAAGGCATATAATCCAAAGAAACTATTAAACATAAAGCATATTCATCAATGATGGTTTCATTGGGCATAAGGTATTTTCAAACAAAATCATTTTGTTATTTGTTGTAGTCATGCATTTTTCTTTTTAGGTGAATATATCTTTTCATACTTAGTTTGCATACAAAATCCATGCATCGTTTTTAAAAGCAACTTTCATCATGATAAAAATCGATAATCCATGAATCATAAAAGATCATTATGGAAGTCATCAATAATTAATAAACTATAAATTACCCAAAACTCATCATCATCATGCATAGTTTCAAAAAATAAATTCATTAGGCATGATATCATATTTCATAAGGCATTTTTAATCAAAATCATACAATTTTCATAATTATTTTCAAAATTACTAGAATGATAAGCATGATTTCCATTTTTTTTATTTTCATGTAATTTTTAAGAAAATTAATCCTAAACTAAATAAAAAATAACTCATGAAAAGTATTATGTAATTTCAAAATAATTCAAGAGAGTTGAGTTACTTACCTTGTAGTCGAAGCCCGTCAAAGCCCAATTCGTCGTTTCACCTTTAGAAGTTCTTGATTCATCCTTGGTTGCCTTCCTCTTCTTTGGCCTCTTCCTCCGTTCAAGTTCATTGTTTATTTTAGATTTTTGTTTAATAAACTTATTAAGATTTAGTGTTCGAAGTTCAAGTTCATCATTGTCCTCATCACTTGAGTCATCGCTCAAGTGGTATTCATTTGTCCGGAGTTCCAAATCCTTCCTATTCTTTGGAAGGTGATTTTGTTCATCATGTTCATCATGTGTATTGTGCACCATTTCATATGTCATCAACGAACCGATTAGTTCTTCAAGTGGAAAAATATTTAAATCTTTTATTTCTTGTATTGCGGTTATTTTAGAATCCCAACTTTTTGGAAGGGATCTTAAGATTTTAGTGACTAGTTCAAAATTAGAAAAACTTTTACCAAGAGCTTTGAGTCCATTGATGACATCCGTGAAATGGGTGTACATGTCTCCGATGGACTCACTTGGTTTCGTCCGGAAAAGTTCATAAGAATGCACAAGAATATTGATTTTGGACTCTTTCACTTGGCTAGTGCCTTCATGAGTGACCTCTAGAGTTCTCCAAATATCAAAAGCCGAGTCACACATCGAAATGCGATTATATTCATTTTTGTTAAGTGCACAATATAAGGCATTCATAGCCTTTGCATTTAGAGAAAACATCTTCTTCTCCAAATCATTCCAATGGTTCATTGGAAGAGAAGACATTTCAAATCCATTTTCGACTATGTGCCATAAATTCAAATCCAACGAAAGTAAGAAAACTCTCATTCGAGTTTTCCAATAAGTGTAGTCCGTCCCATTAAACAACGGTGGACGAACAACCGATAAGCCCTCTTAAAAGCCATGAAGAGCCATTTCTCTCGGGTGTAAATCCGAAATGAGAAATACCGGGCTCTGATACTAATTGTTAGGATCGGAGCGGCACTAAGAGGGGGGGGGGGTGAATTAGTGCAGCGGATTAAAACTTCGGTTTCGACAAATCTTTCGTACGATAAGAATGGAACTTGAAAAGCTAAACTTGAAAGCGTATTCTTAAAGTTGTGAAGCAAAGGTAATAAGGAACTAAAGCATGTAAGAAGGTTTGCAATAATGTAAATAGCAATAATGAAATGCAAACCAGAGATTACGTCGATTTTAGAGTGGTTCGGTCAAATGACCTACATCCACTTGCGAGGCCCCTCTTCGATGAGGCTCCCACCTTCCACTAGCAAATCTCTTGAAATGGAAGGGCAAATACCCCTCTTACAACCTTTTACAAGCAGTTCAACCTCTTACAAATTTTCAGCAAGAAAGAATGAGGAGAACTCTAGCAAATTGAAAACAAGAAAGGCAAAGACTCTTCTAAGACTTTTCTCTCAATCACTTGCTGCACAAAAGTTGTATTCTCAGCTGAGACTTGAGGGGTATATATAGGCCTCAAGAGGATTCAAATTTGGGCTCCAAAAATTTGAATTCTCTTATGTTCCCGATGCTGGCGGTGCCACCGCTTGTCGACCGTTGCACTGGCGGTGCCACCGCCCGACTTCTCGGGTGCTGGGCGGTGCCACCACCCAGTCTGGCGGTGCCACCGCCAGACCCTTACAGCTTACTAGTTTGGGCTCCAAACTTGGCCCTAACCAGTCCAAACTCGGGCCCAATTGGCCCCTACTTGGGTTATAGGATTAATACCTAATCCTAACCCTAAGTAACGTGCTAACTATAAATTTAAAGACATTTTCTAAGCTATTACAAAGTCTGCAAGTCAAGACTTCTTTCGACGAGCTTCCGGCGAACTTCCGACGGTCTTCCGACAAACTCTTGGAAACCATTCTGCGGACTCCCGACAAGCTCGTAGACTTCACGATTTGATCTCGGCGAGTTCCAATGAGCTTCTTTGGCAAGCTCCGATCTTTCTACGTGAGCTCCGTGAACTTCTGACGAACCTTTTGGCGAGCTTCCGAAAAACCCTTCGGCAAGCTCCCTACTCATTCTCGGCTAGTTCCGGCAGCATTCCCGACGAACCTTCGGACTTCCGTCGAACTCTCGAACTCCCAACGAATCCTTCGTGCTTGACTCCGGCACTTTGTTTTGCTTTATGTCTTCATCGTTATCGTAGTTAATCCTGCACACACAAGCCAAAACTCTACTCCGATCTAGACAATTATTACAACGCGAATTGACATTCTGTTGCCCGGCACGTCATTGGTTGGCGCTTCGTCCGATTCTTTGGTGCATCGTCCTCTCTTGCGGCTTGTTGCCCAATCGGCAGTTGACCTCCACAACCCCAATATCCTTGGCGCAATTCCACTCTCCTTGGCCCGACGCCCGACGTCCGAAGCCTTCTGCCGTCCAATACCCTGACGTGATCTCCTCCCGCACAACGTCAATTCCTCCTACATTAACTGTCTAATCCTGATCGAGTAGACCTGCATCACTCAAAATGTAGTTAAACATAAACATAATTATCAATTAGTTTCATCATCAAAATACGAGATTCAACAATTTCTACAAAAAAAGATGATTTTTAGGTACCCATTTGACCTTGGGTGCCTCAAAAATCGATCAACTTAACTTATCATTTTGCATGGAGTTCTTTATGGTCCCTTTAGGAACCCAAATCAATTTGTGTAGACTATATCTCTTAAACGGACATTTATAAGTAACATGTCCAAATTTGTAACAAAAGTTATATTTGTTTCGGGGTGAAACATGCAAAGTTGGACCTTTAACAAAGATAGTTGGATTTTTATGAGTGTTACTCACAAAGCTGATTCCATCTCTTCTATGAACATGATTCTTACTTACAAGGAATATGTTTAAGGATTTGTTACCTATTTCAAATTTTTCTAAGGTTTCATGTAGTTGCAAATTCTCCTTTTTAAGTATTTTTAATTCATCACATTTTGTGCAAGGAGCTAATATATCATCATGCTTAATTTTTAATCTATCAAAATCACTAACAAGAGAAGCATGCTCTTTTTTCAATAGTTTATACTTTTTACTAACTAATTTATATTCATCAAATAAATCATAAAAAGCATTTAATAATTTATCAAAAGATAATTGAGCTTCAATCGAGTTACTTACCTCATCGAGATATGCCATCAATGCATAGTTAGCAACTTGCTCTTTGTTGGTTAGCTCCTCTTTTTTGGATGCACTTGAGTCATCCCAAGTTGCTTTAAGTGCTTTCTTCTTTTTTGGTTGCTTCCTCTTCACTTAAAGACATTCACTTTTGAAGTGTCCCAGCTTCTTGCATTCATAGCAAATGGTTTGGTCCTTTTTTAGTTTATTTTTATTTTTAGTTTTATTTCTTCTTATGAATTTTTTGAATTTTCTTGTTAAAAGTGCCAAGTCGTCATCATCATCATCATCGTTACTTGAGTTTTCTTTCAAGTGATCTTCTTAAGTTCTAAATGTTAAATCCTTCATGTTCTTTAGAAGATTATTCTCATTTTCTTCATGTGCATTGTATGACATTTCGTAAGTCATCAAGGACCCGATAGGTTCTTCGATTGGAAAGTTATTCAAATCTTTTGCTTCTTGAATAGCAGTTACGTTAGGGTCTAAACTCTTTAGAAAGAATCTCAATATTTTATTAACAAGTTCAAAGTTTGAAAAATATTTACCAAGATCTTTTAAACTATTGATGATATCCGTAAAACATATGTATATATCAATAATAGTTTCGCTTGGCTTCATCCGAAACAATTCATAAGTATGAACTAAAAGATTTATCTTAGACTCCTTTACTCTACTAGTGTCTTCATGAGTGATTTCGAGTATGTGCCAAATATTAAAAGTCGTTTCATAAATAGACACTTGATTGAACTCGTTTTTATCTTAAGCACAAAACAAGGCATTCATAGCCTTGGCGTTTAAAGCGAAAGTCTTTTTCTCCAACTCATTCCAATCGTTTATTAGAAGAGAAGACTTTTGAAAGTCATTTTTCACAATGTTCCATAACTTAAAATCCATAGAAATTAGAAAAATTCTCATTCTAGTCTTTCAATAGGTGTAGTCCGTTCCATTGAATATGGGTGGATGTGTAATTGAGTGACACTCTTGGTTGCTTGCAAATGTCATCTCTATTGGATTTTAAATCAAAATGAGAGTGACTTTGCTCTGATACAAATTATTAGGATCAAGAGTGACTCTAAGAGGAGGGGTGAATTAGTAAACCAAAAAAATTATCGATTTTATAAGATATTCATTCGTTGAAAACCAATCTCGGAAAGTGCTTGACTTTAGAGTAAATAAACTAAAAATTAACTTAGAAAGTAATAGCAGTAATAAAAAGCAGAATGGAAATGAGCACACTAAAATTTATAGTGGTTCGGTCGTTGTGACCAATATCCACTTCTGATTCCTCCTCTATCGAGGTCACCGATATCCACTAATAGTCTTCTTTCAATGGGTGAAGACCAACCAACTTTTTTACAGCACTTTATCCTTTTCACAGGTTTAGGAGGCAATCATTACAAGCCTCACATCTCTCTTGAATGATCACAAGACTTAGAAAGGGAGGAGGAGGACTCTTAGCACTTTTACAATACTTTTAACACCCCAAGACTTCAAGATATTGTTCACACTTTCATACCCTTTAATGTAGAAAAGGGTGGGGTATTTATAGGTCATAATGGCTTCAAAATTTGAGCCAAAAAGTGTCTCATCTTGGATTTTTGGGGTACTAGCAATATCACCGCTTGCAGACTGACACTAGACGGTACGACCGCTTGATAGAGCTCAGAGACCGAGCTCCAGCGATACCACCACCTGACAGCATTAACTGCTGGTGGTACCACTGCCCAGTCTGGGCAGTATCACTGCCCAAACCACCTGAGAGACTGAGTTCCTAGAGGTGTCACCGCCAGCTGTGACTTCAAGTGTTGAATGGGCTATTTCACCGGCACAATTTAGCCTTGTTAAGGGCTCAGTTAGCCCCTAATTGAGTTAGTGGGATTACCTCCCAATCCTAACTCAACTTACGGTCTAACTACAATAATTAAGATATTTAACTAAGCAATTTTAGTCCGATATGTCAATTGTTCTTCTAGTGAACTTCTCGGCGAGCTTCCGGCAAACTTCCAGCACATAGTTCAAATCTTCGATGTATCGTCTGATATTTGACTCTAGCCCAACATCTTGCTTTATGCCTTTATTGCTATCGTAGTTAATCCTGTAACACTTATCTCAACATATGTATTAGATCAACAATTTACCAATTGATTTCATCATCAAAATCTGAGATTAAACAAACCTTATGAAGGTAATTGAGTATTAATAAAGGATCATTCACTCTCGGTATTATGATAGGAATATCTCATATGTTCTCACTCAAACAAATCCCTTACCAAGTTCAGTCAAATTATGATGAATCCGATATACGTAAGATTTGGATTGAGAGAGAAGTTCTCCAAAGAATCTTATTAGTGTGAGACTCAAATGGATTATGTATAGGCCTGACAACATCATGCCTGATATATGATCCTTAGGATATTAGATGGATGACGAACTATAGATACACAGTAATTGAGAAAAAATAGGTCCAATGAATTAGATTCTCCCATATTGTTTGGGGACTATGGTGTAGTGGCCAAGTACATCCATAGTCAATAAGTTGAATGAATTATTATGTGGATAATAATTCACTGAGTCAAAAAGAGTTTTGAGTCTGAATGAGTTTTGATGTGTGCAACTCACTACCAATTTGATATTAGGTCTAGAGGGTTATACACATATGGTGGATAATGCGATGAATAGATGACTGGATAATAGTATCCAACTGTTGAATCTCGGATTTTGATGATGAAATCAATTGATGAGTTAATTGATCTAATCCATATTATTGAGTTAAGTGTGCAGGATTAACTATGATAACCAGAAAACACAAAGCAAGAATACTGGAGTCAAGATCGATGGACGTTTAAGAGTCCGAAGAATCGTCGGAGATGCTACCGGAACCAACCGAGAAGAAATCGGGAACCTATCGGAATTTTTGAAAGTTCACCGAAGAGATCGTCGGAGGTTCACGGAGATCACCGAGAAGGCTCGGCTACTCGTTAAAGTCATCACAAGATCGGGAGCTTGATGGGAGTCCGTCGGAAGAAAGTTCGTCGGAAAGCTCGTCGGAACAAGACTCGACGTTCGCGGTTGAAAACTTGCTTAGGATGTGTTTTGTTATGTAGTTCACTTGTAATTAGGATTAGGATTAAGAGATAATCCTATATCCTGGTTAGGGGCCAACTGGGCCCAAAGTCAGATTTGGTTTGGGCTAAAATTAAGCCAAACCAGTGAATCGGAGAGCCAGGCAGTGCTGGGCGGTGGCACCGCCCAGCACCCGAGAGCTGGGCGGTTACACCTCCTGGGCTGGGCGGTTGCACCGTCCAGCACCCGAGCACTGGGCGGTGGCACCGCTTGGCTGGGCGATGGCACCGCCAGCATCGGGAACCCAAAGAGAATTCAAATTTTGGAGCCCAAATTTGAATCCTCTTGAGGCCTATAAATACCCCTCAAATCTCAGCTGAGATTACAACTTTTGAGAAGCATTTTGATTGAGAGAAAAGTCTTAGAAAGTCTTAGCAAGTCTTGTTTTCAATTTGCTAGAGAGTTCTCCTCCTTCTTTCTTATTGAAAATTTGTAAGAGGTTGAACTGTTTGTAAAAGGTTGTAAGAGGGGTATTTACCCTTCCATTTCAAGAGATTTGCTAGTGGAAGGTGAGAGCCTCATCGAAGAGGGGCCTCGCATGTGGATGTAAGTCATTTGACCGAACCACTCTAAAATCGGCGTAATCTCTGGTTTGCATTTCATTATTGTTGTTTACATTACTGTAAACCTTCTTACTGCTTTAGTTCCTTATTACCCTTGCTGCGCAACTTTAAGAATACGCCTTCAAGTTAAACTTTTCAAGTTTCGTTCTTATCGTACGAAAGATTTTGTTAAAATCGAAGTTTTAATCCGCTGCACTAATTCACCCCCCCCCCCTCTTAGTGCCGCTCCGATCCTAACAAGTGGTATCAGAGCAAGGTTATCTCTCATATTTGGTTAAATACCCAAGAGAGATGGCTTACTCCGGCATGCAAGAGGGCCATTCTATTGCACGACCACCATTGTTTAATGGGTCGGATTACACATTTGGAAGACTCGCATGAGAATCTTCCTCATTTCTATAGACTTTGAGCTTTGGTCTATTGTCGAGAATGGATTTCAAAAATCTTCTCTTCCGATGAGCGAATGGGATGAATCGGAGAAGAAGGTTTTTGCTTTAAATGTAAAGGCTATGAATGCCTTGTTTTGTGCACTAGACAAAAACGAATTTAATCGTGTTTCAATGTGTGGTTCGGCTTTTGATATTTGGAGAACTCTTGAGGTCACTCATGAAGGCACTAGCCGAGTGAAAGAGTCCAAAATCAACATCCTTGTGCACTCTTACGAACTTTTCCGAATGAAACCAAGTGAGTCCATCGGAGACATGTACACCCGGTTTACGGACGTCATCAATGGACTCAAAGCTCTTGGTAAAGATTTTACTAACTTTGAACTAGTAACTAAAATCTTAAGATCTCTCCCTAAAAGTTGGGATCCAAAAGTTACGGCCATTCAAGAGGCCAAAGACCTTAAAGCATTCCCTCTTGAAGAACTCATTGGATCTCTAATGACCTACGAAATGACATGTCAAGCTCATGACGAGCTCGAGAACCCCCTTCCAAAGAACAGGAAGGATATGGCACTCAAATCACAAGAAGACCACTTGAAAGGAACATCAAGTGATGAGGACAGTGACAATGGCATTGCACTTTTGACTCAAAAATTTAAGAAATACTTAAGAAAGAACAAATTTAAAAATAATACAAAAAATAAATTTGAACAAAAGAAGGACCAAGTGATTTGCTATGAATGCAAAAAATCGGGACACTACAAGAACGATTGTCCTCAAGCCAAAAAGAGAACATCAAAGAAGAAGGCGCTCAAGGCAACATGGGATGATTCAAGTGCGTCCGAAGAAGAGGAGTCCAACACCGAGCAAGTTGCTCATTATGCGCTAATGGCTTTAGGAGAAGAGGTATGTGATTTATTTAATGAAGATTTATCTTTTGAAGAACTCTCTATCGCTTTTCATGAATTATTTGATGAATGTAGAACTGTTAGCAAGAAGTTAAGTATCTTAAAGAAAGAGCATGCTTTGCTACAAGATAAGTTTGATAGTCTTCAAACTCCTCCATGCTCTAAGTGTGAGCATTTAGAAGCAATAAAAAATGAAAATTTGCTTCTTAAAGAAACCTTAAACAAGTTTAAGGTTGGTAGCAAAGGATTAGACATTATCCTTGCACACAAGGGTCATATCGTAAATAGAAATGGAATTGGATTTGTAAAAGGATTACATCAAAATCCTACCACTTTCATAAAAGGACCTATATTACATGTTTCCTCTTATATGAAATGCAACTTCTGTTGCAAATTCGGACATATTGCCTACAAATGTCCATTTAGGAAAATTAGTTCACAAAAATTAATATGGGTTCCTAAAGGAACTATAAAGGATTCAATAAAAAATAACAAAGTTAGTGGGTCAATTTTTGAGGCACCCAAAATCAAATGGGTACCTAAAAATCATCCTCTTTTGTAGACAAACCCACAAGCTAGGAGCAAGAGATGGTATCTCGATAGTGGATACTCAAGACATATAATTGGAGATCTATCTCATTTCTCTATGCTCACTAGCAAAGAAGAAGGGTACGTCACCTTCGGAGACAACAACAAAGGCAAAATCATTGGCAAGGGAACTATTGGTAACAAATTTAGTTTTTCCATTGATGATGTTTTACTAGTTGATGGATTGAAACACAATCTCTTGAGTATTAGTGAACTATGCGATAAAGGTTACATCGTTAGATTTGAATCAAATATGTGCATTATTGAAAAACCAAATCATAACATGACTATGATTGCTTTAAAACAAAATAATGTCTATACCATCAATCTTGATGAACTAAGTAATGAAATGTGTTTCTCCACTGTAAATGATGATGCTTGGCTTTGGCATAGGAGATTAGGTCATGCAAGCATGAAAACAATATCTAAAATCTCATCTCAAGAATTAGTACAAGGGATTCCGAATATGAAGTTTATTAAGGATAAGGTATGCGATGCATGTCAACTAGGCAAACAAATAAAAACAAGCTTCAAACCAAAAAATCAAATTAGCACCACTAGACCATTACAATTGATCCATTTGGACTTATTTGGACCAATTGATACAACAAGTCTAGGTGGAAGCAAATATGCTTTTGTGATTGTGGATGACTACTCTAAATACACTTGGACCTATTTCTTAGCTTACAAAAGTGATTGCTTCAAGTGTTTCTCTAAATTTTGTAAACTCACTCAAAACGAAAAAGGCTTCATGATTTCATCAATTCGGAGTGATCACGGTGGTGAATTCCAAAACCATGACTTTCAAAATTTTTGCGAAGTTAATGGGTACAATCACAACTTCTCAACTCCAAGAAATCCTCAACAAAATGGAGTAGTTGAAAGGAAAAATAGAAACCTATAAGAAATGGCAAGAACTATGTTAAATGAACATAGTTTACCCAAATATTTTTGGGCCGAAGCCGTAAATACGGCTTGTTACATCATGAATAGGGTCCTAATAAGACCATCTCTATTAAAAACTCCCTATGAATTATGGAATAACAAAAAACCAAATATTTCTTATTTTAAAGTTTTTGGTTGTAAATGCTTAATTTTAAATGAAAAGGATGCCCTAGGTAAATTTGATACTAAATCCGATGAAGGCATTTTTCTTGGTTACTCCTCCGTTTCTAAGGCCTTTCGTGTCTTTAACAAAAGGACCTTAGTAATAGAAGAGTCTATTCATGTAGTTTTTAATGAAATTTCTGATTTAAAGAAAAATGATTTTGATGATGATCTTGGTTTTGATAATTTGAATTTAAACGAACCCCCTCCTCAAAATAGCCATTTGAATGCATCTTCTTCCGAAATTTCTTTACCCAAAGAATGGAAGTATGTAGATGCTCATCCAAATGAGCTAATTATAGGAGATACAACAAAATGGGTTCAAACTCGTTCTTCTTTCAAGAATTTTTGTGCTAACGTCGCTTTCCTTTCTCAAATTGAACCTAAATGCATTGACGAAGCCTTAAAAGATGATTTTTGGGTCATTACAATGCAAGAAGAATTGAACCAATTTGAGAGGAATGAGGTATGGAAGCTTGTTCCTAGACTAAGTGACCACTTAGTCATAGGTACTAAGTGGGTCTTTAGAAACAAGCAAGACGAAAATGGTATCGTGGTTAGAAACAAGGCTAGATTAGTGGCCAAAGGTTTCAACCAAGAAGACGGTATCGATTACGAAGAAACCTTCGCTCCCGTGGCTCGATTAGAAGCCATAAGGATGCTCCTTGCCTATGCTAGTAGTAATAATTTTAAACTATTTCAAATGGATGTTAAAAGTGCTTTCTTGAATGGTTTTATTTCCGAAGAAGTATTTGTCGAATAACCTCCCGGATTTGAAAATTCTCTTCTTCCTAATCATGTATTCAAATTGACCAAGGCCCTCTATGGCTTGAAACAAGCTCTTAGAGCTTGTTACGAAAGGCTTAGTTCCTTTCTTATTTTGAATAATTTTACTAAAGGCAAGGTTGATACTACATTGTTTATTAAACATTTTGAAAATAATTTTCTTATTGTGCAAATTTATGTTGATGATATTATTTTTGGCTCTTCGGATGAATCACTATGTGAATCATTTGCCAAATGTATGAGTCTTGAATTTGAAATGAGTTTAATGGGTGAATTAACTTTCTTTTTGGGATTACAAATCAAACAACTTAGTGATGGTATATTTCTTAACCAATCTAAATATACATTAGAATTGTTAAAACGATTTAACATGGATAATTCAAAAGCAATAAACACCCCTATGAGTACTGCGACTAAGTTAGATATGGATGAAAATGGTGAAAGTTTCGATCAAAAAACATATAGGGGAATGATAGGTAGTCTACTCTACCTCACCGCGACTATACCGGATATTATGTTTAGTGTAGGACTTTGCGCTAGGTTTCAATCTAATCCTAAATTATCTCATCTTAAGAGTGTTAAAAGAATATTTAGGTATCTTAAAGGAACTCCAAATTTAGGATTGTGGTATCCAAAATCTGAAAAATTCGATCTAATAGCTTATGCAGATGCCGATTTTGGCGGATGCAGGATAGATAGAAAAAGTACATCCGGAACATGTCAATTTTTAGGACATGCACTTGTTTCTTGGACTTCCAAGAAACAAAATTCAGTTGCACTATCTACGGCGGAAGCCGAATACATTGCTGCAAGTGCATGTTGTGCACAAGTAATTTGGATGAAAAATATATTAGAAGACTTTGGAATTCACTTTGAAAATATTCCCATAAAATGCGATAATACTAGTGCCATATGCCTTACTAAAAATCCAATTCAACACTCTAGAACTAAGCACATCGACGTTAGGCATCATTTCATACGCGATCATGTCCTTAACAATGATGTTGTTCTAGAATTCATTGACACAAAGCATTAATTAGCAGATATATTTACAAAAGCTTTGAATGAAGACCAATTTGAATTCATCCGAAGGGAATTAGGCATGCTAAATTGTCCCTAAAATGAACTTCACAAAAAGGACTCGTTCTTTTCCCTTCGTTTATGAATTTGAATTCTTCCTTCCTCTTCAATTCAAAATGATCCATTAAAGTATAACTTATGATCTTGAGGGAAGAAGCTAAACAAAAGGAAGGAAGAAAAATTTTTTTTTCTTTCCTCCGCGTGATGCCAGCGGTGGCACCGCCAGATCCGGCGGTTGCACCGCCTGGCGCTCGGGCGCCAGGCGGTGACACCGACCAGTTTGGCGGTGACACCGACCGAGTCACCCTTTTAACCCGAGGGGTTAGGGCCGGCGGTGACACCGCCCCCAACCCGAAGAAAAACCTCTCAAAAACCCTCTCCCATTCCCTCTAACCCTCATTCTAACTCTTAGAAACATTGGAGAAGGATTCTTGGTGGTCCAAGCTTTCCATCTCTCAACATAATCTCCACAAGGTAACACTTGAAATCCCTCTTTTCTTTTCTCTTTCTCTTGCTTATTTTTCACAATTTCATCATCATCTTGTCTAGAAAATGGCTCCTAAGAGATCAAAAGGAATAAGGATTGAAGGAGATTCATATAACCATGACCTTTTTAGATCAAAAGAGGTAGCCCTTAGCTTTCCAAAATTTGAAACACAATGTGTCCATAAGGGAAAATACGTTGATTTGGATGAACTAGATGACTTAGATCCCATTAAGTGGTTTGCACACCTAGAAGCTCTACCTCTACTACAAATAGAGGAACCAATCTATCCACGGTTAGTGAGATTGTTCTATGCCAACCTATATGAGGACAATGATAGCCTAAGCACTTACATTCTAGGAACACCCATTAGAATATTTGACAGCACCATTTGTGAGCTAATTGGCATAACTAAAAAAGATAGGGGATGCTATTTTAAAGGTAAATGAGACGTCAAAACCATAGGAGCAACCTATACCGAAGCCGTGAAAACAATTTTTGCAAATCCAAACCTTGACTTGCTACCCAAGAGCTGTGAACACTTACTGCCTTTCAACTCTAAAATTCTTCATCACATTATCACAAGCATCATATTCCCCAAACAATTTCATCTTGACGAAATAAGTCAAATAGAGATAGGAACCATGTATTGGATTATGACCGGTCAGCATAATTGTTTTGGGTACTTAATTCGCCAACACATGCAGGATATTATGACTAAAGATACTATATTGCCATATGGGAGGTTAATCACTAGAATTCTTCATGCCTATGACATTTGCATTCCACCCGATGAAGAATCTATTCAAAATGATCGATATAACATAATAAATAAAAACCTGCTGAAAAGACTTAGGTGCACTTTTAGCAATGGCATATGGGTTAGGCAGCCTAGAAGGACGGATCCAATTCCTACACCAATAGAACAACCCGAAACACCAATTCTTATGGGAAATGAATCTCCTCCTCCTAGTCCCTTTGGCACAGCACCTTCAGCTCCTGTTTCCTCCTCTGAAGATATCATTATAGCGGAGCTATCTCAGATCAAATCATAGCAAGAACAAATTCAGAATCAACAAGTTGAAATTTTGAAGACACTACGACAGATGAATGAAAAAATAGATATCATGTATCAGCACTGTGGACTACCTCCTAAGGATTAAATTGATGTATCTTTTTATTCTGTTCTGTTTGCTTTTAACAACAAGTTCAAGTTTGTCATCGATTGAATGATAACTGATCTTTCCTTTTAGATAACTACTGTCTTAATCTGCATAGATGATGATGTCTTTTGGATAAACTATTTCTGGCAAATTTGAATGATGAACTTTGATAAATGCTAAACCTTTTTCTATGATCATCAATTAGCTGGCTTGTCTCTTTTTGTTGATGACAAAGGGGGAGAAGTGATGACTTACACCAGAACGATAGCATGACTAATATGAATTACAAAAACTTGTGTGATATGAATGTCTTATATGACTTGCAAATCCTTGAAAATATCACAAGATTGATATCATGAAATTTATATTGAAAATCTTTATCTTCTGTGTGATATGAATGTCTTATATGACTTGCAAATCCTTGAAAATATCACAAGATTGATATCATGAAATTTATATTGAAAATCTTTATCTTCTGTCGTAGCAAAATTCGTCCCGTATCATTTAACTTATGATTTTCATCGAAGTTTCGTACTTACTATTGTTTAATGAGGATAACGATAAGTTCTACGATTAGAACTTATCGGGTTATGCTTGAATCCAATGGGATGGAATTCAAGTGTTTTTTATCTTCTCATAATATGGCATATAGATAGGGGGAGTTATGTTTAACTCCGTCATCAATTGATTGTCATCATCAAAATGGGGGAGATTGTTGAATCTCGGATTTTGATGATATAATCAATTGGTGGGTTAATTGATCTAATCCATATTATTGAGTTAAGTGTGCAGGATTAACTACGATAACCAGAAAACATAAAGCAAGGATACCGGAGTCGAGCTCGATGGACGTTTAAGAGACCGAAGAATCATCGGAGATGCTGCCGGAACCAACCGAGAAGAAATCGGGAACATGTCGGAAGTTCGCCGAAGAAATCGTCGGAGGCTCGCGGAGATCACCGAGAAGGCTCGGCTACTCGTTAAAGTCATCACAAAGATTGGGAGCTTGCAGGGAGTCCGTCGGAAGAAGTTCGTCGGAAAGCTCGCCGGAACAAGACTCGACGTTCGCGGTTAAAAAACTTGCTTAGGATGTTTTTTTTGTGTTATGTAGTTCACTTGTAATTAGGATTAGGATTAAGAGATAATCCTATATCCTGGTTAGGGGCCAACTGGGCCCAAAGTCAGATTTGGTTTGGGCTAAAATTAAGCCAAACAAATGAATTGGAGAGCCAGGCGGTGGCACCGCTTGGCTGGGCGGTGACACCTCCTTGGCTGGGCGGTTGCACTGTCCAGCACCCGAGCGCTGGGCGGTGGCACCGCCTGGCTGGGCGGTGGCACCTCCAGCACCGGGAACCCTAAGAGAATTCAAATTTTGGAGCCCAAAATTTGAATCCTCTTGAGGCCTATAAATACCCCTCAAATCTCAACTGAGGTTACAACTTTTGAGAAGCATTTTGATTGAGAGAAAAGTCTTAGAAAGTCTTAGCAAGTCTTGTTTTCAATTTGCTAGAGAGTTCTCCTCCTTCTTTCTTATTGAAAATTTGTAAGAGGTTGAGCTGCTTGTAAAAGGTTGTAAGAGGGGTGTTTACCCTTCCATTTCAAGAGACTTGCTAGTGGAAGGTGGGAGCCTCATCGAAGAGGGGCCTCGCAAGTGGGGTAGGTCATTTGACCGAACCACTCTAAAAATCGGCGTAATCTCTGGTTTGCATTTTATTATTGTCATTTACATTACTGCAAATCTTCTTACTGCTTTAGTTCCTTATTACCCTTGCTGCGCAACTTTAAGAATACGCCTTCAAGTTAAACTTTTCAAGTTTTGTTCTTATCGTACGAAAGATTTTGTTAAAATCGAAGTTTTAATCCGCTGCACTAATTCACCCCCCCCTCTTAGTGCCGCTCCGATCCTAACAGCACCAAGCTCCGTGGCTCATTACAATTGGGACTCAAAAGAATTACACTATAAGGGACGCATTGTGCTTATGATAAATTCTACTTGCATCTTCACGAGTAGATTTTGGACCAAGTTATTCTATATGCAGGGTACTAAATTAAAAAGGAGTATGGCATATCACCCACAAATCGATGACGAGACAGTTATAAATAGGTGCTTGGAGACAGCCCAAAGCCACCCACCAAATATGACTACCCAAAGAGAACTCCAGACCCAGCGAAGTGCCATTATTGATCGACGGATCGTGACTCGACGACGATGACCCACTAATGAAGTTCTAATATAGTGGGCGAACCTACCAATAGAAGATGCCACTTGGGAGAACTATGATGACTTGAAGATCAAATTCCCAGAATTCATGAATCATCAGCCTCGAGGACAAGGCTGATTTGAAGAGGGTGGGTCTGTTAGGACTCTAGCTTGGAGAGTCCTAATTGAGAGGGACATTCATGTAAAACTATTAGGACTCTAGCTAAGAGAGTCCTAATTGAGAGGGGCATCCATTTAAAACTGTTAGGACTCTAGCTAGGAGAGTCCTAATTGAGAGGGGCATTCATGTAGGAGGTGTTTTCTTAGAGAAGAATTAGGAGTTGTAAGGGAATAGGAGTCTTGACTAGGAGTCCTATTAGGAGTTGGTTAGAAGTAAGAGTCTTAAGTAGGAGTCCTATTAGGAGTTAGGGTTTAGAAGCCCTATAAATAGCCATGTATTCCTTCTCTTTGGATAAGCAATAGATGAATTTTTTCTGCAGCCTTTGAGCAGCAACTTGGAGGGAGGAACCCCTATAGAGTTCCAAGGAGGCCGATCCCCTAAAGAGATCAACCCCAAGTTTAGAATCTGCAAGGGTTCTAACAATGGAACATTTCGGAGCATATCAACAATGAATGAAACATTTCGGAGCTTATCAATGGCGCATGAAATTTTCTGGAGCATATCAACGACATATGGAACATTTCGAAGCATATCAACAATGAATGAAACATTTCGGAGCTTATCAATGGCGCATGAAATGTTCCGGAGTATATCAACGACATATGGAACGTTTCAAAGCATATCAACAATGAATGAAACATTTCGGTGCTTATCAATGGCGTATGAAATGTTCCAGAGCATATCAACAGCGTATGGAACATTTCAGAGCATATCAACAATGAATGAAATATTTTGGAGCTTATCAATGGCGCATGAAATGTTCCGGAGCATATCAACGACATATGGAACATTTCGAAGCATATCAACAATGAATGAAACATTTCGGAGCTTACCAATGGCGCATGAAATGTTCCGGAGCATATCAACGACATATGGAACATTTCGAAGCATATCAACAATGAATGAAACATTTCGGAGCTTATCAATGGCGTATGAAATGTTCCGGAGCATATCAACGGCATATGGAACATTTCGAAGCATATCAACAATGAATGAAACATTTCGGATCTTATCAATGGCGTATGAAATGTTCCGGAGCATATCAACAGCGTATGGAACATTTCGAAGCATATCAACGATGAATGAAACATTTCGGAGCATATAAATAACAAATGAAATGTTTCAGAGCTTATTAGTGGCGTATGAAATGTTCCGGAGCATATCAACAGCGTATGGAACATTTTGGAGCATATCAATAACAAATACCAAACAGAAGCTCAAACATCGTCTTTGACGTTGCATTCATATCATTCTTATCCAAAGCATGTACAGAAACACATAACCAAAGCTCTGGATATCATATCAAACATATAGAAGGTGTAGTGGGACCACAGATAGAATGTGATTCATCCATTTCTGAATGACCACCAGACAGAAGTCTCCCACGTTTGGGAGCTCCATCCACCCACGTCTAGGTGAAGTCAAAGGGGGCCGGCAGAGCATCGCAGGCTCTATGCATAACTCCCTTTACCATTTCTGGCAAAGGTTCACATTATCTCACAACACCAGAGTACAAAAGGGTAGTATGAACAATGAATAGCATATATCGGAAGCATACGCGGAACAACAAAACGTACATGTGCCTTTACGAGTCAATACGATGCAAGCAACAATCTCTCACAAATGTATTCAGATTTGGAATGAAATGAAAGCAAGAGTATACCAAGATTCCAAGAAATCATATGTAGCTCAATTCAAATAAGAAGGTTAGATGAATTCAATATCCAAAGGAATGAAACTAGAATAGGCACATATCGAAAGCAAATACGGATCAATGGGATATACATGTGCCTATATGTGTCAATGCGATATAGCATAAACATTACACAAAAGGATTCAAGAATATAAATAATTTACAGACAAGATCTAACCAGAATTCAAGCACCAACATAAGCCTCAATTGAGTGAAGGGGACTGAATGGAATCTATTTCCAAATGAATGAAACAGAATACGCGAAATCGACCAAAGCTCGATTTCTGTCAAGATTCAAGAGGCACATTAAACAAATACTTCAGATTATCAATTATGCTCTAATACCCTTAAGAAAACTATTGTCGAAAGATATATCAATCTATTTTTTGTTGAAATAAGTTTCATACGAATCAAGGTTTCCAACAAGGAGTTACCATTGATTTAGTGACCAAAGGTCCAAAACTAAATCACTGTTTTACAGAATCCATAGAGAAGAATCAATAGATAGCAGAATAGGCATTTGAATTCCAAATTTTTCAATATATATATATCAAAAGAAAGGTTTACAAGTCTAGTTTCAAATGAAATCAGTTTGGTATAAATCAGAATTTCCAACAGGGACTTATAGGCATTTTAGTATCGAAAGGTCAGAAATTTTGATCTCTGTTTTGCAGCATCCATAGGCTCATTTGAAACAGACGTTTGGGTAAGTATTCGGTGTCCAAAAGTTTCAAAATCAGTGTCAAAAGAAAGATATAAGAGTCTACTTTCAAATGAATAAGGTACTGTCTAAACCCACATTTGGTGCTAAAAATTATGGCTGAAACAATATATAGGGTTCAGTTTACCAAAAAATTTTAGATCCATGATTTTTGTATCTAACAAGAGAAATATCAGGTTCTAGGCTGAAATCTTTCGAATAATTCAGAATAAATATAAGACAAAAGACTAATAATTCTGTAGGATGGGATTAGAATATTTGCTTTTGAGAATTTTGACCCTAAATGAGAAGATTTGAGTAAGAAACCTCAAAGCCCCAAATTTTTTTTCTTCTTCTTCTTCTCCCTTTTTCTTCTCTTCTTCTTTCTTTCTTTCTCCTGTTCTTCCATGCAGCTGCCTTCTCTAGTTCCTTATGAACGAAGGCAGAGAGGCTTAAATGGTGGAATTTATAATTTTATGTATTTTGCAGTTTAGTCCTTATATTATTATATTTACGATTAGGTCCACAGGGTTTACATATAGGTCCTCAGATTTTTTTTTTTTTTTAACAAATCTCACAAATCTTATGAATAGGTTCTCAGATTCATACTTTGGCTCTTTTATCAAATTTAAAATAGATACTTACATTACAACTAGAAACTTATACGAAAATTCAGAAATGAGGGATGTTACAAGAGAGAGGGAGGAGAATAGGAGAGGTAAGCAAAGACTCTTGCCTATAAACTACCAGTTTCCTCCTATTTATAAAGGTCCCTTATTGACTTAACCCTAATGGATCCTATCCTATTAGGTATTAGATCTCCGTCCAACTATCCAAGCCTCTTAGATTAGTGGATCTCTATCCAATAATCTCTCATGGGCTCTTATTGGATCTCATTTATAGGATCCAATAATTCAAGGGCCTATTGGACATCCAATAAGATAGGGGCTCCAATGGATATCTCATATCCGAATCTCTACTCATCGCAATGCCTACCATATGTGTGTGACCCTCTAGGCCCAATATCAAGCTGGCCGTAACTCATACCTATCAGAACTCCTTCTGGTTTAGTGAATTATTATTTCCATAATAAGTCACTCGACTCATCGACTACGGATGTACTAGGCTACTACGCCGTAGTCTCCAAACGATACAGGAGAATCCATTCCATTGGACCTGTCTGTCCTCAATTACCATGTACCTATAGTCCTTCATCCATCTAATATCCCAAAGACCATATACCTGGTATGGTGCTGTCAGACCCATATAGTTTCTACTCGAGTCTTGCTCTAATCGGATTCTCCCGGAGGACTCTTTCTCTCTCAATCCGAATGACCTTGGCTAGGGATTTGTTTGAGCAAGAACACATGAGACATTCCTCTAATGACACTGAGAGTGGATGATCCTCTATCGATACTCAATAGCCCTCATAAGGTTGACTACCACTCCCGAAGTTCGGTTGTTCTAGATCTGGACATCTAAACCTATAAGTCCGGTATCAAAGAGTGGAGCACTCATATATGACATCCTTGGTGTCTCAAGTCTAAGAATCAGATACACCATTAGGACCACGGAATCACTGTCTGATAATAAGGCATCATCAACTATCCATCATTCCGTAAGCGGATCAATTAGTGAACTCATTCCCCAATTAGCACCTATATTATATCCCTAGTATCCCCACACGAGCAACTATGATACCAACTATATCCATCATATAGATGGGTATACAACATACTAGTCTATCTAGTTATCTCGATATCCCTCTCGAGTAACCTATGACTGGGATTATTTAGGATATGTGTTTAAAGGCGAATCAGTCTCATTATGATCTCATTACTATCTGATTCCTATTACACAGATCCAAGGACATCATAATATATATATGCATATATGCAATAGTCAATATAATAAGCAAAATGATTGTGTGTCACGTCACACGTGCCATCACTCATGTGATTAGCTTGTATGACACATATGTCGAGCTGGAGGATCGGTCGATGTATCGGTAGAAGGCTTCGGGCCATGGGTTCGGGCATCAAGCCAAGAAGAGTAGAAATTGCACCAAGGAAATCAAAGTTGCGGAGGTCAATTGGCCGATTGGGCAATAGGCCGCAAGAGAGGATGATGCGCCGAAGAATTGGATGAAGTGTCGATGAACCAATGACATTCCAGGCAACATTGATTTAAGCCTCATAATAATTGTCTAGATCGAAGTAGGTTTTAAGTGTGCAGGATTAACTATGATAGCGATCAAGGCATATAGTAAAATGAAGTCTCGGAGTCAAGAACGAGATTTCGTTGAGAGTTCGATAGTTCATCAGAAGTTCTGTCGGAATTGACCGAGAAGTCCTAGAGCTTGCTAGAGAATCTCGTCCAAACTCGCTAAGAAGATCGTCGTGAAATCCAGGAGCTTGCCGAGAGTTCCTTAGAACATTGCCAAGAGATCGTCAAAAGTTCGTTAGAAGATCATCGGAAGCTCACCGAAAGAAACCTAGACTTACCGGACTTATTTAGCATAGTGTATGCCTTAAAATTCATAGTTAGCACATAATATGGTTGGAATTGGGCCAACCCAATTGGGCCCATGTTTGGGTTGTGTTCGGCCAAGTGAAAGGCCCAAATAGTGACCCAACCGGTGGCACCGTTAGTAGCACAATCTCTGAGACTATGTCAGGTGATGGTACCGCTAGACTAGGTAGTGGTACCGCCCAGTGTCAATGTTGCAGGCAGTGGTACTGCCACGACTCAAGAAACCCAGGATGAGACTTTTTTAGGCTCCAAGTTTGAATCAACTTGAGGCCTATAACCTCTCATCCCTGGTTAACAAACACAAGAATTGAGAGTGAAAAAGAAAGAAAATATTATTGTAATCTTGTGTGAACTCCTCAGAAACTCTAAATGTTAGAGAAGTTTAAGAGAGGAGGTTATGGGGGTTGTAAAGGTTCTCTCTTGAACCTGTTGAAAGGAGAATCGAGTTGTAAGAGTAGTTGATCTTTGCCCATTGAAGGAAGATCGTTAGTGGATGTCGGTGCCCTCGACGGAAGAGGAATTGATGGAGTGGATGTAGGTCACGACGATCGAACCATTATAACTCGGTTTGTATTTCATTCTTATAATTTATCTTTATTGCAAACTATTAGGAACGAGTCGGCACTAAGAGGGGGGGGGGGGGTGAATTAGTGCAGTGGTAAAAATCATGGTTTTGAAAATTCTTCGTTTCGTACGATAAAACCGATTTCGGAAGATGTTGACTTGAAAGCATATTCGTAAATGTATTGAAAGCAGTAAGCAAGTAAGGAGGTTTGCAGTAAGATAAATTACACAAAAGAAAAGAAAACTAGATTTTTATATTGGTTCGGTCGTCGTGACCTATATCCACTCTATCGATTCCACTTCCGTCGAGGCTACCGACATCCATTATCGATCTTCCTTTAATAGGCGAAGATCAACTTCCTTCTTACACCCCTCTTCTGTTTTTCATAGGTTTATGAGACAACCTTTACAATCACACACTCCTCTCAAAACAAAATTCTAAGTTTAAGTTAGAGGAGGGGATTTCTCAAGAGATTTCTACAGCGTTTTCTCACTTTTAAACTCTTTGTGCTTGTGGAAGTTAACTAGGGATGAGAGGGGTATTTATAAGCTTTAAATTGATTCAAACTCGAAACCTAAAAGGTCTTATCCCAGGTTTCCTAGGTACTGGCGGTACCACCGCTGTTCTTGGGCGGTACTACCGTCGCAAGATCTACCATTGGGTGGTACCACCGCCTGATAGGGGTGGTACCACCGCTGGCAGCATTACTGATGAATCTCAGATTTTGATGATGAAATCAATTGATAGTATTTATGTTTTGATCTGTATTTTGAGTGATGCAGGATGCTTCGATCAGGGAGAGACAATTAAAGTAGGAAGAATCATGTTGGGCCAGAGGAAAAAATGTCAGAAGATTGGACGTCGGGCCGAAGGATCGGTCGACGTATCGACAAAAGGCTTTGGGCCATGGATTCAGACATCGGGCCAAGAAGAGCAAATATTGTGCTAAGGATATCGGAGTTACGGAGGTCAACTGGTCGATTGGGCAATAGGCTACAAGAGAGAACGATGCGCCAAAGAATCGGACGAAACGTCGATGGACTAATGACATGTCGGACAACATGATTCATACTTAGTAATAATTATCTAGATCGAAGTGTATTTTTGTGTGTATAGGATTAACTACTATAGCAAGGAATAAAGCAAAATGAAGTCCCGAAGTCAAGAACGTGATTTCGTTAGGAGTTCGAATGTTCGTCGGAAGTTCTACCGGAAGCAACCGAGAAGTCCAGGAGCTCGCCAAAGAAGCTCATCGGAACTCACCAAGAAGATCATTGTGAAGTCCAGGAGCTTGCCAGAAGTCCGCCGGAACATTGCCGATAAATTATCGGAAGTTCGTCGGAAGATCGTCGGAAGTTCGCCAGAAGATCACCGGAAGAAACCGAACTTATCTTGCTTAGATTATGTCTTAAGAATCGTAGTTAGCACATAATTAGAGTTAGGATTGGGAGGTAATCCCATCAACTCTAATAGGGGCCAACCGTGCCCAAAGTTGGACTAGTTTGGGCTGGATTCAAGGCCCAACCAGGGTTTTGAAACCCTAGCCAACGGTGGCATCGCTTGGGGAACAATAGCCTAGGACTCCTGGGCGGTGGTACCACCTGTTGAATCTCGGATTTTGATGATGAAGTCAATTATCATTTGTTATCTAATCCATATGTTGAGATAAGTATGTAGGATTAACTACGATGGAAGTAAGACATGCAGTAGGAGTTACGTCGGAGTCAAGACCATGATCTCATTGGGGGTTCGAGAGTTTGACGGAAGTCCAAACGGTCGTCGGAGGTTCTGTGGGAACAAATCCAAGAAGTCCAGGAGCTTACCAAAGAAGCTCGTCGGAACTCGCCAAGTGGATCATCACAAGTCTAGGAGTTTGCCGGAAGTCCGCTAGAGCATCGCCGAGAGTTCGTCGGATGTTCGCCGGAAGTTCGCCGGAAGCTCACCGAAAGAAGCGATTGATGCACCGGAGCAAGTTACAGTATTAATGTCTTAAACATCTTAGTTAGCATGTAGATTAAGTTAGGAATGGGAGGTGATCCTATTAACTTAATCTGGGGGCAATTGGGCCCTTGATAGACCCAAATTGGGCTGAATGGATCAGCCCATTTGAACCTAGAATTCCTAGCCGGTGGTGGCATCGACAGGGTTAGTGGTGGCACCACCCAGGAGACTTAGTCTCCCAGGAATTTTAGGTGGTAGTACCACCCCTGTCAGGCGGTGGTATCGCCGGTAGTTATTACTGCTAGCGGTGGTACCGCCCCGTCAGGCGATGGTACCGCCTGAGCTCGGTCTCCGAGCGATCTCAGGTGGTAGTACCGCCTAGACTAAGTGGTAGTACCGCTCAGTGACAGATGACAGGTGGTAGTACCACTAAGTTATGACAGTAGTACCGCCAGGACCTCGAAAAATCGAGAGATGACACTTTTCAACTCCAAATTCAAACTGATTGGGGCCTATATAAACCCCACCCTTTCTACATGAAAGGAAAAACTCGAAAACTTGATCTTACTTTGTGATTTTAGAGCTAAAATGTGTTGTAAACACCAAAAGTTCTCCTCCCTCTTTTCTTCCAAGTTTTGATCATTCAAGAGAGGAAAGAAAATTTTATAAGGGTTGTCTCCTAAGCCCGTCAAAAGGAGTGAAACTGTAAAAGGGTGATTGGCCTTCGCCTATTGAAGGAAGGCCTCTAATGGATGTCAGTGACCTCATCGGAGGAGGAAGCCAAAAGTGGATGTAGGTCAAGATTGACTGAACCACTCTAAAATTGCGATGCTCTCTGGTTTGCATTTATTCTTGTTGTTTACCTTACTGCAAACCTTCATATGTGCTTTACTTCCTCATTACTTTTGTTGCACCCCTTTATGAACTGCTTTCAAGTTAAGTTTTCAAAAACAGTTTTACATCGAAAATGATTTCATCGTACGAACGTCATTTGAAATCGATGAAAGTTTTTCCACTGCACTAATTCACCCTCCCCCCCCTCTTAGTGCTCTTGATCCTAACAATTAGTATCAGAGCGAGGTTAATTCTCAATCAGATTAAAACCCAAGAGAGATGGCATACACCAAAAACCAAGAGGGCCACTCTATTACACATCCACCTATGTTCAATGGGATGGACTACACCTATTGGAAGACCCGAATAAGGATCTTCCTTATTTCAATAGATTTTGAACTTTGGAATCTTGTCGAAAATGGATTTTTAAAGTCTTCTCTTCCAATGATCGATTGGAATGAATTGGAGAAAAAGACTTTCGCTCTTAATGCAAAGGCTATGAATGCCTTATTTTGTACACTTGATAAAAATGAGTTCAATCGTGTTTCAGTTTGTGAAACCGTATTTGATATTTGGCATAAACTTGAAGTGACTCACGAAGGCACAAGTAGATTGAAAGAGTCAAAAATCAATCTTTTGATACATTCTTTGGAACTTTTCCGAATGAAACCGAGCGAGACTATTGGCGACATGTACACCCATTTCACGGATGTCGTCAATGGTCTAAAAGGACTCGGAAAAAGTTTTTCAGATTTTGAGCTCGTAAATAAGATTCTAAGATCTCTTCCTAAGAGTTGGGACCCTAAAGTCACTGCTATTCAAGAGGCTAAAGATTTAAATAACTTCCCTCTTGAAGAACTAATTGGGTCATTAATGACCTATGAAATGACTTGCAAGGCTCATGAAGAGCAAGAAGACATCCTTCTAAAGAACAGGAAGGATATGACACTTAGAACTTTAGATGACCACTTGAGAGAAAACTCAAGTGATGAGGACTGTGACGATGACTTGGCACTTTTAACAAGGAAATTCAAAAAATTCATTACGAGAAACAAGTTTAAAAATGACACAAAAAATAAATTTGAACCCAAAAAGGACCAAGTTATTTGCTACGAGTGCAAAAAGCCGGGACACTACAAAAGTGATTGTCCCCAAGCCAAGAAGAGAACATCAAAGAAGAAGGCACTTAAAGCAAAGGGGATGACTCAAGTGCATTTGAAGAAGAGGAGTCCAACACTGAGCAAGTTGCTCACTATGCCCTAATGGCCATCGGAGAGGAGGTAACGAATTTAATTGATGTAGATTTATCATTTGATGGATGCAAAATAATTAGTAGAAAATATAAATTGTTAAAAAAGGAGCATGATAGTCTTATCAATAATTTCGATAAATTAAAAACTGAATATCATAATAATTTAGCTCCATGTATAAAATACCATGATCTAGAAACTCTTCAAAATGAGAACTTGCCACTTAAGGACACCTTGAAGAAATTCAAGGTTGGTAGCAAGTCTTTGAATATGATCCTTACAAATAAGGGTCATATTCCTAAAAGAAGTGAAATCGGATTTGTGAGAAGTCCTCACAAAAATCCAACCACCTTCATTAAAGGCCCAATCTTAAATATTCGGCACCAAAGCAAATGCAACTTTTGTTACAAACATGGACATAGAACTTATCATTGTCCATTCAAGAATGTTAGTCCAAACAAACTGATTTAGGTTTCTAAAGGAACCATGATAAATTCTATGCAACATGATAAACAATTTAGATCAGTTTTTGAGGCACCCAAAAGTAAATGGGTACCTAAAAATCATCCTTTCATGTAGAAACATATACCATCACAAGCTAGGAACAGGAGATGGTATCTCGATAGTAGATGCTCAAGGCATATGACCAGAGATTCATCTTAATTCTCTAAGCTCACTAGCATAGACGAAGGCTATGTCACCTTCGGAGACAACAACAAGGGTAAAATCATTAGCAAAAGAACCATAGGTAACAAATCCAACTTCTTTATTGAATATGTTTTGTTAGTTGATGGTTTAAAATATAACCTCTTGAGCATTAGTCAACTATATAATAAAGGATATATTATCAAATTCGTATCTAATACTTACATAATTGAAAAACCATACAAAAACATATCTATGATTGCATTAAAATAAAATAACGTATACACCATTGACATCAATGATCCTTGTAATGAAATGTATTTCTCGGTTTTGAATGAGGATGCTTAGCTTTGGCATAGGAGATTAGGTCATGCTAGCATGAAACTAATCACTTAAATATTATCCAAAGAACTTGTACGAGGAATTCCTCATATCAAGTTCATCAAAGATAATGTGTGTGATGCTTGCCAATTAGGAAAATAAATTAAGGGTAGTTTCAAATCTAAGAATCAAATAAGCACCTCTAGGCCCTTATAATTAATCCATATGGACTTGTTCGGACCAATCTCTACATCAAGCCTAGGAGGTAGCAAATACGCCTTCGTCATTGTAGATGACTATAGTAGATACACATGGACTTATTTCTTGAAACACAAAAATGAATGCTTTTGATGTTTCATCAAGTTTTGTAAACTTGTTCAAAATGAAAAGGGTTTTATGATTTTATCAATTCGAAGTGATCACGGTGGTGAATTTCAAAATCATGATTTTCAAGAATTTTGTGAATCTAATGGATACAACCACAACTTCTCTACTCTAAGAAATCCTCAATAAAATGGAGTAGTAGAAAGAAAGAATAGAAATTTACAAGAAATGGCAAGAACCATGTTGAATGAACATAGCCTACCCAAATATTTTTGGGCCGAAGCCGTAAACACTGCATGTTATATTTTGAATAGAGTTCTAGTAAGACCCTTACTCACCAAAACTCCCTATGAGTTGTGGAACAATAAAAAACCCAATGTTTCATATTTTAAAATTTTTGGCTATAAGTGTTTTATCTTGAATGAAAAAGATGCCTTAGGAAAATTTGATGCTAAATCCGATGAAGGAATTTTTCTTGGATATTCTTCGGTTTCTAAAGCTTTTTGTATCTTCAATAAAAGAACTTTAATTATAGAAGAATCCATTCATGTTGTTTTCAATCAGATTTTCGAAATCAAGAAAAAATGATTTTGATGATGATGTTAATTTTGATTCTTTGAATTTAAATGAAACCCCTTCTCCAACTAGCAACTTGGATACATCCACTTCCGAAACATCCTTACCCAAGGATTGGAAGTATGTAGATGCTCATCCTAAGGAGCTAATCCTAGGAGACACATCTAAGGGGGTTCAAACACGTTCTTCTCTTAAAAATTTTTGTGCCAACGCCGCTTTTCTCTCCCAAATTGAACTGAAATGTATTGACGAAGCCATGAAAGATGATTCATGGATTATCGTAATGCAAGATGAGTTAAATCAATTTGAGAGAAATGAGGTGTGGAAGCTTGTTCTTAGATGAATATGGTATTGTGGTTAGAAACAAGGTTGGATTAGTGGCCAAAGGTTTCAACCAAGAAGAATGTATCAATTACGAAGAAACCTTCGGTCCTGTGGCTCGATTAGAAGCCATAAGGATGCTCCTTGCCTATGTTAGTAATAATAATTTTAAGTTGTTTCAAATGGATGTTAAAAGCGCTTTTCTTAATGGTTTTATTTCCGAAGAAGTTTATGTTGAATAACCTCCCGGATTTGAAAATAATAACCTCCCTAATCATGTATTTAAATTAACTAAAGCTCTCTATGGTTTAAAACAAGCCCCAAGGGATTGGTTTGAGAGACTTAGTTCTTTTCTTATTGAAAATAATTTCACAAAAGGCAAGGTCGATACTACATTGTTTATCAAGAATTTAAAAAATAATTTTCTCATTGTTCAGATTTATGTTGATGATATTATCTTCGTTTCTACGAATGAATCTTTTGCTAAAACTGTAAATCTTGAATTTGAAATGAGTTTGATGGGAGAATTAACCTTCTTCTTAGGCTTACAAATTAAGCAACTAAGCAATGACATCTTTATTAGTCAAACTAAATATGCTTTAGATTTGCTAAAAAAATTTAATATAGATAGCTCAAAAGCTATCAACACTCCTATGAGCACCTCCACTAAGTTAGAAGTTGATGAAAGTGGAGAAAGTTTCGATCACAATACTTATAGTGGTATGATAGGAAGTTTATTTTACCTCACTACAACTAGACCAGATATCATGTTCAGTGTAGGAATTTGTGCTAGGTTTCAATCGAACCCTAAGATATCTCATCTCAAAGCAGTTAAAAGAATACTTAAATATCTTAAAGGTACCATAAATCTAGGATTATAGTATCCAAAATCCGAGAATTTTGAGTTAATTGCTTATGTTGATGCAGATTTTGCTGGGTGTAGACTAGATAAACAAAGCATATTAGGAACATGTCAATTTTTGGGACATTCCCTTGTTTCCTGGTCATCTAAGAAATAAAACTCGGTTGCATTATCAACAACCGAAGTTGAGTATATTGCAGCTAGTGCATGCTGTGCACAAGTTGTGTGGATGAAAAACACCTTAGAAGATTATAAAGTCCATCTTAAAAACATTCCCATTAAATGTGATAACACAAGTGCAATATGTTTAATAAAGAATCTCATTCAACACTTAAGAACAAAACATATTGATATTAAACATCACTTTATATGAGATCATGTCACTAATCATGATGTAATCATAGAGTTCATTGATACTAAGCATCAACTAGCTGATATTTTTACAAAACCTCTAAGTGAAGAACAATTTGATTTCATTAGAAAAGAATTAGGAATGTTAATGTGTCCGAATACATGAACTTGTTAAGATTATTTTTCGGACTTTCTTGATTAAATAATCAAATCACTTAATTGCCATGATGATTTTATATGATTACATGTCTTAATAATATGTTGGAAATTATGTGTTTTGGATACAAAAATTTTCTTGATGATAAGCATGTTTTATCTTTATGATTATGTTTGAAAATCTATAGCAAAACTATGTCCGAATGCATGAAAGTGTTAAATTTCATTTTTGGATCTTCTTGATCATAACAATCGGATTTTCTCAATACATTATTCTCTTCCGGACTTAATAAACATATGTCATATCGAGTTTTGATTTACATCATTGGTTTTTGACATATGGAATCAACTAGCAAATGCATCTCTCATAGACTTATCATATGAAAAATATCTTTCGAGAAATGGATTTGACGATTCCTTCTTATATCTTTTGAGAAATAGTTTTACGTGCAAGGATTTGATTCACACACATATCTTGATTCTTGTAAAAATAAAGCGTGCTTTAATATCTTATCAATTTTAACTTCATTCGAGTAAGCTCATAAATGACTTTCCTCCTTCATGCAAAAAGATAATAACAAATAAAGAGGAAGAAGTAATGAAAGTCATCTCCATGTCATGTTTTCCTTGAGATATTTGTATAATTGGTATCCTATCACTCATTATTGAAAAATGACATAAACCTAGTTAAAATTTGCTAATATCGTTCTCCTTTTTGTTGATGACAAAGGGGGAGAAATATATGAATTGATACTATGAGTGCCATATTTGAATGAGAAATATATGAATTCATGCTATGAGTGCCATATTTGAATTTAATGCTATATAAATTGATGCTATGAGTGCCATATTTGAATTTGAATTATGTTAAGATATCAAAAGCTTGCATCGAAATATATGATAAATTGGTGATAGAATTGCTATGATTGCCATATTTGCACTATGCCATATTTGCACTATGTTAAGATATCAAGAGCTTACATCGCAATTCTACAAATTGATATCTTGTCATGTGATGAAATGCTATGATTGCTAAACACTTGAAATGTTTATATTATGTTAAGATATCAAGAACTTACATCGCAGTTTTACATGTTGATATCTTACCATATGATGAATTGCTACGATTGCTATCTTTCACATTTAAAATGTAAAACCTGAAAATGGATGTCAAGCCTTGACATCATTTTCAAAGAAATACATCATGATAGGAATCATGATGGGAGTATTGATAAGGTTAAACGATCTTAACTTATCAATATGTCTCTTGAATTCAAAGGCTTTGAATTCAAGAATGACTTATCTCAAGTATGGCATATAGATAGGGGGAGTTAAGATTAACTCCATTCTCAATTGATTGTCATCATAAAAAAGGGGGAGATTGTTGAATCTCGGATTTTGATGATGAAGTCAATTGTCATTTATTATCTAATCCATATGTTAAGATAAGTATGTAGGATTAACTATGATGGAAGTAATATATGCAGCAGGAGTTGCGCCAGAGTCAAGAACATGATCACGTTGGGGGTTCGAGAGTTTGACAGAAGTCTGGACGGTCGTCGGAGGTTCTGCGGGAACAAATCCGAGAAGTCCAGGAGCTTGCCAAAAAAGCTCATCGAAACATGCCAAGTGGATCGTCACAAGTCTAGGAGTTTGCTGAAAGTCCGCCAGAGCATCGCCGAGGGTTCGTCGGATGTTCGCCGGAAGTTCGCCGGAAGCTCGCCGGAAGAAGTGATTGACGCACCAGAGTAAGTTGTAGTATTAATATCTTAAATATTGTAGTTAGCATGTAGATTAAGTTAGGAATGGGAGGTGATCCTATTAACTTAATCTGGGGGCAATTGGGCCCTTGACAGACCCAAATTGGACCGAATGAATTAGCCCATTCGGACCCATAATTCATGGCTGGCGGTGGCACCGCCAAGGATACTTGGTCTCCCAAGAATTCTGGGCAGTAGTACCGCCCCTATTCGGCGGTGGTACCACTGGCAGTTATTACTGCCAGTGGTGGTATCACCCCTATCAAGCGGTGGTACCGCTGGTAGTTATTACTACGAATAGTGGTACCGCCCCTGTCAGGTGGTGGTACCGCCTGAGCTCGATCTTCGAACGATGTCAGGTGGTAGTACCGCCCAGACTGAGCGGTAGTACCGCTCAGTGACAGATGACAGGCAATAGTACCGCCCAGTTATGGTGGTAGTACCGCCAGGACCTCGAAAAACCAGGAGATGACACTTTTCAGCTCCAAATTCAAATTGATTGGGGCCTATATAAACCCCATCCTTTCTGCATGAAAGGGAAAACCTGAAAGCTTGATCTTACTTTATGATTTTAGAGCTTAAAAGTGTTGTAAAGGCCAAAAGTTCTCCTCCCTCTTTTCTTCCAAGTTTTGATCATTCAAGAGAGGAGAGAAAATTCTGTAAGGGTTGTTTCCTAATCCCGTCAAAAGGAGTGAAACTGTAAAAGGGTGGTTGGCCTTTGCCTATTGAAGGAAGGCCTCTAGTGGACATCGGTGACCTTATCGGAGGAGCAAGCCAAAAGTGGATGTAGGTTAAGATTGACCGAACCACTATAAAATTGTGGTGCTCTCTAGTTTGCATTTATTCTTGTTGTTTACCTTACTGCAAGCCTCCATATGTGCTTTACTTCCTCATTACTTTTGATGCACTCCTTTACGAACTTGCTTTCAAGTTAAGTTACCAAAAATGGTTTTACATCGGAAACGATTTCATCATACGAACATCGTTTGAAATCAATGAAAGTTTTTCCACTGCACTAATTCACCCCCCTCCTCTTAGTGCTCTTGATCCTAACACCACCGGCAACAACACTGCCATCGGTGGTACCGCCCAGTACCAGATCCTATAGCGATAGTACCGCCCAGGAATGGCGGTGGTACCGCCAATACCCAGGAAACCTGGGATGAGACCTTTTTAGGCTCCAAGTTTGAATCAACTTGAAGCCTATAAATACCCCTCTCATCCTTGGTTAACAAACACAAGCACATAGAATTTGAAAAGGGAAAAACGCTGTATAAATCTCTTGTGAGAATCCTTATCTAGTCTAAGTGTTATAATTCTATTTAGAGAGGAGTGTGTGTGCTTGTAAGGGTTGTCTCCTAAACCCGGTAAAAGGAGAAGAGGGATATAAGAAGGAGGTTGATCTTTGCCTATTAAAGGAAGATCGATAGTGGATGCCAATGGCCTTGATGGAAGAAGAATCAGTGAAGTGGATGTAGGTCATGACGATCGAACCACTCTAAAATCTGGTTTGTATTTTACTTTGAGCAATTTATCTTCACTGCAAACCACTTTACCTCCTTACTTTTACTGTTGCACTAATTCACCCTCCCCCCCCTCTTAGTGCTGACTCGTTCCTAATAGTTGGTATCAGAGGCTTGTTTTCTCATTTGGTTTAACACCCAAAGAGAAATGGCTCTTTTCGGCTTTCAAGAGGGTCACTCTCTCATTCGTCCTCTCTTTTTCAATGGGATGGACTATACATATTGGAAAACTCGAATGAGAGTTTTCTTGCTTTCATTGAATCTTGATTTATGGAACATAGTTGAATTTGGTTTTCAAAGGTCTTCTCTTCCAATGAAAGATTGGAACGATTTGGAGAAGAAGACTTTTCCTTAAATGTTAGAGCTATGAACGCTCTATTTTGTGCTTTGGATAAAATTGAGTTTAATCGGATTTTCACTTACGAAACGACTTTTGAAATATGACACACTCTCGAAATCACACACGAAGACACAAGTAGAGTAAAAGATTCAAAAGTTAAATCTTTTAATGCACGATTTTGAACTATTTCAAATGAAACCAAGCGAGACTATTGGACACATGTACACCCGTTTTATAGATGTTATCAATAGTCTAAAAGCTCGTGGTAAAAGTTTTTTGAATCTTGAACTTGTTAACAAGATTTTACGATCACTTTCTAAAACTTGGGACTCTAAAGTAACGGCCATACAAGAGGCTAAAAACTTAAACAACCTTCCACTCGAAGAACTAATTGGATCTTTAATGACCTACGAAATGAAAAATGTGGCAAAAAGGGAACTCGAGAACAACCTTCCAAAAAATAGGAAGGATTTCATACTATGAACAATTGAAGACCACTCAAGCATAAGTTCAAGTGATGGTGAACTTGAACTCCATGCTAAGAAATTTAAAAAAGTTTATGGAACAAAAATTAAAGAACAAAAGGAACGCAACTACTTGATATGAATGCAAGAAAAAGAAAGTGACTTTGGATAAATCGAGCTCCTCCGAAGACGAGGAGAAAATCAACAAAGGCGAGGTGACAAACTACATCTTAACGGCTTTCTACAATAAGGTAAACAACTCAAACGAAACTCCTTTAATTTATTTCAAAATTACATGATGCCTTTTATTGAGTTATTTTTAATTTAGTTTAATTATTTTTCTTGAAATTTGCATGTTTAATGATGTAATGAAAACTGCAAAAATAAAATAGGATCATGCTTATCATGCTAGTAATTTTAAAAATGATAATGAAAATTACATGTTTTGTGTTAAAAGAATAAAATGTTAGATTTAAATCTAATGATAATCCTATGTATATTTTTCAAGAAGAAATGATGTATATCTTGATGATTTTCATATTGATTTTTTATTTTGTTTGAAAATGCTTTATGCTCAATGAAACCATGATTGATGAATATGCTTTATGTTTTCTTTAGCTTGCATGCCTTATCATGATGAATGTTTTGAAAATAAATATTTGCATCATGTTTGATGATTTTTATGTGTTAGAATTATGTGTTACACTTTTTGATCTTGATGATTTTTTTTTATCTTTCCATTTTAAACGTTGATGCATGATTTTGACATAAGAACAAATATTTGGGCAAGCTAATATAAAGTAAATCACACAAATTAAAACTAAAGAAGTTTAGGTATCTTTAATAATCATTCAATATTATGTTCAACGAAACCATGCTTGAAGTTTTAATGAAAATGTAATGATGATTTGAAAGCATGCTTAACAAGTTTCTATTTCAAACTTATGCATGATAATTTTTGTGATCTTTTCAATGTTCTTTTTTAGTGTTAATGAATGATGCATGGATTTGGCATAAAAGAAAAGAATATACATCTATGAAATCAATCTTATGAATTGAATCACTAAAAAGAAGAAAGCTTTCTCCTTAAAAAGATTCCTCTACTTTATCGATTTTTCAATAAGGAGAGATTAATGAATCTATCTATGTTTTTTTTTATGAATCTCTTGAAAATGATTTTGATTTGATGATTTGAATATGAATGAGTTTTATCTTGATTTTTTGAGATTTATAAATTGAGATTTGTTATGCGTAAGTCAAGATTTTATATGCATAAATTGAAATATTTTTTTCCTAAGTTTCTTATTTACTAAAGAGAATATCTTTTTCAAAATTCATGACTTAAAATTTCTTTTGAATATCTTTTATTATTTGATCTCCTAAGACTTTCTTTTGATTATTTAAGAGGAGGTTTTTCAAAAGAAATCATGCCTTTTGGTATTCACATGATCTTATCTTTCATGATATGATTTTTATGCAATTTCTTGTGTTCATCACCCAATTAATTTTTCTTGATGAGATGAAATGAATGCGATGAAATAAAATTATGCATGAAATATAAATGAGAAGTTATGATCATGCATGATAGGATGCAATGTAATTTGACATTTAGATATCATCATAATTTGAAATGCTATGATTTGTTGCTAAATTGATGTATTATGAATGATTGAGTATCTTGTATGATATGATGATTGATATATTGTTAGTATCATTCATAGAGTAAGGATGATATGTAATGTTTTAAAATTGTGCATGTCATAAATTGAAACTGTAATGATAAACAAACATATTGAAATAATGATTGAAATATTGATGTAATTATAAATGATGTTTTGGCATTATGCATGTAATACTTTAACTTATGATAATGATGCATGCAATGATGAAATATTCATGATGAAAAATTGTTTTAACATTCATGACTTGATTTTTCATCTTTGTTATTTATCCTTTCTCATGATTTGAAAATTATTGTAAAGGAAAAAAGAGATACAAAATTATATTCTTCTCTTCTTTTTGACAATGACAAATGGGGAGATAGCTAGCTTGCACAAGTCAAGAAGATGCAAAAACTTGCTAGCTTGCTCATCTCAAAAGAGAAGCAAGAAGTGCTATCTTGCAAATCTCAAGATGCACAAATGCAAACTTACAAAATTTTATGGTTGTAAAGGGAAAAAAGAGAATACAAAACTGTATTCTTCCCTTCTTTTCGACAATGACAAAGGGGGAGAAAAATTGCTAGCTCAAGATGCAAAATTTGAAACTTGCACATTGCAAAAGAAGCAAACTTGCTAGCTTGCTCATCTCAAAAGAGAAGCAAGAAGTGCTATCTTGCAAATCTTAAGACGTACAATTGTAAACTTATAAAATTTGTAATTTTACACATCATTAAAATTTATGATGATTTGGTGATTATGCATATTCTAAAATATTGTAAGATTCACTAGCTTGCATGATGTAGAACTTGCTATCTTGAACATCACCAAGAAGTGCTATCTTGCCTATCTCAGGAAGCAAAAAAATGTTAACTTACACATCTAGTAAAACTTATATTTCAAGAAGCAAGAGTTACTTTCTTAAACATCTCAAAATTGCTAGCTTGTATATTTTTAAATGTTATAAAATTTTGCTAGCTTGCACTTTGCAAAGGAAGCAAAAATGACACTTCTAAAAAGAGAAGAAAGAGCCTGCTATCTTGAATATCGCTATCTTGCATTTGCTTTCGAAATTTTTGCTAGCTTGTATGTTGTAAACTTGCTATCTTTTTACCTTGCATATCTAAAACATGATAGCTTACATGATGTAACACTTGCTAAATTTTCTAGCTTACAAATTGCAGCATGATAAAGCTTGATATTATGTTTTTCATGCAATGATTTGAATTTATACTCCAAACACTTGATAGTGGTATTTCTCCTTTTTGTTGATGATAAAGGGGGAGAAGTATGATCATGTTATGCATGATGAAGTGTTGCAAATATTCATGATGAAATTTACAATGACTTGAATTCAGCTTGAATTCAAGGTTCTATCAATATGACATATTGATAGGGGGAGTTTCTTTAAATTCCGGTAGTTAAGGTTAACTCTGTCATCAATTGGTTGTTATTATCAAAGGGGAGAGATTGTTGAATCTCGGATTTTGATGATGAAACCAATTGATAGTATTTATGTTTTGATTTGCATTTTGAGTGACGCAGGATGCTTCGATCAGGGAGAGACAATTAAAGTAGGAAGAATTATGTTAAGCCGGAGGAAAACATATCAGAAGATTGGACGTTGGGTTAGAGGATCAATCGATGTATCGACAAAAGGCTTCAGGTCATGGATTCAGATATTGGGTCAAGAAGCGCAGATATTGTGCTAAGGATATCGGAGTTGCGGAGGTCAACTGGCCGATTGGGCAATAGGCCGCAAGAGAGGACGATGCGCCGAAGCATCAGACGAAGCGTCGATGGACCAATGACATGCCGGACAACATGATTCATGCTTAGTAATAATTGTCTAGATTGTAGTGTATTTTTGTGTGTGCAGGATTAACTAAGATGGCAAGGCATAAAGCAAAATTAAGTCCCGGAGTCAAGAACGCGATTTCGTTGGGAGTTCGTCGGAAGTCCGGAGGTTCATCGGATGTTCTGCCGGAACCAACCGAAAAGTCCAGGACCTTACCAAAGAAGCTCATCAAAACTCACCAAGAAGATCATGGTGAAGTCTAGGAGCTTACAGGAAGTCCGTCGGAATATTGCCGAGAGATCGTCAGAAGTTCACCGGAAGCTCGCCGGAAGAAACCAGACTTATCTTACTTAGATTATGTCTTAGGAATCATAGTTAGCACATAATTAGAGTTGGGATTGGGAGGTAATCCCATCAACTCTGTTAGGGGCCAATTGGGCCCAAAGTTGGACTAATTTGGGTCGGATTCAAGGCCTAACTAGGGTGTTGAAACCTTGGCCAATGGTGGCACTGCTTGGGGAATAGCACCCCAGGATTCCTGGGCGGTGGTATCGCCGGCAGCATTGCTGCTAGCGGTGGTACCGCCCCTGTTAGGTGGTGGTACCACCCAGTACCAGATCCAATGGTGGTAGTACCGCCCAAGAACGATGGTGGTACCGCCAGTACCTAGGAAACTTGGGATGAGACATTTTTAGGCTCTAAGTTTGAATCAACTTGAAGCCTATAAATACCCCTCTCATCACTAGTTAACAAACACAAGCACAGAGAATTTAAAAAGAAAAAAATATTATAGAAATCTCTTGTGAGAATCCTCCTCTAGTCTAAGTGTTAGAATTCTGTTTAGAGAAGAGTGTGCGTGCTTGTATGGGTTGTCTCCTAAATCTGGTAAAAGGAGAAGAGGGGTGTAAGAAGGAGGTTGATCTTTGCCTATTAAATGTTGATCTTCGCCTATTAAAGGAATTACAGTGGTACCACCAGTACCCAGGAAACCAGGGATGAGACCTTTTTAGGCTCCAAGTTTGAATCAACTTGAAGCCTATAAATACCCCTTTCATCTGTTAGAACTCTAGCTTGGAGAGTCCTAATTGAGAGGGACATTCATGTAAAACTGTTAGGACTAGCTAGGAGAGTCTTAATTGAGAGGGACATTCTGTTAGGACTCTAGCTAGGAGAGTCCTAATTGAAAGGGGCATTCATGTAGGAGGTTGTTTCTTAGAGAAGAATTAGGAGTTGTAAAGGAATAGGAGTCTTAAGAAGGAGTCCTATTAGAGTTGGTTAGAAGTAGAAGTCTTAAGTAGGAGTTCTATTAGGAGTTAGGGTTTAGAAGCCCTATAAATAGTCATGTATTCCTCATCTTTTCATAAGCAATAGATGAATCTTTTCTGCAGCCTTTGAGCAACAACTTGGAGGGAGGAACCCCTATAGAGTTCCAAGGAGGCCGATCCCCTAAAGAGATCAACCCCAAGTTTAGAATCTGCAAGGGTTCTAACACCTGGTATCAGAGTAGCGTTCTTGGCGTCTCACTGCCCTTCCACAGCCATCCATCAACCCTCTACAACCATCCAAAGCAATTCCCACAATTGCTTAAAAGATCGTCACCGAATTCCGCCATCATCTCCACCACCGCGGATCATCCTTTGATCTCCCCGTGAATTGCAACAGGTTCTGGTTTCCTACCTTACTGCTGCTGCAATTTAGTTATCCTTATTCGAAAAAAAAAAAAAAAATTGTTCCTATATTGCTGCATAAACTTTTCATCACAAAGTTTTCATATCTACGACGAAAGATACATTGCAGAATTCCAACCGCATAGCACCATCTGTTTGATCTTGCTACTGTGCTTTTTCTATCCAAATTTCTACGAAATTTTTATGACATCTTTAACACTTCCTAACAGTAGATTTCCCTTTCGTTTCATCAAAAAATTCTCAATATAAACTACTGATCTTTTATGTCCAATCTGCTGCACTTGAATTGCAGAATTCAAGCCGCAAAGCACCATCTATTTGATCTTGCTACTGTACTTTTTCTATCCAAATTTCTACGAAATTTTTATGACATCTTTGAAACTTCCTAATAGTGGATTTCCCTTTGGTTTCATCGAAAAATTCTCAATATAAACTAATGACCTTTTATGTCCAATCTGCTGCACTTGAAAATCTATGCTGCAGAAAATTTCAGCTGCATATCGTTGCCTTAACCCATCTATTTGCAATCTTTTTTGAATGAAATTTCTTATACACTTCATAGATCATCTTGGCTTCCATCTAAGATTGATCTATTAAGAAATTCATCTCTAAAAACGATTTTATGTTGCTGCAAATTTTCATCGTAACCTGCTGAAATTTTTCGACGATAATTCTGCAATTGCAACTTGCACCAATTTCCTTGGTCTTATACTACCAAAATTTTCTTAATTAAATTAGATATCCTTGCTGTCATATAAACTGTGATTTTGGTATCAATTCCCTCCTCAATTTTCTCAAGTTTTTGGTGGAAATTACGTCGAGAGACCGTTGTTTCTTCGACGACAATTCTACTCTTACAAGACAGCACATACTTGCTGCAACTTCCACGGATTTCTGTCAAACCTTTGCTATCATCTACCACAGATCCAAAACTTTCATCCACAACCCTAAAACTCTGCCAAACCACACCCTCAAACTGCACCCAAAACAGCCACAAAACAAGCCTAAACCGCAGCCTACATCCACCAATCCACCAACCCTTTCAACCATCACTTCTCTCAACCTATACATGCCTTTAACCCAACAACAAAAGAGAGATCTTAACATCATAGATTTGGGGGCATATACTATGACATCTAAGGAGGCAATCAATGCTAAATTCGAAGTCTTGGAGGCGCGAATGGAGGATAAGATTCGGATGCTCTTTACCGAACTCAGATTGGGCCGACCACTAAGCTCGAAGAAATCATATCAAGGAGAGAGCTTTGCCCAATCACACCAAGCTCAAAGAGATGACTTCCAAGGGAGGGGAGGCTATATGACTGACCCCAACTATCCATGCATGAGAGTGGACTTCCCTAGATGGGAAGAAGGAGACCCGATTGGTTGGATCTCGCGTGTGGAGCGATATTTTTGGTACCACAAAACCGCGGATGTATCTATGGTGAAAATTACAGCTATACATCTTGAAGGGGATGCTATACAGTGGTTTGACTGGTTTGAACATACTTATGGAGTCCTTTCATGGCGACAATTCAAAGAAGGACTGCTGATTCGCTTCAGACCAATCGATTACGAGAATATTGACAAACAATTAGCAAAGATCCGACAAACCTCCACCATTCAGGAGTACCAAACTAGGTTTGAAAGGTTATCTAATCAAACTCGTGATTGGTCTCAAAAACAGCTATTGAGGACCTTCATTGAGGGCTTGAAGCCGGAGATCCGAGGAGAAGTTAAAGCGCGACAACCGTATACGCTTATGGCAGCCATCTCTTTCGCACGACATCAAGAGAAGCAATTGAACCATGAAGCTCGGAGGACTAGGGTCGCTCCTCAACCAGTAATATTGAAGCCCTTAGCCCCCCTTACTGTCGACCAAGTCCCTATACCAAAGAGGTTAACAAGAGAAGAGTTTCGGGAGCGATATGCGAAGGGGTTATGTTGGCATTGTGACGAGCCGTGGAGCCATGAGCATCGCTGTAGTAAAGGGGGACTTCTTATGATTGAACCGATAGAAGAAGAGGTCATTGAACATCCAAAAGAGAGCCTTGAATATGAAGAAGAAGATGCAGAAGAAGAGCCACAACCGACCAAAGTTACGGTACATATACTAGTTGGCTACTCAATCCCACAAACGATGAAAGTTGGAGGCCTTCTCAAACAACAACCGATCACTATTCTCATCGACACGGGCAGCACTAATAACTTCCTAAACAGTAAGGTTGCTGTCTATATGAACTTACCTATTGAGAATTGCAGCAGGTTTGTCGTTAAGGTCGCCAACGGACGGATTTTGAAGTGTGATCATAGGTGCCCACAGGTGAAACTGTTGTTGCAGGACCAAGAGATAATTGTAGATTTCTTCCTCCTCCCTCTTGATGATCATGAGGCCATACTCGGAATTAAATGGTTGATGACATTAGGTGATATTTCTTGGAATTTTATGCAACTAATTATAAAATTTTACAGTAAGGAGAAACAGGTGATACTGCACGGGAAACGTGAGGGCGACATAACGATGATTTGCACACAACAAATAGAGAAGGTTTTGCATAAAGCATGCAGCGGCTTTTTGGTACAACTTGAGCAACAAACTAAGGGAGAGCCAACAAAATTTGAAGATCCAAATCTACTTCCTTTGCTTGTTGAATTTTCGGATATATTTGACGAACCGCGTAACCTACCTCTTACCCATCGGCATGATCATTGTATAATGATTCTTCCAGGCAAATCTCCAACAAATGCTCAGCCATATCAATATCCACATCTCCAGAAGGATGAAATAGAAAGGATTGTAAAAGAGATGCTCAAAACAGGAGTTATTCGGCCAAGTTGCAGCCCCTACTCTTCACCGGTGCTCCTCATACGAAAGAAGGATGGAATATGGCGATTATGTGTTGATTACCGAGCTCTCAATGGCATAACCATCAAGGATAAATACCCTATTCCAGTAGTAGATGAGTTGCTAAGGGAGCATAAATCTTCACAAAGCTAGACCTTCGATCCGGGTATCATCAAATACGAGTATGCGAAGAAGACATACCGAAAACCACCTTTTGAATACACAACAACCACTATGAATTTTTGCTTTCTTCATAAGAAGGTGGAATATCTTGGGCATATCATATCAGAGATCAGTGCACCACTTACTTCCTTACTGAAAAAAGATGTCTTCCAATGGTCGGACAGAGCCTCCGTTGCCTTCGACAAACTTAAGGTAGCCATGACGACGACGCCGGTGCTAACACTACCAGGTTTCAACCGACCCTTCATTATTGAAGCCGATGCATCTGGAGTCGGAATTGGAGCCATTCTTATGCAAGATGGTCAACCACTCACATACACTAGCAAGGCATTATCTCCCTCCCATCAAAATAAGTCAACATATGATAAGGAGATGCTTGCCATTGTGCGCGCAGCAACGAGGTGGAGACCCTACTTGATTGGTCGACGATTTCAAATTAAAACCGACCATAAAAGCCTCGAGTACTTTTTGGAGTGAAAGATATCATCCCCTTAGCAGCAAAAATGGGTAACAAAACTTCATAGATTTGATTATGAAATAACTTACAAAAAGGGGAAAGAGAATGTTCTTGCAGATGCGCTTTCGCAGCTACCCGAGCAAACTGAAGTTTCGGCCATTTCACTTCCGACCAGCAACTTTCTTAAGGATATTAAGATGGAATGGCAGGAAGATTCGGAGACTAGTAAGACTATAAAAAAATTGGAGGAAGCACCAAGCTCCGTGGCTCATTACAATTGGGACTCAAAAGAATTACACTATAAGGGACGCATTGTGCTTGCGACAAATTCTACTTGCATCTTCAAGAGCAGATTTTGGACAAAGTTATTCCATATGCAGGGTACTAAATTAAAAAGGAGTGCGACATATCACCCACAAATCGACGGCCAGATAGAAGTTGTAAATAGGTGCTTGGAGACAGCCCAAAGCCACCCACCAAATATGACTACCCAAAGAGAACTCCAGACCCAGCCAAGTGCCATTATTGATCGACGGATCTTGACTCGACGATGACGACCCACTAATGAAGTGCTAATACAGTGGGCGAACCTACCAATAGAAGATGCCACTTGGGAGAACTATGACGACTTGAAGATCAAATTCCCAGAATTCACGAATCATCAGCCTCGAGGACAAGGCTGATTTGAAGAGGGCGGGTCTGTTAGGACTCTAGCTTGGAGAGTCCTAATTGAGAGGGACATTCATGTAAAACTGTTAGGACTAGCTAGGAGAGTCCTAATTGAGAGGGACATTCTGTTAGGACTCTAGCTAGGAGAGTCCTAATTGAAAGGGGCATTCATGTAGGAGGTTGTTTCTTAGAGAAGAATTAGGAGTTGTAAAGGAATAGGAGTCTTAAGAAGGAGTCCTATTAGGAGTTGGTTAGAAGTAGGAGTCTTAAGTAGGAGTTCTATTAGGAGTTAGGGTTTAGAAGCCCTATAAATAGTTATTTATTCCTCATCTTTTCATAAGCAATAGATGAATCTTTTCTGCAGCCTTTGAGCAGCAACTTGGAGGGAGGAACCCCTATAGAGTTCCAAGGAGGCCGATCCCCTAAAGAGATCAACCCCAAATTTAGAATCTGCAAGGGTTCTAACATCATCACTGGTTAACAAACACAAGCATAGAGAATTTAAAAAGGAAAAAATGCTATAGAAATCTCTTGTGAGAATCCTCCTCTAGTCTAAGTGTTAGAATTCTGTTTAGAGAGGAGTGTGTGTGCTTGTAAGGGTTGTCTCCTAAACCCAGTAAAAGGAGAAGAGGGTTGTAAAAAAGAGGTTGATTTTTGCCTATTAAAGGAAGATTGATAGTGGATGCCGGTGGTGCTAGTCATAGGTGCCCAGCAAGCCAATCACGTGAGTGATGGCACGTGTGACTTGATACAGAATCTTTTTTGCTTATTATATTTTGGCGTATATCACTTTATAACTATTGCATATATGCATATATATTGTGATGTCCTTGGATTTGTGCAATGGGAATCGGATCGTGATGAGATCATGATAATGAGATCGATTCACCTTTAAACACATATCCTAAATAATCCCGGTCATAGGTTACTCGAGAGGGATATCGTGATAACCGGACAGACTGGTGTGCTTTATACCCGTCCATATGATGGATGCAGTTGGTCTTATAGTTGCTCGTGTAGGGACACTAGGGAAACAGTACAGGTGCTCATTGGAGAATGAGTTCACTGATTGATCCGCTTACGGAATGCTGGATGGTTGATGATGCCTCATTGTCAGACAGCGATTCCGTAGTCCTAGTGGTGTATCTGGTCCTTAGACTTGAGACACCAAGGATGTCCTATATGAGTGCTCCACTCTTTGATACCAGACTTATAGATTTGGCTATCCCAAATCTAGTACAGCTGGTCATTGGGAGTGGTAGTCGACCTTACGAGGGCTATTGAGTGTCGATAGAGGATCATCCACTCTCGGCGTCATGAGAGGAATATCCCATGTGTTCTCGCTCAGACAAATCCCTGGCCAGGGTCATTCGGGTTGAAAGAGAAAGAGTTCTTTGGGAGAATCCGATTAGAGCGAGACTCGAGTAGAAACCGTATGGGTCTGACAACACCATGCTCGATACACGGTCTCTGGGATATTAGAGGGATGAGGGACTATAGGTACACGGTAACTGAGGACAGACAGGTCTAATGGATTGGATTCCCCTGTATCGTCTGAGGACTATGGTGTAGTGGCCTAGTACTTTCGTAGTTGATGAGTCAAGTGAATTATTACAGAGATAATAATTCACCGAGTTAGAAGGAGTTCTGACAGGTATGTATGACTCACGGCCAGCTCGATATTGGGCCTAGAGGGTCACACACATATGGTAGGCATTGCGATGAGTAGAGGTTCGGATATGAGATATCCGATGGAGGCCTTGTCTTATTGGATGCAGATCCAATACCCACTAGGGGAGGACCCATTAGGGTTTGACAGGAGACCTCTATAAATAGGAGGGATTCAGAGCCTCATAGGCTAAAGCCTTTGCTTGCCTCTCATATTCTCCTCCCCCTCTCCACCTCAAAATAGGCCTGGAGTTTTGAGGAGCGTCGTCGCAGACCTGCTGTGTGGATCACTGCTAGAGAGGAGGACGCTTGACCTCCTTCACCCTCTCCTAAGGATCTGCAAGGAAACAGGGATATACGATCTCCCTAAGTAACACAATCTACTCTATATGTAGTTTTAAGTTTCGTGGATTTTGCGCACCAATCTTCACACGACGACGAACATCACTTTGGGAATCGGGGATTTTGTTTTCTTGTTCTTCCGCTGTGCATATGATGTCGCCCCCAAGATTTCCCAATAGTGGTATCAGAGCTAGGTTATTCGTGCGAATGATTGGTTTTGAACTGCATGTGTTGTGTTTAGGAAAAACTTTTGACATCAAAATCGTTGATGCAAAAACAAGGAAGGGTAGCAATAGTTGTTGCCCTCGATCTACGTGCGTGCAGCGCAGCCGAAGGCGGGCAACACAGGGGCTGCGTCTACAGCAGCCGGCCGGCGACCTGCTTGCAGCAGGCTTGCGTCCGGCGGGGCTGGCAGCCCGTGGGCAGAGGCACCTGCGGCCGCTTCTCCCGTGGGATGAGGCGCTGCAGGGCAGCGGCGCTTGCCGCCGCTGCTCCCGCGGGTGAAACCCCCCCACAGGGGCGGTCGCCCGGCGGGACAGCACCGCCTGCGGGCGTTGCCCCGCCGACAGAACCGCCCGCGGGGGCGCCCACCTGCAGTGGCAGCGTCGCCAACGAGCGTGCCGCCTGCAAGCGAGGGAAGCGCCCTCGCCCCGCCGCACAGGCCGCCGCCAGCAGGGTGGTAGCAACGCAGCAGTAAGAGGGAATTAGGGTTTTGGGCAAAAAGATAGTTTTGCCCCTATGAATTTGAGAAATTCTAGTTTCTGTCTTTTATCCAAATTATAAAAATACCCTTAGGAATTGAGAAATTCCCTACATGTCCCTGATTTCAGAAAATATTAATTAATTAAAAGGTTTAGTTGATTATTATTTTTATTATTATCTAGTAGTCCTACATGATAATGATTATTTATACATGTGATGTATGATGTGTGGACGGATGATCATGGACCGTACGATGTGTGTACTTGTGATTATTATTATTGAGGTCTACGAGCCTCCATTATATTTCTCGTTTATTGTCGGGCCTGCGTGCCTATGATTAAGTTGTAATCACATGAGGAGGCGCAGCGGGAGCGTGGATGCGATAGCGGGACTCACGAGAAGGACGATCGTGATGCATGAAGATGCATCAAGATGTCGACGGAACCGACGAGGACGAGATGGACGATCACAGGGCATGGAGATGCACCGTTGCACACATAGATCTTGATGTGAGTGATTAGGCCTACTAGCTCGGGCCTAATCATATTAGGTTGTGGTCCATGATCATCTAGTGTGATTGCTTATACACATACTAGATATGTATATATATTTGCATGCGATGTTGATATATATTAAATATGTATATGTGTGACATGTCATATTAGGAGACTAAATCATAGAAACATCTCTCGATAATATTAAGTCAGTAAACGTGAGGCAATTAGATTGACCCACGTGGCCTTCCATCGTTATAAGTAGGAACCGATTCCTGGTGTAGGTTGAGTTGGTCGAGTCCCTCGAGACTCACCTATATTGCGATTCGCTATCTTGCTTATGACATAGAGATGTCACCGGTGACCTGAGGGCATGATATGCTTGGTCGAGTCCCTCGAGGGTATATAATCAAATCAGACTCATCTTATAACGAAGGTGTTGACTTAACCGAGCATCATGGTTGGTCGAGTCCCTCGAGGCCATGGTGATTCGGAGGCCGAACAGGACGAGAATCACAAGGAGTTGTGATCGGCAAGAGTTGCCTACCTTTTAGGCTTAGTGTGATTGGTCGAGTCTCTCGAGGTTACACTAAGACGCTGATTGGATCCTGATCTCCACTAGAAGTCTGTCGGAGACTTCCGTTTCATGTGCTGAGGGTGTCGCGTGACTCGTTAGTAAAATAGTGGGAGCATATTAAGATAAAAGTCCATATCTTGATAGTTTATTTCTTGCAAAATCTGCATGTTATTCATTTTTGCTGCATCTTTATTTTTAGAAAATGTCGCTTTCAAATCCCTTACATGGCATACTTGATGTCAACTGCCTCATTGGTCAAAATTATATGGATTGGCTCCGTAACTTGAGAATTGTTCTCACAGCGGAGAAAATTATGTACATCCTTGATATAGTGATGCTTGCGCCCGAAGAAGGGGCAAGCGAGGATGAGATCGCTCGCTACGTGAAGTACATTGATGACTCCACTCTTGCTCAGTGTTATATGTTGGGCTCTATGACTCCTGAGTTACAGAGACAACATGAAAAGATGGATGCCAGATCCATTCTCCTATATGTCCGCAAATTGTTTGAGGAACAGGGAAGGACTCAGCGATATGAGATATCCAAGAGCCTCTTCCACGCTAGGATGACTGAGGGGACACCGGTTCAGAACCATGTCCTAAAGATGATTAGTGGATAGAGAAACTCACAGGTCTAGGAATGGTCCTAGAGGATAACTTGTGTGTGGACATTGTGCTTTAGTCCCTACCAGATTCCTTTTCATAGTTCATAATGAATTTTAATATGAACAAGCTTGAGGTGACTCTCCCAGAGCTTCTCAATATGTTGAGGGAGGTAGAGAGTACTATTAAGAAAGAGAAGCCAGTTCTCTACCCTGGTGAGACCAGAAAGAAAAGGAAAGCAGAAAGATCACTTAAGAAGGGAAAGGGCAAGGGTAGACCAAGTAAAGCAAAGGTTGCTAAGAAAGACCCAACAAAGGATAAAGGCCAATGCTTCCACTGTGGCAAAGATGGGCACTGGAAGAGGAACTGCAAAGAGTACCTTGCAGAGAGGGCGAAATAGAAGCTTGGAGAAGCTTCAGGTACATTCATGATCAATCTCTAATTGTTAGATTTTTGTGATAGTGCATTGGTATTGGATACCAGTATTGCTTAACACATCTACAATTTATTGTAAATTCTAGCAAAGCCGAGGGGAGATTGGCGAGAGGAATATTGCATAAAGGTTTGTTTATGCTAGACACTACTCTACATATCATGAATATAAGTGTCTAAGAGGAAACGAGATGAGGTGAACAGTGCATACCTATGGCATTGTAGGCTAGGTCACATCCATGAGGGAATGATTCAAAAGTTGCTAAATGATGGATATCTAGATCCATTCGACTATGTGTCATATGCAACTTGCGAGCCTTGCCTTCGTGGAAAACTGACCAACTCTCCATTTAGTGGAATTGGAGAGAGAGCCACTGAGCTGTTGGAACTCATACATAGTGATGTATGTGGACCCATGTCAACTCATTCCATTGGTGGTTACTCCTACTTCATTACCTTTGCTGATGATTTCTCAAGGTATGGATATGTGTACTTAATGAAGTACAAGTCCGAGGCTTTTGAGAAATTCAAAGAGTTTAAGAATGAGGTGGAGAACCAGACTGGAAAGAGTATCAAAACTCTTTGATCAGATCGAGGAGGTGAGTACTTAAGTACAGAGTTTACTCAATTCCTCAAGGACCATGGGATATTATCCCAATGGACACCTCCTTATACACCTCAACTTAATGGTGTCTCTGGAAGGAGGAATCGTACGCTATTAGATATGGTACGGTCCATGATGAGTTTCGCTGACCTACCCATCTTATTCTAGGGATATGCCCTAGAGACCGCAGCTTACCTTTTGAACAGAGTTCCAACTAAGTCGGTAGTGTCTACACCATATGAGATATGAAAAGGGAAGAAGTCTGATCTTAAGGTTGTTAAGATTTGGGGCTGTCCTACCCACGTTAAAAGACACAACCCCGATAAGTTAGAATCAAGGACAGAGCGATGCAAATTTGTGGGATACCCCAAGGAAACTTGTGGGTATTATTTCTATCATCTCGAGGACCAAAAGATCTTTGTAGCTAAGAGAGCAGTGTTCCTTGAGAAGGAACATATTCTTGGCGGAGATAGTGGGAGAATAATAGAGTTGAGCGAGGTTGGAGAACTAAGCTCAAGCACCACTCTACAGCCCGAGTCTGTTCAGGTACCTAATACACAAGTTTCAACTCTACGTAGGCCTGATAGAGTATCCCATCCTCCTGAGAGATATGTGGGACATATTAGAGGAGAGGATGTTGAGGATATTGATCCTCAGACCTACGAGGAGGCTATTATGAGTATAGACTCCGGGAAGTGGCAAGAAGCCATGAATTCTGAGATGGATTCTATGTACTCCAATAAGGTTTGGAACCTAGTTGATGCACTCGAAGGTATTGTACCCATCAGTTGTAAGTGGATCTTTAAGAAAAAGATCAGAGTAGATGGACAGGTAGAGACCTATAAAGCAAGGCTAGTGGCTAAGGGGTATCGTCAAAGGCAAGGTGTTGACTACGACGAAACCTTCTCACCCGTAGCAATGCTAAAATCCATCAGAATTCTATTGGCTATTGCAGCACACTATGATTATGAGATCTGGCAGAGGGATGTGAAAACTGCATTCCTCAATGGGAACCTCAAGGAGGAGGTGTATATGATGCAACCTGAGGGATTTGTGTCCAAGAACTGCCCAGATAAGATGTATAGGTTTCTTAGATCCATTTATGGACTAAAGCAAGCTTCCCGAAGTTGGAACATAAGATTTAATGAGGCAATCAGATCTTATGACTTCGTTAAGAACGAAGATGAGCCTTGTGTGCATAGGAAGGTAAGTGGGAGCGCTATCACCTTTTTGGTATTATATGTGGATGACTTCCTAATAATTAGGAATGACGTAGGAATGCTATCCACAGTAAAGGCTTGGTTATCTAGACATTTCTCCATGAAGGACTTAGGGGAAGCATCCTATACCTTGGGGATTAGAATCTATAGAGATAGATCCAAGAGGATGCTTGGCTTGTCCCAGTCTAGGTACATAGAAATCATTGTCAAAATGTTTGGCATAGAAAATTCCAAGAGAGGTCTCATACCGATGAGACATGGGATATCGCTTTCTACGAGTATGACCCCAAAGACTCCAGAAGATAGGGCGAACATGGATATGATACCTTATGCCTCAGCAATAGGGTCTATCATGTATGCCATGCTATGTACTAAGCCTGATATAGCGCATGCTCTGAGTGTCACGAGCAGGTATCAAGCGGATCCAGGCTTGGAGTGCTGGAAAGCAGTAAAGTGTATCCTTAAGTACTTGAGAATGACTAAGGATCTTTTACTAGTATATGGAGGTAATAGCCTTAAGGTTGAAGGCTACACTGACTCAAGTTTTCAGTCTGATGTCGATGATAGTAAGGCGAATTCAAGGTATGTGTACACCTTGAATGGAGGAGCAGTGTGTTGGAAGAGTTCCAAGCAAGATACTATTGCTGACTCGACCATAGAGGCAGAGTACATTGCTGCATCAGATGCAGCAAAAGAGGAAGTCTAGGTAAAGAAGTTCATCACAGATTTGGGAGTTGTGTCGGGTAGCGAGGAGTCGATCTCCTTATATTGCGACAACAACGGGGCGATTACTCAAATAAGGGAACCCGGGTCTCATCAGAAGTGTTCTGAGGAGGTTTCAACTTATCAGAGAGATCGTAACCCGAGGAGATGTAGCAGTGGAAAGAGTTCCATCCGAAGATAACATTGCAGATCCACTGACAAAGCCGTTGTCTCAGATTGTCTTTGAGCGTCACAGGGGTCTGATGGGGATCAGACACATAGGTGATTAGCCTTAGGTCAAGTGGGAGATTGCTAGTCATAGGTGCCCAGCAAGCCAATCACGTGAGTGATGGCACGTGTGACTTGATACAAAATCTTTTTTGCTTATTATATTTTGGCGTATATCACTTTATAACTATTACATATATGCATATATATTGTGATGTCCTTAGATTTGTGCAATGGGAATCGGATCGTGATGAGATCACGATAATGAGATCGATTCACCTTTAAACACATATCCTAAATAATCCTGGCCATAGGTTACTCAAGAGGGACATCGTGATAATCGGACAGACTGGTGTGCTGTATACCCGTCCATATGATGGATGCAGCTGGTCTCATAGCTGCTCATGTAGGGACACTAGGGATACAGTACAGGTGCTCATTGGAGAATGAGTTCACTGATTGATCCGCTTACGGAATGCTGGATGGTTGATGATGCCTCATTGTCAGACAGCGATTTCGTAGTCCTAGTGGTGTATCTGGTCCTTAGACTTGAGACACCAATGATGTCCTGTATGAGTGCTCCACTCTTTGATACCAGACTTATAGGTTTGGCTGTCTCAGATCTAGTACAGTTGGTCATTGGGAGTGGTAGTCGACCTTATGAGGGCTATTGAGTATCGATAGAGGATCATCCACTCTCGGCGTCATGAGAGGAATATCCCATGTATTCTCGCTCAAACAAATCCCTGGCCAGGGTCATTCGGGTTGAGAGAGAAAGAGTTCTCCGGGAGAATCTGATTAGAGCGAGACTCGTGTAGAAACCGTATGGGTCTGACAGCACCATGCTCGATATACGGTCTCTGGGATATTAGAGGTATGAGGGACTATAGGTACACGGTAACTAAGGACAGACAGGTCTAATGGATTGGATTCCCCTGTATCGTCTGGGGACTACGGCGTAGTGGCCTAGTACGTCCGTAGTCGATGAGTCAAGTGAATTATTACAGAGATAATAGTTTACTGAGTTAGAAGGAGTTCTGACAGGTATGACTCATGACCAGCTCGATATTGGGCCTAGAGGGTCACACACATATGGTAGGCATTGCAATGAGTAGAGGTTCGGATATGAGAAATCCGATGGAGCCATTGTCTTATTGGATGCAGATCCAATACCCACTAGGGGAGGACCCATTAGGGTTTGACAGGGGACCTCTATAAATAGGAGGGATTCAGAGCCTCATAGGCTAGAGCCTTTGCTTGCCTCTCCTATTCTCCTCCCCCTCTCCACCTTAGAGTAGGCCTGGAGTTTTGAGGAGCGTCATCGCAGCCCTGCTGTGTGGATCACCGCTAAAGAGGAGGACGCTTGACCTCCTTCACCCTTTCCTAAGGATCTACAAGGAAACAGGGATATACGATCTCCCTAGGTAACACAATATACTCTATATGCAGTTTTAAGTTTCGTGGATTTTGCGCACCAATCTTCACACGACGACGAACATCTCTTTAGGAATTAGGATTTTGTTTTCTTGTTCTTTCACTGCGTATATGATGTCGCTCCCAAGATTTCCTAACAAGTGGCCTCACAGAAAAGGAATCGGCGAAGTGGATGTAGGTCACAACGACCAAACCACTCTAAAATCTGGTTTGTATTTTACTTTGAGCAATTTATCTTTACCGCAAACCGTTTTACCTCCTTACTTGCTTTACATTCAATACACTCTTACTTTGCTTTCAAAGTTAAGCATTTCTGAAATCGGTTTTATCAAATGAAGAGATTTTTTGGAACCGATTTGAAGATGTATTTTACCGCTGCACTAATTCACCCCTCCCCCCCTCTTAGTGCTGACTCGTTCCTAACAATTACTGCCGACGGTACCACCGTCCAGAATACCTAGGGTGTTGTTCCCCAAGCAATGCCACCGCCGGTCAGGGTTTCAACACCCTGGTTGGGCCTTGAATCCGGCCCAAACCATCCCAACTTCGGGCTCAATTGGCCCCTAACAGAGTTGATGGGATTACCTCCCAATCCCAACTCCAATTATGTGTTAACTATGATTCCTAAGACATAATCTAAGCAAGATAAGTCCGGTTTCTTCTAATGATCTCTCGGTAATGTTCCGGCGGTCTCCCAGTAAGCTCTTGGACTTCACGATGATCTTCGTGACGAGTTCCAATGAGCTTCTTTGGCAAGCTCCTGGACTTCTCGGTTGGTTCCGGTAGAACTTCCGACAAACTTCCAGACTTCCGACGAACTCTCGAACTCCCAACGAAATCACGTTCTTGACTTTGGGACTTCATTTTGCTTTATGCCTTGCTATCGTAGTTAATCATGCACACACAAAAACACACTTTGATCTAGATAATTATTACTAAGCATGAATCATGTTGTCCGACATGTCATTAGTCCATCGATGCTTCGTCTGATTCTTCGACACATTGTCAGATCTTGCGGCCTATTGCCCAATCGGGCAGTTGATCTCCACAACTCTGATATCCTTAGCACAATATCTGCTCTTCTTGGCTCGATGCCCGAATCTATGGCCCGAAGTCTTCTGTCGATACGTTGACCGATCCTCCAGCCCGACATCTAATCTTCTAACATGTTTTCCTTTGGCCCAATATGATTCTTCTTGCTTTAATTGTCACTCCTTGATCGAAACATCCTGCATCAATCAAAACACAGCTCAAATCATAAATACTTATCAATTGATTTCATCATTAAAATTCGAGATTCAACACAAACTGCCTTACTTGCTTACTACTTTCATTGCACTTACGAACGAGATTTCAAGTTATCTTTCCGAGATCAGTTTTGTCGTACGAAGAATTTTTCAAACCGATGTGTTTTATCTGCTGCACTAATTCACACCCCCCCCCCTAGTGCCGACTCATTCTGAATAATTGGTATCAGAGACATGTTATTTTTTATTTGGTTTAACACCCAAGAGAAATGACTCTTTTCAGATTTCAAGAGGGTTTTTCAATCGTTCATCCTCCTATGTTCAATGGGATAGACTACACTTATTGGAAAACTCGAATGAGAGTTTTCTTGCTTTCTATGGATTTAAACTTATGGAATATCATTGTAAACGGATTTCAAAATTCTTCTACTCCAATGAATGAATGGAATGATTTGGAGAAGAAAACTTTTTCTTTGAATGCTAGAGCTATGAATGCTCTGTTTTGTGCTTTGAGTTTAATTGTGTTTATATTTGTGAAACGACTTTTGATATTTGGAATTACTTAAGTTTTTTTAATCAAGATCTCTTCTTTTTACTCCTACGATTTTTCTTGGTATTTTATTTAAAGAGGATATTTACTGTATGAATCATGAGAATTATTATACATGAATCAAGATCCTTTATGTTTTCTCCCATGACTCTATTTGCTAAAGGAAAATCTTTATCTATATCATCGATCTTGAATTCTCAAATTTGATACTTGTAATCTTTCTATGAATTGAGATAATTTTCTCCTTGTTTCTTTTTGCTATTCACTAAAGAGAATATTTATCAATATGAATCATGTCTTTTGGTATTCACATGATCTTATCTTTAATGATATGATTTTTATAATTCCTTGTATTCATGAAGTATATCTCATCACCAAATTTTTCTTGTTATCCTTCATGTGATAATATAAAATTATACAATACTTATGATATTATATTGATGCATACAAATGAGAAGTTATGATCATGCATGGTAGGATGTAATGTAATTTGATAAATTGATACCATCATGATGTGAAATATTTATGATTTGAAATGATGCATGCAATATATATGATTTTATTATGATGATGTATATTATTCATTACATATGATGTGAATCATGATTAAACTTGCTTTGACTTGAATTTAATTTGAATTCTCGGAACTCACCAAGAAGATCGTCGTGAAGTCCAAGAGCTTATCGGGAGTCTGCTGGAACATTGCCAAGAGATTGTCGGAAGTTCGTCGGAAGATCATCGGAAGCTCGCCGAAAGAAACCTAGACTTACCGAACTTATTTAGCTTATGCCTTAAAATTCATAGTTAGCACATAATTAGGTTGGAATTGGGCCAACCCAATTATGCGCCAGTTGGGCCCATGTTTGGGTTGTGTTGGGCCAAGTGAAATGCCCAAACAATGACCCAATAGGTGGCACCGTTGGTGGCACAATCTTCGAGATTGTATCAGGCAGTGGTACCACTAGACTGGGTGGTGATACCGCCTAGTGGCAGTGTTAGGCGGTGGTACCTCCAATTTGGGCAGTGGTACCGCCTAGACAAAGTCTTCCACGTGGTGGTACCGCCCAGTATCGGTGCCATAGGCGATGGTATCGCACAACACAAGTGGTGGTACCACCAGGACCCAAAAAACCCAAGATAAGACCTTTTTAGGCTCCAAGTCTGAATCAACTTAAGGCCTATAAATACCCCTCTCATCCTTAGTTATCAAACACAAGAATTGGGAGTGAAAAAGAAAGAAAATCCTATTGTAATCTTGTGTGAACTCCTCAAAAACTCTAAGTGTTAGAGAAGCTTAAGAGAGGAGGTTGTGGGGGTTGTAAAGGTTCTCTCCTAAACCTGTTAAAAGGAGAATCAAGTTGTAAGGGTAGTTGATCTTCGCCTAATGAAGAAAGATTATTAGTGGATGTCGGTGGTCTCGACGGAAGAGGAATCGGTGGAGTGGATGTAGGTCATGACGACTGAACCACTATAACTTAGTTTGTATTTCATTCTTATAATTTATCTTTACTGCAAACTACCTTACCTGCTTACTACTTTCACTACACTTACAAATAAGATTTCAAGTTATTTTTTCGAGATCGGTTTTATCGTATGAAGAATTTTTCGAACCGACATGTTTTATTCACTACACTAATTCATCCCCTCCTCTTAGTGCTAACTCGTTCTTAACAAAAAGAATCATGTTGGGTTGGAGTGGAACATGTCAAAAGATTAGACGTCGAGCCGGAGGATTGGTTGACGTATTGGCAGAAGGCTTCGGGCCATGGGTTCAGGCATCGGGCCAAGAAGAGTGAAAATTGTACTAAGGAAGTCAGAGTTGCGGAGGTCAACTGGTCGATTGGGCAATAGGCCACAAGAGAGGATGATGCGCCGAAGAATTGGATGAAGTGTCAATGAACCAATGATATGCCAGACAATATTTGATTTAGCTTTGTAATAATTATCTAGATCGAAATAAGTTTTAAGTGTAATTGGGTTAGAATTGGGTCAACTCAATTAGGGGCCAATTGGCTGTGTTGGGCCAAGTGAAAAGTCCAAACAATGACTCTATAGGTGGGTCAGGCGGTAGCACCACCGGTCTAAGCGGTGGCACCGCTAAAGGCTTAGTCTCTAAGACAGTCTTCAAGACACTGGATACCACCATCAAAACTCAGGCAATGGTACGGCTAGTCTGGGCGGTGGTACTGCCCAAGCACAATCTCCCAAGTGGTGGTACCATCAGATTAGGTGATGGTGGTATTGCCTAATGTCAGTGCTAGAGGCGGTGGTACCACTAGTACCCGGGAGACTTGGGATAAGACTAGTTTTGGCTCCAAGTTTGAATTTATTTGGAACCTATAAATACCCCTCTCATCCCTGGTTAATATACATAAGAATTGAGAGCAAAAAGGAATAAAAACATTGTTGTATTCTTGTAAGAACTCCTCTTAAGCTCTAAGTGTTAGTGAAGTTTAAAAGAGGAAGTAGTGGGGGTTGATATTCGCTCATTGAAAGAAGATCAGTAGTGAAAGCCGATGGCCTCAAATGAAGAGGAATCGGGATTGGATATAGTTCACGATAACTGAACCACTATAAAAATCTGATTTGTATTTACTTCTTGCTATTTACCTTCATTGCAAACTGAATTCTTACTTTCACTATGCATCCATATGCTTTCAAAGTTAAGTATTTCCGATATCAATTTTTATCGAAATGAAAAATTTTCAGAACCGATGTGATTTTTACGTACGCACTAATTCACCCCCCCCCCCCCCTCCTCTCTTGGTGCTAACTCGATCCTAACAATTGAGCCAATTTTTCTTATTTGGATTAATAACCAAGAGAAATGGCTCTTTTCGGCTTTCAAGAGGATCACTCTATCATTCGTCCTCCTATGTTCAATGGGATGGGACGAACTACACTTATTTAAAAACTCGAATAAGAGTTTTCTTACTTTATATGGATTTGAATTTATGAAATATTATTGAACTTGGCTTTCAAAAATCTTCTAAACTAATGAACGAATGGAATAATTTGGAGAAGAAGATATTTTCTTCAAATGTTAGAGCTATGAACACTCTATTTCATACTTTAGATAAAAATGAATTTAATCGAGTGTCTATTTGTGAAACGGCTTTCGCTATTTGGCACACAATCGAAATCACTCACGAAGGCACTAGTAAAGTTAAAGATTCAAAGATTAATTTTTTGATGCATGATTTTGAATTATTTCAAATGAAACCAAGCGAAACTATTGTTGACATATACACCCGTTTTACGGATGTCATCAATAGTTTAAAAGTAGTTGGTAAAATTTTTTCGAATCTTGAACTTGTGAATAAAGTTTTATGTTCTCTTCCTAAAAGTTGGGATTCTAAAATAACGACAATACAAGATGCAAAAGATCTCAATAATTTTTCACTTGAAGAACTTTTTGGTTCATTGATGACATATGAAATGATATGCAATGCACATGATGAATATGATGAACATGAGAACTACCTTCCAAAGAACAAGAAGGATTTGGCATTTCAAACAATGGAATACCACTTGAGTGATGACTCAAGTGATGATGATGATGACCTTGAACTCTTCACAATAAAGTTTAAAAAGTTCATAAACCAATAATCAAAAAATAAAAATGAACTTAAAAAGAAGAGATTGCAAGAAAAGAAGAGTGCACTCAAAGTAACTTGGGACAAATTGAGTACATCTGAAGGTAAGGAACAAACCAACAAAGGTGAGATGGCGAACTATATCTTAATGACTTTCGATGACAATGTAACTCAATCGAATCTCTTTTTCTTTACCATGAAATTACTTAATGCTTTTCATGATTAGTTTTAAATGTATATATATATATATATTATCATGACATCTATGTGTTTTATGATAAAGGAATAAAATATTAAAATTAAAAGCCTTATGCTTAATGAAATCATGCTTGATGTTTTAATGATATAATAAAATAATAATGTGTACCTTGATTATTTCTGTATTGCTTTTGATTTTGATTGAAAATACTTTATGTTTATTGAAATCATGTTTGATGATTTAATAATGCATAATGATTTGAAATCTTATGTTTTGAAATTACGTGTCACACTTTTGATCTTATATCTTTCATGACATGATTCCTTTGTTTTTATGATTTGTATATCTTATGATATGATTGAATCATTAATCTAAAGAAGAAAAATACATTACTACAACAAACAAAATGATTTTAATTAAAAATATTTTATGAAATCATGCTTGATAAAATAATGTAATGATGATTTGAAATTATGCTTAATGCGTTTATATTTCAAAATTATACATGATGATTTTTGTGATTTATGGTTTATTGATCTTTGTCGTGATGAAATTTACTTTTTCGGTTTTAAACGATGATACATTTGGCATAAATGACAAAGGCATGCTTTTATGAAATAAATTACAGGAATTGAAACAACTAAGAAGAGAAATCAAGAGTGGATGTAGGTCACAACGATCGAACTATTATAAAAATCTAGTTTGCATTTCTATTTTACTATTTACTTTCATTGCAAACTGCTTTACTTTTACTATGCTTCCGTACATTTTCAAGTTAAATATATTTCCTATATGAGCTTTGTCGAAACGTTTTTATCGAACGAGATTTTCGACTCGACGTGATTTTTATCGCTGCACTAATTCACAACCCCCCCCCCCCCCTCCCTTAGTGTCATTCTTGATCGTAACAATGGCACTGCCAGAATAAGCGATGGAATTGCCTATGAGTTGGAACGTATGAAGTGTACATTTTGCGAAAGTCCCGACAGTAGTACCGCCAATGTCAAGCAGTGGTACCACTTGTGTCAAGGGGTGATACCACCCAAACTAGTAGTAGTACCACCCATACACAGTCTCCCAAACTGTCAAGCAATGGTATCCCCCAGATTGGATGATAGTATTGCTAGTTGTCTATTTGGCAAATGGTGGTATTGTCCAGTACTAGCGGTGGTTCCGCTAGTACCCCGAAAACCTGGGATGAAACCTTTTTTTACTTCATTTTTTAAGCTATTTGGGGTCTATAAATACCCCACTCTTTCTTGCTTGAGGTAGCAAGAAAGTGAATGAAAGGCTAGTAATTTTAAGTTGTAAAAGTTTTAAAAAGTGCTAAGTGTCTTCCTCGTCCTCAAAGTTTTATGATCATTCTAAGATAGGTGTGAGACTTCTAAATATTATTTCTTAAACCCATGAAAAGGATAAAGAGTTGTAAAGAGGGTAGTTGGTCTTCATTCATTGAAAAAAAATCAATAGTGAATGTTGGTGGCCTCGACGGAAGAGGAATCGGGAGTGGACATAGGTCACGATGACTGAACCACTATAAATTTGGTATGCATTTCTATTTTACTTTTAATTGCTATTACTTTTTAAGTTAATTGCTTAGTTCACTTACTCTAAGTCAAGTACACTTTCATTATCGGTTTTTGTCAAATGAAATTTTCAAAACTAAAGGTTTTCTTGAAAGCACTAATTCACCCCCTCTCTTAGTGCTAATACAATCCTAATAGTTGGTATCAGAGCCAAGTTCTTCTTGATTGGTTTAACACCCAAGAGAGATTAAATGACTTTTTTTGGCAATCTAAAGAGTGACTCTATCACTTGTCTTCCTATGTTTAATGAGATAGAATATATGTATTAGAAAAAACATATGAGGATTTTTCTAATTTCTATGGACTTTGATTTATGGAATATTGTAGAATGTAGTTTTCAAAAATCCTCTAGACCAATAATGAATGGAATGATCTAGAGAAACAGTTTTTTTTTTTTTAATTCAAAAGCTTTAAATGCTTTATTTTACACTTTAGATAAAAATAAGTTTAATCATGTTTCTATATGTGAAACTGCACATGACATTTGGCACACACTCGAAGTTACACATGAAGCACAAGTAGAGTTAAAGAGCCTAAAATTAATCTTTTGATACATAGTTTTGAATTGTTTCAAATGAAACAAAGCAAAATAATTGGAGATATGTACACCTGTTTTTACGAATGTCATCAATGGTTAAAAGCACTTGGTAAAAATTTTTCTAACTTTGAACTTGTTAATAAAATTTTATGATCTCTTCCTTAAAATTGGGATCCAAAAATAACTACTATTCAAGAAGCAAAGGACTTGAACTATTTTTCTATTGAAGAACTCATAGGGTCATTAATGATCTATGAAATGACATATAAGGCACATAATGGACATGAGAATAATCTTTTAAAGAATAAGAAGGATATAACACTTAGAACTAAAGAAGACCACTCGAGTAAAAACTCAAGTAATGATAAGGACTTGGAACTCCTAACAAAAAATTTTAAATAATTCATAAGAAGAAACAAAACAAATCTTGTAAAACAAGATACCGAGAACAAAAATAAACTCAAAAAGGAAATAATTATCTGCAATGAATATAAGAAGCCAGGATACTTCAAAAGTGAATATCCTCTGTGAAAGAAGAAGAAGCTACTAAAGAAGAAGAAAGCACTTAAAGTGACTTTGGATGAAAGAGTGAATCCGAAGACGAGGAGCAAACCAATGAAGGCGAGGTAGCGAACTATGCATTGATGGCCCTCAATGACGAGGTATGTGACTTAAACAAATCCTTTTTATCTTATAATAAATTATTTGATACATTTTATAATTTGTATGATGAGTTAAAAATAGTTAGAAGAAATATAAATTGTTAAAAAAGGATTATGCATCTATCTCTAATGAATTTGATAAATTGAAAAGTGATTATGATAAATGCTTATTAACTCCTTGCATTAAGTGTAAAGAGTTAGATTCACTTAAGAAAGAAAATATAGTATTGCAATAAATTTTAGAAAAATTTAAAATTGGTAACAAATCATTAAATATGATTCTTGCCAACAAGGGTCATGTTCATAGAAAGGAAGGAATTGGCTTTGTGAGTAACACTCAACAAAAGCTAATTATTTTCATTAAAAGACCCACATTATATGTTTCCACTAAAAATAAATATAATTTTTGTGGTAGATATGAACATTATGCTTATAAATACTCACTTAAAAAATATAGCTCATACAAATTAGTTTGGGTTCCTAAAGGAACCATAAATAACTTAATGTCATTAGTTAAAATAGATAGATCTTTTCATGAGGGACTCAAAGCTAAATGGATACCTAAAGTAAACTTCACTTTCTTATAGATATGTCTACAATCTATAGCTAGGAACAAGAGATAACACCTTAATAGTGAATGCTTAAAGCATATGATCGGAGATCCAACACATTTCTCTAAGCTTACTAGTCGAGACGAAGGATAGATCACCTTCGGAGACAACAACAAAGGAAAAATTATTGGCAAAAGAAATATAAGTAACAAATCAAACCCTTTAATTAAAAATATTTTATTAATATGTGGTTTAATTAAGAACGAAGATGAGCCTTGTGTGCATAGGAAGGTGAGTGAGAGCGCTATCACCCTTTTGGTGCTATATGTGGATGATATTCTGATTATTGGGAATGATGTAGGAATGCTCTCCATAGCAAAAACTTAGCTATCTAGACACTTCTCCATGAAAGACTTAAGGGAAGCATCATACATATTGGGGATTCAGATTTATAGAGATAAATCTAAGATGATGCTTGTCTTGTCCCAATCTAGGTACATAGACACTACTGTCAAAAGGTTTGGCATGAAAAATTTCAAAAGATATCTCATACCGATGAGACATGGGATGTCACTTTCTATGAGTATATCCCAAAAGACTCATGAAGAAATGACAAACATGGATATGATACCCTATGCCTCAATGATAGGGTCTATCATATATACTATGCTATGTACCAGGCCTGATATAGCACATGCTCTGAGAGGCACGAGCAGGTATCAAGCGGATCCAAGCTTAGAGCACTAGAAAGCAATAAAGTGTATCCTTAAGTACTTGAGAATGACTAAGGATCTTTTACTGGTATATGGAGATAGTAGCCTCAGGGTTGAGGGCTATACAAACTCTAGCTTCCAGTCCGATGTGGATGATGGCAAGTCTAATTCAGGGTATGTGTTCACCCCAAATAGAGGAGTAGTATGTGGAAGAGTTCCAAGCAAGATACTACTACTAACTAGACCATATAGGTAGAGTATATTATTACAATAGAGGTAGCAAAGGAGGGAGTCTGGATGAAGAGGTTCATCATAGATCTAGGAGTCGTGCCAAGCAACAAGGAGTCAATTCCATTGTATTACGATAACTACGGGACGATTACTCAAATGAGGGAACTCGGGTCTTATCAGAAGTGTTTTGAGTAAGTTCTAGCTTATTAGAGAGATTGTGGCTCAAAGATATGTAGCAGTGGAAAGAGTTCTATCCAAAAATAACATCGCAATTCCACTAACGAAGCCATTGTCTCATATTATCTTTGAGCGTCACAGAAGTCTAATAGAGATCAAACACATAGGTGATTAGCTTTAGGTCAAGTGGGAGATTACTAATTATATGTGCTCTGCAAGCTAATCACGTGAGTGATGGCACGTGTGACAAGACACGCACTTTTTTTGCTTATTATATTTTTATGACATTCTCTCACTTTATATTGCTTATTACATATATATACATATATATATATAATAATAATAATAATAATAATAATAAAATAATAATAATAATAATAATAATAATAATAATAATAATATGCATAGATCTGTGTATTGGGAATCGGATCACGATGAGATTATGATAATGAGACAAATTCACTTTAAACATAAACCATAAATAATCCTAATCATAGGTTACTCGAGAGGGACATTGAGATATCCGGATAGGCTGGTGTGCTATATACACATCTATATAATGGAGATAGCTGGTCTCATAGCTACTCGTGTGGGGACACTAAAAATGCAGGTGCTCATTGGAGAATGAGTTCACTGATTGATTCACTCACAGAATATTGGATGGTTAATGATGTCTTATTGTCAAACAATGATTCCGTAGTCCCAATAGTGTATCTGGTCCTTAGACTTGAGACACCAAGGATGTCTTATATGAGTACTCCACTTTTTAATACCCGATTTATAGGTTTGAAAGTTCCAAATCGAGTACAAGCGGTTATCGGGAGTGACAACCAATCTTACGAGAGCTATTGAGTGTTGATAAAGAATCATCTGCTCTCGGTATCATAAGAAGAATATTGTTGGGACTCTAGCTTGGAGAGTCCTAATTGAGAGGGACATTCATTTAAACTGTTAGGACTCTAGCTAGGAGAGTCCTAATTGAGAGGGACATCCATGTAAAACTGTTAGGACTCTAGCTAGGAGAGTCCTAATTGAGAGAGACATTCTGTTAGGACTCTAGCTAGGAGAGTCCTAATTGAGAGGGACATTCTGTTAGGAGGTGTTTTCTTAGAGAAGAATTAGGAGTTGTAAGGGAATAGGAGTCTTGACTAGGAGTCCTATTCGGAGTTGGTTAGAAGTAAGAGTCTTAAGTAGGAGTCCTATTAGGAGTTAGGGTTTAGAAGCCCTATAAATAGCCATGTATTCCTTCTCTTTTGATAAGCAATAGATGAATCTTTTCTGCAGCCTTTGAGCAGCAACTTGGAGGGAGGAACCCCTATAGAGTTCCAAGGAGGCCGATCCCCTAAAGAGATCAACCCCAAGTTTAGAATCTGCAAGGGTTCTAACACCTGGTATCAGAGTAGCGTTCTTGGCGTCTCGCTGCCCTTCCACAGCCATCCATCAACCCTCTACAACCATCCAAAGCAATTCCCACAATTGCTTAAAAGATCGTCATCGAATTCCGCCATCATCTCCACCACCACGGATCATCCTTTGATCACCCCGTGAATTGCAACAGGTTCTGGTTTCCTACCTTACTGCTACTGCAATTTAGTTATCCTTATTCGAAAATCCAAAAAAAAAAAAAAAAATTGTTCCTATATTGCTGCATAAACCTTTCGTCACAAAGTTTTCATCTCTACGACGAAAGATATATTGCAGAATTCCAACCGCATAGCACCATCTGTTTGATCTTGCTACTGTGCTTTTTCTATCCAAATTTCTATGAAATTTTTATGACATCTTTGACACTTCCTAACAGTGGATTTCCCTTTCATTTCATCAAAAAATTCTCAATATAAACTACTGATCTTTTATGTCCAATCTGCTGCACTTGAATTGCAAAATTCAAGCCGCATAGCATCATCTGTTTGATCTTGCTACTATGCTTTTTCTATCCAAATTTCTACGAAATTTTTATGACATCTTTGACACTTCCTAACAGTGGATTTCCCTTTGGTTTCATCGAAAAATTCTCAATATAAACTACTGATCTTTTATGTCAAATCTGCTGCACTTGAAAATCTATGCTGCAGAAAATTTCAGCTGCATATCGTTGCCTTAACCCATCTATTTGCAATCTTTTTTGAATGAAATTTCTTATACACTTCATAGATCATCTTGGCTTCCATCTAAGATTGATATATTAAGAAATTCATCTCTAAAAACGATTTTATGTTGCTGCAAATTTTCATCGTAACCCGCTGAAATTTTTCGACGATAATTCTGCAATTGCAACTTGCACCAATTTCCTTGCTGTTATACTGCCGAAATTTTCTTGATTAAATTAGATATCCTTGCTGTCATATAAACTGTGATTTTTCTATCAATTCCCTCCTCAATTCTCTCAAGTTTTTGGTGGAAATTACGTCGAGCAACCGTTGTTTCTTCGACGACAATTCTACTCTTACAAGACAGCACATACTTGCTGCAACTTCCATGGATTTCTGTCAAACCTTTGCTACCATCTACCACAGATCCAAAACTTTCATCCATAGCCCTAAAACTCTACCAAACCACACCCTCAAACTGCACCCAAAACAGCCACAAAACAAGCCTAAACCGTAGCCTATATCCATCAATCCACCAACACTTTCGACCATCACTTCTCTCAACCTATACATGCCTTTAACCCAACAGCAAAAGAGAGATCTTAACATCATTGATTTGGGGCCATATACTATGGCATCTAAGGAGGCAATCAATGCTAAATTCGAAGCCTTGGAGGCGCGAATGGAGGATAAGATTCGGACGCTCTTTACCGAACTCAGATTGGGCCAACCACTAAGCCCGAAGAAATCATATCAAGGAGAGAGCTTTGCCCAATCACACCAAGCCCGAAGAGATGAATTCCAAGGGAGGGTAGGCTCTATGACCAACCCCAACTATCCATGCATGAGAGTGGACTTCCCTAGATGGGAAGAAGGAGACTCGATTGGTTGGATTTCGCACGCGGAGCGATATTTTCGGTACCACAAAACCGCGGATGTATCTATGGTGAAAATTGCAGCTATACATCTTGAAGGGGATGCTATTCAGTGGTTTGACTAGTTTGAACATACTTATGGAGTCCTTTCATGGTGACAATTCAAAGAAGAACTGCTGATTCGCTTCAGACCAACCGATTACGAGAATATTGACGAACAACTAGCAAAGATCCGACAAACCTCCACCATTCAGGAGTACCAAACCAGGTTTGAAAGGTTATCTAATCAAAATCATGATTGGTCTCAAAAACAGCTATTGAGGACCTTCATTGAGGGCTTGAAGCTGGAGATCCGAGGAGAAGTTAAAGCGCGACAACCTTACACACTTATGGCAGCCATCTCTTTCGCACGACATCAAGAGGAGCAATTGAACCATGAAGCTCGGAGGACTAGGGTCGCTCCTCAACCAGTAATATTGAATCCCTCAGCCCCCCCTACTGTCGACCAAGTCCCTGCACCAAAGAGGTTAACAGGAGAAGAGCTTCGGGAGCGATATGCGAAGGGGTTATGTTGGCATTGTGACGAGCCGTGGAGCCGTGAGCATCGCTGTAGTAAAGGAGGACTTCTTATGATTGAATCGATAGAAGAAGAGGTCATTGAACATCCAAAAGAGAGCCTTGAACATGAAGAAGAAGATGCTAAAGAAGAGCCACAACCGACTGACGTTACAGTACACGCACTAGCCAGCTACTCAAACCCGCAAACGATGAAAGTTGGAGGCCTTCTCAAACAACAACCGATCACTGTTCTCATCGACACGGGCAGTACTACTAACTTCCTATATAGTAAGCTTGTTGTTCGGATAGCATTACCTATCGAGAATCGCTGCAGGTTTGATGTTAAGGTCATCAACGGATGGATTTTGAATTGTGATCGTAGGCGCCCGCAGGAGAAACTATTGCTGAAGGACCAAGAGATAATTGCAGATTTCTTCCTTCTCCCTCTTAACAATCATGAGGCCATGCTCAGAATTAAATGGTTGACGATATTAGGTGATATTTTCCGGAATTTTATGAAACTAATTATGAAATTTTACAGTAAGGAGAAACAGGTGACATTGCACGGGAAACGTGGGGGCGACATAACAACGATTTGCACACAACAAATGGAGAATGTTTTGCATAAAGCATGCAGTGGCTTTTTGGTACAACTTAAGCAGCAAACTAAGGGAGAGCCAATAGAATTTGAAGATCCAAATCTACTTCCTTTGCTTGCTGAATTTTCAAATATATTTGACGAACCGTGCAACCTACCTCTTACCCGTCGGCTTGATCATTGTATAACGATTCTTCCAAACAAATCTTCAGTAAATACTTGGCCATATCAGTATCTACATCTCCAGAAGGATGAAATAGAAAGGATTATAAAAGAGATGCTCGAAACAGGAGTTATTCGGCCGAGTTGCAACCTCTACTCTTCACCGGTGCTACTTGTACACAAGAAGGACGGAATATGGCTATTATGTGTTGATTATCGAGCTCTCAATGGCATAACCATCAAGGATAAATACCATATTCTAGTAGTAGATGAGTTGCTAAGGGAGCACAAATCTTCACAAAGCTGGACCTTCGATCCGGGTATCATCAAATACGAGTATGCGAAGAAGACATACCGAAAACCATCTTTTGAACACACAACAACCACTATGAATTTTTGCTTTCTTCAAAAGAAGGTGGAATATCTTGGGCATATCATATCAGAGGAAGGTGTGGCAGTAGACCCCTTCAAAATTGGAGCAATGCAAAACTGGCTGACCCCGAGGAACATAAAATTGCTACATGGCTTTCTGGGTTTAACAGGCTACTACTTCAAGTTCGTGAAAAACTATGGAGAGATTAGTGCACCAGTTACTTCCTTAATGAAAAAAGATGTCTTCCAATGGTCGGACAGAGCCTCCGCTGCCTTCGACAAACTTAAGACAGCCATGACGACGACGCCGGTGCTAACACTACCAGATTTCAACCGACCCTTCATTATTGAGGCCGACGCATCTGGAGTCGGAATTGGAGCCATTCTAATGCAAGATGGTCAACCACTCACATACACTAATAAGGCATTATCTCCCTCCCATCAAAATAAGTCAACATATGATAAGGAGATGCTTGCCATTGTGCGCGCAGCAACGAGGTGGAGACCCTACTTGATTGGTCGACGATTTCAAATTAAAACCGACCAAAAAGCCTTAAGTACTTTTTGGAGCGAAAGATATCATCCCCTGAGCGGCAAAAATGGGTAACAAAACTTCTTGGATTTGATTATGAAATAACTTACAAAAGGTGGAAAGAGAATATTGTTGCAGATGCGCTTTCGCAGCTACTTGAGCAAGCTGAATTTTCAATCGTTTTACTTCCAACTAGCGACTTCCTTAAGGATATTAAGATGGAATGGCAGGAAGATTCGGAGACCAGTAAGATACAAAAAAAATTAGAGGAAGCACCAAGCTCTGTGGCTCATTACAATCGGAACTCAAAAGAATTATGCTACAAGGGACACATTATGCTTGTGACAAATTCTACTTGCATCTTCAAGAGCAGATTTTGGACAAAGTTATTCCATATGCAGGGTACTAAATTGAAAAGGAGTACGACATATCACTCACAAACCAACAGCCAGACGAAAGTTTTAAATAGGTGCTTGGAGACAGCCCAAACCCACCCACCAAATAGGACTACCCAAAGAGAACTCCAGACCCAGCCAAGTGCCATTATTGATCGACGGATCGTGACTCGACGACGACGACCCACTAATGAAGTGCTAATACAGTGGGCGAACCTATCAATAGAAGATGCCACTTGGGAGAACTATGATAACTTGAAGATCAAATTCCCAGAATTCACGAATCATCAGCCTCGAGGACAAGGCTAATTTGAAGATGGCGGGTCTGTTAGGACTCTAGCTTGAAGAGTCCTAATTGAGAGGGACATTCATGTAAAATTATTAGGACTCTAGCTAGGAGAGTCCTAATTGAGAGGGACATCCATGTAAAACTGTTAGGACTCTAACTAGGAGAGTCCTAATTGAGAGAGACATTCTGTTAGGACTCTAGCTAGGAGAGTCCTAATTGAGAGGGACATTCTGTTAGGAGGTGTTTTCTTAGAGAAGAATTAGGAGTTGTAAGGGAATAGGAGTCTTGACTAGGAGTCCTATTAGGAGTTGGTTAGAAGTAAGAGTCTTAAGTAGGAGTCCTATTAGGAGTTAGGGTTTAGAAGCCCTATAAATAACCATGTATTCCTTCTCTTTTGATAAGCAATAGATGAATCTTTTCTGCAGCCTTTTAGCAACAACTTGGAGGGAGGAACCCCTATAGAGTTCCAAGGAGGCCGATCCCCTAAAGAGATCAACCCCAAGTTTAGAATCTGCAAGGGTTCTAACAAATATCCTATATGTTCTTGCTTAAACAAATCCTTAGCCAAGGTCATTCGAATTGAGAGAGAGTTCTCTAGGAGAATCCGATTAGAGCGAGACTCGAGGAGAAACCATATGAGCCTGATAGCACTATTCCCAATATATGGTCTTTGGGATATTAGATGCATGAGGGACTATAAGTATATGATAACTGAGGATAGATAAGTCTAAATGATTATATTCCCTTGTATCATCTAGGGACTATGGCATAGTGGCCTAGTACATTTGTAATCGATGAGTCGAGTGAATTATTATGGAGATAATAATTCATAGAGCTAGAAGGAGTTTTGACATATATGACTCATGGCTAGCTCGATATTAGACCTAGAGGGTCACACACATATGGTAGGTATTACGACGAGTAGAGATTCGGATATGAGATATCCGCTTGAGCCCCTATCTTATTAGATATCCAATAAACCCATGAATTATTGGATCCCATGGGATCCAATAAGAGCTAATAAGATATTATTGGTTAAAGACCTACTAATCTAAGAGGCTTGGGTAATTGGATGAAGAACCAGTCCCAATAGGGCAGGATCTATTAGGGTTAACTAGGGACCTCTATGAATAGGAGGGAACTAAAAGCCCACAGGCTGGGACTTTTTGGTGGTCACCTTCTATTCTCCTCTCCCCTTCTCCTCCTCATAGAGTAGGTGTGGAGATTTGAGGAGCGTCGTCGTAGTCCTATTGTGTGGATCATCGCTAGAGAGAAGGACATTTAACCTCCTTCATCCTCTCTAATAAATCTATAGGGATTCAGGAATATATTATCTCCCTAGATAAAACACAACTATCTTTCCGACATACAATTTTTGATTTTATAGATTTCACGCATCAATCTTCGCACGCTAACGAACACATATTGGGAAATTTGATTTTTTTTATTTTTGTTCTTCCGCTGCGCATGTGATGTCGCCCCTAGATTTCCCAACAAGTACAAGTATGGTTAAAGAGTCAAAAATTAATCTCTTGGTGCATAATTTTAAGTTGTTTCGAATGAAACTAAGCGAAATAATTAGATATATGTACACCCATTTTATGGATATCATCAATGGTTTGAAAATATTTAGTAAAGGTTTTTCTAATATTAAACTTGTCAATAAAATACTAAGATCCCTTACGAAAAGTTGGGATCCAAAAGTGATAGCAATACAAGAAGCAAAGGACCTAAACAACCTTGCTCTTGAAAAACTTATCGGGTCATTAATGACCTATGAAATGATATGCAAAGTACATGATGAACATGAGAACTACCTTCCAAAAAATAAGAAGGATATGATAATTAAAACTAAAGAAAGCTACTCGAGAAAAAGCTCAAGTGATGATGAGGACTTGACACATCTAACAAGAAAATTCAAAAGATTCGAATGATAAGACTCTAAGGTCTTATCATAAAAGAAACAAGAGAAGGGAATAAGAATGATCGCTTTAAGGGGATCGACCTCCTTGATCGATTCGAGGGGATCGGCCTCCTAAATCAATTCGAGGGAATCAGCCTCCTAGGATTTTGTCATAAGACTGAATAATATTTCATTGATTGATTGATTATCGAAAAGAAAGGGTTACATCACTATTTATAGAGTTCCACCTAGAGTCCACTAGGACTTGGACTTTTAATAATAAATAAATATTAAATAAACCTCTACCTTACTCTAATTGAACTAAATAGACTCAATAAATATTATTCAAAAACTTAGAAAATAAAAGGATCCTAAGGGATCCTAACAATTCCTCCCCCTTCAAATCAACCTTGTCCTTAAGGCTAAGCAGTATCAAGCTTCTCTTCAGAGTGATAGGCTATCGGCAACACATCCCAACCCGTTGATAAAGTAAGTATTGTCTCCACTTTTTGATAGTGTAAACAATGTTGAATCTCGTATTTTGATGATGAAACTACTTGATATATGTTTTAATCTGCGTTTTGAGTGACGCAGGATGCTTCGATCAGGATAAGACAATTAAAGCAGGAAAATCATGTTGTGCCGGAGGAACATGTCAGAAGATTAGACGTTGGGCTGGTGGATCGGTCGACGTATCGACAGAAGGCTTCGGGCCGTGGACTCAAGCATCGGGTCAAGAAGAGCAGGTATTGTGCCAAGGATATCAGAGTTGCGGAGTCAACTGGCCGATTGGGCAATAGACTGCAGGAGAGGACGATGCGCCGAAGAATCAGATGAAGCGTCAAGGGACCAATGACATGCCAGACAACTTGGTTAATTGCTTAGGATTAATTGTCTTGATCGAAGTTTTGTTTTACATGTGTAGGATTAACTACGGCGAAAGTAAGACATGCAGATCACGTTGGGAGTTCGAGAGTTCGACGGAAGTTCGGACAGTCATCGGAGGTTCTGCGGGAACAAATCCAAGAAGTCCATGAGCTTGCCAAAGAAGCTCGTCGGAACTCGCCAAGTGGATCGTCGCAAGTCCAAGAGTTTGCCGGAAGTCCGCAGGAGCACCACCGAGGGTTCATCGGATGATCGACGGAAGTTCGCCGGAAGCTCACCAAAAGAAGCGATTGATGCACCGGAGCAAGTTACAGTAAATGTCTTAGGAAATATCGTAGTTAGCACAATGATTAAGTTGAAAATGGGAGGTGATCCCATTAACTTAATCTTGGGGCAATTGGGCCCTGAAAAACCCAAATTGGGCCGAATGGATCAACCCATTCGGACCCTGATTTCTGCCAGGCGGTTGAACCGCCCAAGGCAGGAGGTTGCACCGCCTGGGCTCAGTCTCCGAGCAAGACTGGGCGATGCAACCTCCCCTGATAGGAGGTGGCACCGCTTGGGCTCGGTCTCTGAGCACTGGCTGAGCGGTGCAACTGCCTCAGTAAGGAGGTTGCACCGCTTGAGCTCGGTCTTCGAGCTCTGGCAGGAGGTGCAACCGCCCCTGACAGGAGGTAGCACCGCCTAGAGGCTCAGTCTTCGAGCTCTGTCAGGCGGTGCAACCGCTCCAGTTAGGAGGTGCAACCGCCTGATCCCGGAATTCCGGGAATTGACAGTTTTGAGCTCCAAATTTGAACTAGGTTGGGGCCTATAAATACCCCACCCATTCAGCACTGAAAGAGCACTGAACATACACCGAAATCTTGATCTTGTTCTGTGATTTTTAGAGCTCAAAATTGTTGTAAAGGCCAAAAGTTCTTCTCCCTCTTTTCTTCCAAGTTCTGAGCTTTAAAGAGAGGAGAGAAAATTCTGTAAGGGTTGTTTCCTAAGCCCGTCAAAAGGAGTGAAACTGTAAAAGGGTGGTTGGCCTTCGCCTATTGAGGGAAGGCCTCTATTTGACATCGGTGACCTCGTCGGTGGAGGAAGCCAAAAGTGGAGTTGGTCAAGATTGACCGAACCACTCTAAATCTCGGTTTGCATTTACTTTGAGCATCTTATCTTTACTGCAAACCTCCTCAATAGCTTACTGCCTTCTGTGGTTTTACGAACATGTTTCAAAGTTTAGTGCTTTCCGAATCGGCGTTTAGACGCAAATCGCTTTTATCGTATGAATGTCGTATTTTAGTTTGCACTTATATTCTGATTTCCATCATAACTGCAAACTGCCTTCATAGATTTACTTTAATGTCATCTCGCTTGATCTTAAGTTAAAGTAATCTTAGAATCGGCTTTCACACCGAAATCGCTTTTATCGTACGAACGCAGTTTTTATTAATCGTAGAAAGATTTCCGCTGCACTAATTCACCCCCCCCCCCTCTTAGTGCTCTTGATCCTAACAATTGGTATTAGAGCCCGGTATTTCTCATTTCCGATTTACACCCGAGAGAAATGACTCTTCATGGCTTTCAAGAGGGCTTATCGGTCTTTCGTCCACCGTTGTTTAACGGATTGGACTACACTTATTGGAAAACTCGAATGAGAGTTTTCTTGATTTCTATGAATTTGGATTTATGGAATATCATTGAAAACGGTTTTCAACTTCCCTCTAAACCGATGAACGAATGGTCGGATTTGGAGAAGAAGTATTTTTCTTTAAACGTAAAGACTTTGAATGCCTTATTTTGCGCTTTGGACAAAAATGAGTTCAATCGGATTTCTACGTGCGAAATGGCTTTTGACATTTGGCGAACACTTGAAATCACGCACGAGGGAACTAGTAGAGTCAAAGACTCGAAAGTTAACATTTTATTGCATAATTTTGAGCTTTTTCGAATGCAACCAAGCGAGACTATAGGCGACATGTACACCCGTTTCACGGATGTCGTCAATAGTTTAAGAGCTCTTGGAAAATGTTTTTTGGATTTTGAACTCGCAAACAAGATTTTGCGTTCTCTTTCTAAGAAGTGGGATTCAAAAGTAACTGCAATATAAGAAGCTAAAAAGCTAAACAACTTACCACTTGAAGAACTAATTGGTTCATTGATAACATATGAAATGGTGCACAATGCACATGATGAACATGATGAACAAAATCACCTTCCAAAGAACATGAAGGATTTGGAACTCCGGACAAATGAATACCACTTGAGCGATGACTCAAGTGATGAGGACAATGATGAACTTGAACTTCGAACACTAAATCTTAATAAGTTTATTAAATAAAAATTTAAAATAAATAATAAACTTGAACGAAGGAAGAGGCTAAAGAAGACAAACACAAAGTGGGATGAATCGTGCTCCTCCGAAGACGAGGAGAAAATCAAGAAAGGCAAGGTGGCAAACTACGCCTTAATCGCTTTCAATGATGAGGTAATCGAAATCCCCCTAATTTATTTTGAAATCACTTGATGCTTTCATGATGTATTTTCTCTTTTAGTTTAGAATTAATTTTCTTAAAAATTACATGTTTTAAAAAAAATTATGATCATGCTAAGTAATTTCGAAAATGATAATATTACAAATAAAATGATCTTGATTGAAAATATGAAATCATGGTTAAGAAGTAATAATGTGTATTACATTGATTTCCATTGTTATTTCTTGATTTTGATTAAAAAAAAAATTCATGTTTGATTTGAAGAAATGCATAATGATGAAATTAAATATTTTGATTAACAATGTTATGCATGAGATTTTAAGCTGATGATAAGCATGTATTATTTTCATGAGTGTATTTGAAAAACTATGGCAAAAATGTGCTCGAATGCATGAACTTGTTAAGATTATTTTTCGGACTTTCCTGATTCAATGTTCAAATCACTTAATTGCCATGATGATTTTACACTATTACATGCCTTAATAACATGTTGGAAATTATGTGTTATGGATACAAAATTTTTATGAACATGAGCATGTTTTATCTTCATGATTGAACTTGAAAATCTATAGCAAAACCTTATCCGAATGCATGAAAGTGTTAATTTCATTTTTGGATTCGCTTAACAATTGGTATCCTAACAATCAGATTTTCTCATACACTTATTATATGAAAAATATTTTTCTGAAATGGATTTGATGAAATGATTCCTGCTTATAAATTCCATCTTGAAATATGAATGATAGTGTTTTTGCTTGCAAAGATTTGTTTCACATACATATCTCCTATGATTCATGTGTAGAGAAAGAATTTATAAATCATAATACAATGAGATTTCTTATGCAAAAATAAAGTGCTTTTGTGATTCTTTGTTAAAGAAAATAATTATTAAAATCATGATCTTGATAATTATAATATGAAGCTCTTTATAAATTAAGATCGTTCATTATGCTCCCTACATTTATCAAAAAGGAATTCTTCAAATGAAATGTAACTTGTCTTTTGATTTCTCAGAATTCAATGAAGTGTCATTTTGATATCTTGATACTTGGAATATTTTAAAATGTGATCTTGATAAGAATGTTTCAAGTTGCTCTTTGTGCTATATCTTTTCAAATGAATCATGAGCCTTGATATCATATATTTCATAATATAGAAATAACAAGATTTCTTTGCCTTGTATGTCTTGTGTGATGATTGTACATCAATTTGCTTTATTAAGAATTATATGAATCTTGATCATGAACTTGTTAAGAAGAATTTTAATGAACCATGAATCATATCTTTGGTATTCATGAATTGATCCTCATTGATATCTTTCATTGATATGATAAATTATCATCTCATGATATATCGCATAATTATATCATGCTTTGCGATTAAATCATGTGATCTTTGCTGAATTTTCACATTGATATTCTTCATGACATGATTTCTTTGCATTGTTGTCTTGTATTCTTCATGTGATAATATGAATACATGAAACACTTATGATATGATTTTTATGCAATTCCTTGTATTCATGAAATGTTTTATCTCATCACCCAATAATTCTTCTTGATATTCCTTATGTGATGATAAGAATACATGAAATATTCATTAATTTGTTTTGATGTATACAAATAAGAAGTTTCGATCATGCATGATAGGATGTAATGAATTTTGATATTTAGATACCATCATTTGAATAGCTATGATCATGTTGCCCCAATGATATATCATGAATGCTTGAATATCATATTTGATATGCTCATAATGATGATTGATTTTTCGGTATCATTCAAAAAAAAAAAAATGTTAATGAATTTGTGCATTAAAACTATAATGATGCACAAATAAGAATGATTACTTACCTTTGTCATGATTTAAAAAATTGATGTAAAGGGTTTTTCCTTCTTTTTGACAATTACAAAGGGGGAGATAGATTGCTAGCACAATTCAAGAAAAAGGCAAAATTTACAAAAGAGAAGAAATTGCTATCTTGAACATCACCGATAATTGCTAGCTTGAAATGTCAAGAAAATGCAAAAACTTGTTTATTTTCTTGCACATCTAAAGAGAATATGCAAATGTAACACTTGCCAAATTGTTTGCTTGCCTCATGTAAAACATTATCTCTTGCTAGTTTGGCATTTTGCTAGCTTGCACTTTGCAAAGAAAGCAAAAATGACACTTCTCAAAAGAGAAGAAAGAGCTTGTTATCTTGAACATCACAAGCTTGCCAAACAAAAATTGCAAAAGTGCTATCTTGCCTATCTCAAGAAGCAAAACTTGCATATCGTAAAAATTTGCTAGCTTGCAACTTGTATATTTCAAGAAGCAAGAGTTGCCTTCTTGAACATCTCTAAATTGCTAGCTAGTTCTAAAATGTTGTAACATTGCTAGCTTGCATGTTCTAAAAGTGCTATCTTGTATGCTGTAAAACTTGCATATCTAAAACTTGATAGCTTGAATGTTCTAAGCATGATGTAACATTTGCTAAATTTTCTGGCTTCAGAACTGCATGATGATAAAACTTGATATTATGTTTTTCATGCAATGAGTTGAACCAATATCACAAATACTTGATTGTGGTACTTCTCCTTTTTGTTGATGACAAAGGGGGAGAAGTATGTTGATGACATGACATTTTATGCATAAGTTTATGCATAAGTTCATGATGACGTGTTGCAAGTATTCATGATGAATATTGCAATGACTTGAATTCAGTTTGAATTCAAGATTCTATCAATATGGCACATTGATAGGGGGAGTTTGTTTAAACTCCGGGAGTTAAGTTTAACTCCGTCATCAAGTGGTTGTCATCATCAAAAAGGGGGAGATTGTTGAATCTCGTATTTTGATGATGAAACTACTTGATATATGTTTTAATCTGCATTTTGAGTGACGCAGGATGCTTCGATCAAGATAAGACAATTAAAGCAGGAAAATCATGTTGTGCCGGAGGAACATGTCAGAAGATTAGACGTCGGGCCGGTGGATCGGTCGACGTATCGACAACAGGCTTCGGGCCGTGGACTCGAGCATCGGGCCAAGAAGAGCGGGTATTATGCCAAGGATATCGGAGTTGCGGAGTCAACTGGCCGATTAGGCAATAGGCTGTAGGAGAGGATGATGCGCCGAAGAAACGGATGAAGCGTCGAGGGACCAATGACATGCCGGACAACTTGGTTAATTGCTTAGGATTAATTGTCTCGATCGAAGTTTTGTTTTACTTGTGCAGGATTAACTACGGTGAAAGTAAGACATGCAAATCACGTTGGGAGTTCGAGAGTCCGACGGAAGTTCGGACAGTCGTTAGAGGTTCTACGGGAACAAATCCGAGAAGTCCATGAGCTTGCCAAAGAAGCTTGTCGAAACTCGCCAAGTGGATCGTCGCAAGTCCAAGAGTTTGTCGGAAGTCCGCAGGAGCATCACCGAGGGTTCATCGGATGATCGACGGAAGTTCGCCGGAAGCTCGCCGGAAGAAGCGATTGACGCAACAGAGCAAGTTACAGTAAATGTCTTAGGAAATATCGTAGTTAGCACAATGATTAAGTTGGAAATGGGAGGTGATCCCATTAACTTAATCTTGGGGCAATTGGGCCCCTGAAACACCCAAATTGGGCCGAATGGATCAACCCATTCGGACCCTGATTTTGCCGGGCGGTTGAACCGCCCAAGGCAGGAGGTTGCACCACCTGGGCTCAGTCTCCAAGCGAGACTGGGCGGTGCAACCTCCCCTGACAGGAGGTGGCACCGCTTTGTCTCGGTCTCCGAGCATTGGCTGAGCGGTGCAACCGCCTTAGTCAGGAGGTTGCACCACCTGAGCTCGGTCTTCGAGCTCTGGCAGGAGGTGCAACTGCCCCTGACAAGAGGTAGCACCGCCTTGAGGCTCAATCGTCGAGCTCTGCCAGGCGGTGCAACCGCTCCAGTCAGGAGGTGAAACCGCCTGATCACAGAATTTCGGGAATTGACAGTTTTGAGCTCTAAATTTGAATTGGGTTTGGGCCTATAAATACCCCACCCATTTAACACTGAAAGAGCACTGAACATACACCGAAATCTTGATCTTATTCTGTGATTTTTAGAGCTCAAAATTGTTGTAAAGGCCAAAAGTTCTTCTCCCTCTTTTCTTCCAAGTTCTGAGCATTAAAGAGAGGAGAGAAAATTCTATAAGGGTTGTCTCCTAAGCCCGTCAAAAGAAGTGAAACTGTAAAAGGGTGGTTGGCCTTTGCCTATTGAAGGAAGGCCTCTAGTTGACGTCGGTGACCTCGTCGGTGGAGGAAGCCAAAAGTGGAGCAGGTCAAGATTGACCGAACCACTCTAAATCTTGGTTTGCATTTACTTTGAGCATCTTATCTTTACTGCAAACCTCCTCAATAGCTTACTGCCTTCTGTGGTTTTACGAACGTGTTTCAAAGTTCAGTGCTTTCCGAATCGGCGTTTAGACGCAAATCGCTTTTATCGTACGAACGTCGTATTTCAGTTTGCGCTTATATTCTGATTTCCATCATAACTGTAAACTGCCTTCATAGATTTACTTTCACGTCATCTCGCTTGATCTTAAGTTAAAGTAATCTTAGAATCAGCTTTCACACCGAAATCGCTTTTATCGTACGAACGCAGTTTTTATTAATCGTAGAAAGATTTTCGCTGCACTAATTCACCCCCCCCCCTCTTAGTGCTCTCGATCCTAACAAGCAATAGGTATTGAATCTCGTATTTTGTTGATGAAACCAATTGGTAAGTGTTTATGATTTGATCTGTGTTTTGAGTGACGTAGGATGCTTTGATCAGGATGAGACAATTAAAGCAAGAAGAATCATGTTGGGCCAGAGGAAAACATGTCAGAAGATTGGACTTCGGGTTGGAGGATTGCTCGACGTATCAGCAAAAGGCTTCGGGCCGTGAATTCGGGCATCGAGCCAAGAAGAGCGGACATTGCGCCAAGGATATCAGGGTTGCGGAGGTCAACTGGCCGATTGGACAATAGGCCACAAGAGAGGACGACGCACCGAAGAATCGGACGAAGCGTCGATGGACCAATGACATGCTAGACAACATGATTCATGCTTAGTAATAATTGTCTAGATCGAAGTGTGTCTTTATGTGTGCAGGATTAACTACAATAGCAAAGCATAAAGCAAAGTGAAGTCCCAAAGTTAAGGACACGATTTCGTTGGGAGTTCGAGAGTTCGTCGGAAGTCCAAATGTTCGTCGGAAGTTCTGCCGAGAAGTCCCGGAGCTTGCCAAACAATCTTGTCGGAACTCGTCAAGAAGATTATCGTGAAGTCTAGGAGCTTGCCGAGAGTCCGCTGGAACATTGCCGAGAGATCGTCGGAAGTTTGCCGGAAGATTGTTGGAAGCTCGCTGGAAGAAACCAAGACCTAGGAACTTATTTAGCTTATGTATGCCTTAGATTTCGTAGTTAGCATATAATTGGGATTGGAATTGGACTAACCCAATTATGGGACTATTGGGCCCATGTAAGGATTGTGTTGGGCCCAATAAAAGGCCGAAACAGTGACCAAAGAAGTGGCATCGTTATGACATAGTCTTCGAGACTATGTCAGGCGGTGGTACCGCCCCTAACAGGGTGCCAAGTGATGGTACCGCTAGTCTCGGCAGTGGTACCGCCCAGTACAGTGTCAGTGTCAGACTAACACTGGCGGTGGTACCGCCCGAACCCAGGTAACCTAAGATGAGATGTTTTTAGGCTCCAAGTTTGAATCAACTTGAGGCCTATAAATATCTCTCTCATCTCTGGTTAACACATATAAGACTTGAGAGTAAAAATAGAAAGAAACACTATTGCAATCTTATGTGAACTCCTCTTAAAAGTTCTAAGTGTTAGAATAGTTTGAGAGAGGAGTAAGTGGGGGTGTAAGGGTTATCTCCTAAACCCGATAAAATGAGAATCGATTTATAAAAGGTAGTTGGTCTTCGCCTATTGAAGGAAGACTGATAGTGGATGCCGGTGGCTTTGACGGAAGAGGAATCAACCGAGTGGATGTAGGTCACGACGACCGAACCACTATAAAATCCGGTTTACATTTCCTTCTTACAATTTACATTAACTGCAAACTGCCTTCAATACTTTTACGAACACGCTTTCAAGTTAAGTTTCCAAAATCAATTTTTATCATACAAAGAATTTTCAAAACCGATGTTTTTATCGCTGCACTAATTAACCCCCCAACCCCCCCCCCACCCCTCTTAGTGCCCACTTGTTCCTAACAATAGGTTGGTCTTTTAGTGTAGCAATTGTTGCAAGAAACTTCTGGCCCTGTATAATTAATTTTATCTTTGAACATTTGGTATTACAAGTTAAAATCTATCCATCAGTGATCTTTACTTCGAATCTATCACAACCTTTTATGTGTTGGGCCAATCGGTCAATAGTCTTATTGTCCATAAAATTGTTAGTGCTACCAGTATCAATCAAAACTATAACATACTGATGTTCCAGAGTTTCGCCAACTTTCATAGTTTGCGGGTTAGAATAGTCGGTTAACGCATGTATTGTATGTATGGTAGGTCTAATATCTTTATTAGAATCTATACCTTCATGATCGAAGTCCACATTCTTAGCTTTCGGTTCCTTTTCAATTGGCTCAATTATCAGAAGTTGCCCTTGTTTACATCGGTGCTCCATACTCCACTTTTCATCATAGTACAAACCCTTTGCTAATCTTTTCTTGAGTTCTTCTTGGGTTAGTCTTCGGGTGTTAGGGTTTTGGTTGGGAATAGACGGGGCAGGTGGCTTGCTGATCATCTGGTTGTTGTCATTTTATTTTCATGATTTTTCCTGTTGATTTTTTCCTCATGTAAATGTGCAAATGATATTGCAGTGATCATAGTATGGGGTTGACGAGCTTTAACTTCACACCGTATATCTGGATTAAGCCCTTCAATAAATATACTCACCAGTTATTATTCAGACCAATATCTAGCTTGATTTGACAATCGTTCAAATCTGCTATGAGATTCTAACACTGTAGAAATCTGACAAATTTTGGCACATGTATTTCCAAATCTGTGCAACATAGAACTTGAGCCCCCATTTTGTTGAAATTTGTTAAGGCTCTCCAGTAGGCTTTTTTTGAAATCATTAAGTGTATCTTAAAGCCGGTTCTCAATTCTGATTTCCAATGGTTCCATTTGTACTTTCACTGAGTTATCGGTGGCCATTGCGTAAGACTGCAAATGTATAATCTCAACTCCTATTTCTAGTGTCGGGACTAGGGCATCAATCACTACCCTACTCGGTGCTGCTGTTGTGACCCAAGGGAAGGCAACGATGGTGGCATGGTTGGGGCATCGTTGCTAATGGTAGATACGACGAGGGGTTGGTCCGTTGGCCGAGAGCAGCGGCGAGGGAGAGCGGCGTTGTAGCGGCTGAGGTTGAGAAGAGGAGTCGGTGCATGCATTGCCAGGGTTGAGGCAAGGCCATACAAGAACTTGCTACTGTTGTTGTGTGTGCTGTTGGAGGGCGGCTGCAGCTGTTAGCATCGGAGCAACACTAAGAGGGGGGGGTGAATTAGTGCAGCGGTAAAGTGCGATAAACTTTTGACAATTTAAACACTTTCGGAAACTTCGTACGATAAAAGTGACGTTTTCGTTTGAAACCGTTTCGATTGCATTTTAACTTGAAGGGATAAGTAAGACGGAGACAAAGAAGTAGAGCATTAAAATGCAAATGGTTTGCAGTAATGTAAATGACAATAAGTAAATGCAAACCAGAGATCACGCCGAATTTACAGTGGTTCGGTCAAATGACCTACATCCACTTGTGAGGCCCCTCTTCGATGAGGCTCCCACCTTTCACTAGCAAATCTCTTGAAGGGGAGGGGTAAATACCCCTCTTACAACTTTTTACAAGCGGTTCACTCTCTTACAGATTTTCAGCAAGAAAGAAGGAGGTGAACACTAGCGAATTGAAAACAAGACTAGTAAAGACTTTTCTAAGATCTTTCTCGCAATCAATTGCTTCTAAAAAAATTGTAATCTCAGTTGAGATTTGAGGGGTATTTATAGGCCTCAAGAGGTTTCAAATTTGGGCTCCAAAATTTGAATTCTCTTTGGGTTCCCGATGCTGGCGGTGCCACTGCTTGTTAGTGGCGGTGCCACGGCCTGTCAGTGTCAGACACTGACAGTGGATGGGCGGTGCCACCGCCCAGCCAAGCGGTGCCACCGCCTAGCTCTCGGGCACTGGGCGGTGCCACCGCCCAGCTCTCGGGTGCTGGGCGGTGCAACCGCCCAGTTTGGCGATGCCACCGTTAGACCCTTCGATTCACTGGTTGGGCTTCAAATTTAGCCCAAACCAAGTCTAATTTTGGGCCCAATTGGCCCCTAACCAGGATATAGGATTATATTTTAATCCTAATCATAATTAATGTGCTAACTAAGAACTTTAAAGACATTTCCTAAGCTATTACAAAGTCTGCAAGTCAAGACTTCTTCCGGCGAGCTTCCGGTGATCTTCCGGCGGTCTTCCGACGAACTCTCGGAAACCATTCTGCGGACTCCCGGCAAGCTCCTAGACTTCACGATTTGATCTTGGCGAGTTCCAACGAGCTTCTTCGGCAAGCTCTGATCTTTCTCGGCGAGCTCCGCGAACTTCCAACGAATCTTCCGGCGAGCTTCCGAAAAACCCTTCGGCAAGCTCCCTACTCATTCTCGGCTAGTTCCAGTAGCATTCCCAACGAACCTTTGGACTTCCGTCGAACTCTCAAACTTGCAACAAATCCTTTGCGCTTGACTCCGACACTTTGTTTCGCTTTATGTCTTCGTCGTTATCGTAGTTGATCTTGCACACACAAGCCAAAACTCTACTCCGATCTAGACAATTATTACAATGTGAATTGACATTCTGTTGCCCGGCACGTCATTGGTTGGTGTTTCATCTGATTCTTCAGCGCATCATCCTCTCTTGCGGCTTGTTGCCCAATCGGCGGTTGACCTCCGCAACCCCGATATCCTTCGCGCAATTCCGCTCTTGGCCCGATGCCTAATGTCCGAAGCCTTCTGCCATCCAATATCCTAACGTGATCTCCTCCGGCGCAACGTCAATTCCTCCTGCCTTAATTATCTAATCCTGATCAAGTAGACTTGCATCATTCAAAATGCAGTTAAACATATAAACACAATCAATTAGTTTCATCATCAAAATCCGAGATTCAACAATCTCCCCCTTTTCGATGATGACAACTAATTGATGACTAACGGAGTTAACCTTAACTCCCCGGAGTTTAACCAAACTCCCCCTATCAATATGCCATCGATAGAACCTTGAATTCAAACTGAATTCAAGTCATTGCAATATTCATCATGAATACTTGCAACACATCATCATGAACATATGCATAAACTTATGCATCACATGTCATGTCATCAACATACTTCTCCCCCTTTATCATCAACAAAAAGGAGAAGTACCACAATCAAGTGTTTGTTATATGGGTTCAACTCATTGCATGAAAAACATAATATTAAGAAGTGTAATTTTCTTGATGTTTCAAGCTAGCAATTCTCGGTGATGTTCAAGATAGCAATTTCTTCTCTTTTAAGAAGTGTAATTTTTGCTTTCTTCTTGAATTGTGCAAGCTAGCTATCTCCCCCTTAGTCATTGTCAAAAAGAAGGGAAGACCCTTTTTAAAGAAGGGAAGACCCTTTATGTCAATTTCTAAATCATGACAAAGGTGAGTAATCATTCTTATTTAAAAATTCCATAATTGAGATAAACCTTGAATTCAAATTAAGGCAATATTAATCATGATTCACATTATATGTAATACATCACATAAAAAGCATAAGTATTGTATGCATCATTTTAGCAACAAATCATAGCATTTCATCACATAACAAGATATCAGCAAGTAAAATTACAATGCAAGTTCTTGATATCTTAATATGATGCAAACATGGTATATGGCAATCATAGCATTTCGATTATCAATTTACCATATATTTCGATGTAAGCTTCTTTTGATATCTTAACATAATTCAAATTCAAATATGACACTTATAGCATTAATTCATATATTTATCATTCAAATATGGCACTCATAGTATCAATTCATATATTTCTCCCCCTTTGTCATTATCGAAAAGAAGAGAGAAATCAATGGCCAAAAGATTTTGATCATTATACAAGCCAACTTACAAAATCATGTCATGATATCAAGAAAATTCAAGAAGGACATGATTCATTCAATAAATCCTTTTAATAGAGCAAGAGAATTATACAACCAAGGATCATGATTAAAATATATCAATATCATAGATCAAGTCATAATTCGTGATTCATCATAAAGCAAATTAATTTTCAGTCATCTCATAAGGCTTTTAAAGAATTTTTGAAACATAGGAGAATGATTAATTTAAGCATGCAATGTTTCAATCAAATTCAAGTCATGAATACCAATACTTTCATATTGTGAGTATCAATTCATGAATACCAAAAGATATTATTTGTGATTCCAATTTTGCAAGATCAAGATTATGATTTAAATAAAACTTATTCAAATCAAATCGGTAACTTGAAACTCATAATCAAGTCATCAAAATCAATTTTGAGATTCACAAAATATCATGAAATCATTAATCTCGATCAGATAGGAAAAGCATTTTTTAAGTGATTATTTTTCATCTAAGCATGCCTTAGTCTTCATATGCCAAATCAATATAAGCATGAAAGTTCAAGACGTAAAGGCAAAATCTTATAAGACAACTCATTTATAAAATATTCATCATGTTTATTTTCATGAGATTCACAAGATTGGTAAAATAAATTCATTAATCTCAATAGGATAGAAAATTATTTCCATTTCATACAATTGATTTCATGTGAGGGTATTCAAGTCTTTTTGTGAAAATAAGTATCATCATTTAAAATTAAAACATAAGTTTCGTCATGAAGCCGTTAAGACCAAACACATCATGATATCACGTCTATCATCAAAAGTCTATCAAAAAATTCATACATAGATGTACATGCACTATGTCATCTTAATATGTCATGAGAATGTCATCTTAATTCATCATAAAAATGATTAGACCAAAGGCATATTAATCTAAAATGAGAGGTTCAAATCAACATTCACTTCAAAAACTCATGCATGACGTAAAATCATCAACATACATATGTATGGATTAATCCTAAGTATTATCACATATCATATTATCATCCCTAATATTGCATCATTCAACATTTCAAAACATAACATGCTTGAAATCTTAGCAATATACTTTTCATGATCAAATTTTTTAATTTTTTAAAAATGCTAAAAAGAAAAACATGATATAATTTTTGAAAAACAATTTTTTATTTCCTATTCCTATTATCTAATTCAGCACTCATGAAGGGCTTTAAGTAATTTCAAAATAATTCAAGAGAGTTGAGTTACTTACCTTGTAGTCGAAGCCCGTCAAAGCCCAATTCGCTATTTCACCTTTGGAAGTTCTTGATTCATCCTTGGTTGCCTTCCTCTTCTTTGGCCTCTTCCTCCGTTCAAGTTCATTATTTATTTTAGATTTTTATTTAATAAACTTATTAAGATTTAGTGTTCGAAGTTCAAGTTCATCATTGTCCTCATCACTTGAGTCATCGCTCAAGTAGTATTCATTTGTCCGGGGTTCCAAATCCTTCCTGTTCTTTGGAAGGTGATTTTGTTCATCATGTTCATCATGTGCATTGTGCACCATTTCATATGTCATCAACGAACCAATTAGTTCTTCAAGTGGTAAGTTATTTAGGTTTTTAGCTTCTTGTATTGCAGTTACTTTTGAATCCCACTTCTTAGAAAGAGAACGTAAAATCTTGTTTACGAGTTCAAAATCCGAAAAAGATTTACCAAGAACTCTTAGATTATTGACGACATTCGTGAAACGGGTGTACATGTCGCCTATAGTCTCGCTTGGTTGCATTTGAAAAAGCTCAAAATCATGCAATAAAATGTTAACTTTCGAGTCTTTGACTATACTAGTTCCCTCGTGCGTGATTTCAAGTGTTCGCCAAATATTAAAAGTCGTTTCACACGTTGAAATCCGATTGAACTCATTTTTGTCCAAAGCGCAAAATAAGGCATTCATAGCCTTTGCGTTTAAAGAAAAATACTTCTTCTCCAAATCCGACCATTCGTTCATCGGTTTAGAGGGAAGTTAAAAACTGTTTTCAACAATATTCCACAAATCTAAATTCATAGAAATCAAGAAAACTCTCATTCGAGTTTTCCAATAAGTGTAGTCCAATCCGTTAAACAACGGTGGACGAAAAATCGATAAGCCCTCTTGAAAGCCATGAAGAGCTATTTCTCTCGGGTGTAAATCCGAAATGAGAAATACTGGGCTCTGATACCAATTGTTAGGATTGGAGCGGCACGAAGAGGGGGGGGTGAATTAGTGCAGCGGTAAAGTGCGATAAACTTTTGACGATTTAAACACTTTCGGAAACTTCGTACGACAAAAGTGACGTTTTCGTTTGAAACCGTTTCGATCGCGTTTTAACTTGAAGGGATTAGTAAGACGGAGACAAAGAAGTAGAGCATTAAAGTGTAAATGGTTTGTAGTAATGTAAATGACAATAAGTAAATGCAAACCAGAGATCACGCCGATTTTACAGTGGTTCGGCCAAATGACCTACATCCACTTGCGAGGCCCCTCTTCGATGAGGCTCCCACCTTCCACTAGCAAATCTCTTGAAGGGGAAGGGTAAATACCCCTCTTACAACTTTTTACAAGCGGTTCACTCTCTTACAGATTTTCAACAAGAAAGAAGGAGGTGAACACTAGCAAATTGAAAACAAGACTAGCAAAGACTTTTCTAAGATCTTTCTCTCAATCAATTGCTTCTCAAAAAGTTGTAATCTCAGCTGAGATTTGAGGGGTATTTATAGGCCTCAAGAGGATTCAAATTTGGGCTCCAAAATTTGAATTCTCTTTGGGTTCCCGATGCTGGCTGTGCCACCGCCTGTCAGTGTCAGACACTGACAGTGGACGGGCGGTGCCACCGCCCAGCCAAGCGGTGCCATCGCCCAGCTCTCGGGCGCTGGGCGGTGCCACCGCCTGGCTCTCGGGTGCTGGGCGGTGCAACCGCCCAGTCAGGCGGTGCCACCGTCAGACCCTTCGGTTCACTGGTTGGGCTTTAAATTTAGCCCAAACCAAGTCTAATTTTGGGCCCAGTTGGCCCCTAACCAGGATATAGGATTATCTTTTAATCCTAATCCTAATTAATATTCTAACTACAAACTTTAAAGACATTTCCTAAGCTATTACAAATTTCGTAAGTCAAGACTTCTTCCGGCGAGCTTCCGGTGATCTTCCGGCGGTCTTCCGACGAACTCTCGGAAACCATTCTGCGGACTCCCGACAAGCTCCTAGACTTCACGATTTGATCTTGGCGAGTTCCAACGAGCTTCTTCGGCAAGCTCCGATCTTTCTCGGTGAGCTCCGCGAACTTCCAACGAATCTTCCGGCGAGCTTCCGAAAAACCCTTCGGCAAGCTCCCTACTCATTCTCGGCTAGTTCTGGCAGCATTCCCAACGAACCTTCGGACTTCCGTCGAACTCTCGAACTTGCAACAAATCCTTCGCGCTTGACTCGGACACTTTGTTTCGCTTTATGTCTTCAATGTTATCGTAGTTAATCCTGCACACACAAGCCAAAACTCTACTCCGATCTAGACAATTATTACAACGTGAATTGACATTCTATTGCCCGGCACGTCATTGGTTGGTGCTTAGTCTTATTCTTCAACGCATCGTCCTCTCTTGCAGCTGTTTTGCCCAATCGACGGTTGACCTCCGCAACCCCGATATCCTTCGCGTAATTCCACTCTTGGCCCGATGCCCGACGTCCGAAGCCTTCTGCCATCCAATATCCTAACGTGATCTCCTCCAGCGCAACGTCAATTCCTCCTGCCTTACTTGTCTAATCCAGATCGAGTAGACTTGCATCACTCAAAATGTAGTTAAACATATAAACACAATCAATTAGTTTCATCATCAAAATCCGAGATTCAACAGCAGCAACAGTAGTCGCTGGCCGGAGCGCAGTGGCGGCAATTGTAACATCCCATTAGTCCCACATCGGAAGTGGGCAATGTGTATGATTGGCTTATATGGGCCTGATTAGTGTACTACGTTAACTCCTGCTTAAGCATTTTGGTCCGTGGTTGAAGGACCAAAATGGAGTTATTGGCCAGTTGGCTCATCAGACTCGGGTCATGACATTTGGTATCAGAGCCGACCTAGCATTTGGGCAGGGTGAGAGGGCTCGAGTAGGAAAAAGCTATCCGTGGATGGAGTCGAGAACTCATCACGGCGTGGAGCCACCACTGAGTTAACCCTCACATGCATTATGTTAGGGTTCGATCTGGGTTCTGTCGGGGGATATTGTAACATCCCATTAGTCCCACATCGGAAGTGGGCAATGTGTATGATTGGCTTATATGGGCCTGATGAGTGTACTACGTTAACTCCCGCTTAAGCATTTTGGTCCGTGGTTGAAGGACCAAAATGGAGTTATTGGCTAGTTGGCTCATCAAACTCGGGTCGTGACAGCAATGGAGAAGGAGGTAGCGAGGGTCGCGATAGAGATCGACGGGGGACTACGGCAATAGAGGAAGCTTTGTTTTTGCAACCATTGTAATGAGGGGCTGCGGCAACCAGCGGCTATGGCTACGACCCAAGGGGGGGAGCGATTGGGAAGCAACGGTGGCGGTGGAGAAGTAGTTGCCTTGCAGCAACAGTGGGGAAGAAGGGAAGTTGGGGTGTGGGCTGCCGAGAAGCAAGGGTGGCAATGGGGGTCGAGCAACCGGGAAGCAGCGACGACGGTGGAGAAGGAGTCGGCGGTGTCACGATTGGGAACAAGGGCAACCGGTGAGTTGCCCGGTTTCTATCATTGCGGATGCAGAGCAAGGGGGACCGACAGCTGGGAGGCGACCGGCGGTCATCACACAGTGGCTGGTAGCGGTGGTGGCTCAACAATGAAGGAGGGGGGTGGCGTTGAAGTGGCTGAGAAGTAGCGACGGTGGTGGGGGCAACCGACGCCTACGGTAGTAGAGGGACTGACAGTTGCTCTATTTCTATCGTACCATAGAAATAGTGATGCTGAGGGATCACATGGCCGAAGCTGCAACCAAGGGAAGGCAGCGATGGTGGTGCGGCAAGGGCAGCGTCGCTGATGGTAGAAGCTACAATGGGGTGGTCCGCTGGTTGGGAAACGACGGCTGCGGCCCTTCTCGCTCGAGCGAGATGCGAGAACAAGGAGGAGAGGTCGCTGGCCGGGGAGCAACGGCAATTGTGGTCAATGACTAGGGAGCAGCGACGACGGTGGAGAAGAAGGCGACGAAGGTCATGGCAGGGATGCGGGCTACCGAGGAGCAGGGGTGGTGGTGGGGGAGAAGTGAAGTAGGGTTGGCTTCACCCTCATTCACGCATCTTTCTTCTTCTTCTTTTTTTTTTTATGATAGCTATGACAACACTACAGCGAGAACGCCGAGGATTGCCACTTTGATACCAAATGGTAAGACCCTAAGGTCTTATCGTAAAAGAAACAAGAGAAAAGGGAATGAGAATGATTGCTTCGAGGGGATCAGCGTCCTTGATCGCTTCGAGGGGATCGGCCTCCTTGAACACTTCGAGGGGATCAACCTCCTAGGGTTTTGTCATAAGATTGAATAATATTTCATTGATTGATTGAATGTCGAAAAGAAAGGGTTATATCACTATTTATAGAGTTTCACCTAGAGTCCACTAGGACTTGGACTCTTAATAAGAAATAAATATTAAATAAACCTCTACTTGACTCTAACTGAACTAAACATACTCAATAAATATTATTCAAAAGCTTAGAAAATAAAGGGATCCTAAGGGATCCTAACAAAGAAATAAAACAATTTTGTAAAACAAGATACTAAGAACAAAAACAAACTAAAAAGGGACACAATTATATACTACGAATGCAAGAAGCCGAGGCACTTCAAAAATGAATGTCCCCAAGTGAAGAAGCTATCAAAGAAAAGGAAGGCACTCAAGGTGACTTGGGACAATTCAAATGCATAAGAAGATAAGGAGCCAACCAACAAAGCAGAAGTTGCTAACTATGCTCTAATGGCACTCAATGACGAGGTAAGTAACTCAATCGAATCTCATTTAGTTTATGATGATTTACTTATCACTTTCAATGATCTATATGATGAATGTAAGCTAGTTGGTAAAAAATATATGTTGTTAAAAAAGGAGCATGCTTCTCTTGTTAGTGAATTTGATAATTAAAAAATGAGCATGATGATAGTATGTTAGCTTCTTGCGCCAAGTGTGATGAGATAGATTCACTTAAAAAAAAAGCTTTACTACAAGAAATATTAGAAAATTTTAAAATAGGAAATAAATTTCTAAAGATGATCCTTGCTAAAAAGGGTTATGTTCAGAGAAAGGAAAGAATTGGCTTTGTGAGTAACACTTAACAAAAGCCAACTATCTTCGTTAAAGGACCTACACTACATGTCTCACCTAGAGAAAAATATAATTTCTATAGAAAATATGGTCATTTTGCCAACAAATGTCCATTTAAAAAATATAGTCCACACAAATTTTTTTAGGTTCCTAATAGAACCATAAATCACTTAATGATAGATAGATCTATTATGAGGTACCTGATAAGACCCTAAAGTCTTATCGTAAAAAAGAAGAGAAAGGGATGATCACTTCGAGAGGATCGGCCTCCTTGATCGCTTCGAGGGGATCGGCCCTCCTTGATCGCTTCGAGGGGATCGGCCCTCCTTGATCGCTTCGAGGGGATCGGCCTCCTAGGGTTTGTCAGAAGATAAAATAGTATTTGTCATAAATTACTAAAATGAAGTAGATACATCCCTATTTATAGAGTTCCACCCAGAGTTCATCAGGACTTGAACTCTAATAATAAATAAATATTAAATAAACCTCTATTTGACTCTAACTGAACCAAACCAATTCAATAAACAACTGGACCAAACAGACTCAATAAACATTATACAAAAGCTTAGAAAAAGGGTCCTAACAGTTCCTCCCTCTTCAAATCAGCCTTGTCCTCAAGGTTGAGCAGCATCAATCTCAGGGAGCTTCTCTTCAACACTTTAGCCATAGACTATCTGCAACACATCACAACCCATTGATCAAGTAAGTATGATCTTCACTTTTTGATAGTGTAAGAAACGGGTCGGTCTTTCAGTGTAGTAATCATTTCATGAAACTTCTAGCCCTATATAATCAATTTTATCTTTGAACCTTTGCTATCATAAGTGAAAATCCATCCATCAACGATCTTTACTTCGAATCTGTCATAGTCTTCAATGTGGTGGGCCAATCGGTTAACATTCTCACTGTCCATAAAATTGTTAGTGTTACCAGTATCAATCAAAACTATAATAGGCTGATGTTCCAGAGTTTCGCCAACTTCCATAGTTTACGGGTTAGAGTAGTCGGCTAATGCATGCATTGTATGTATGGTAGGTCCAACCTCTGCATTAGAATTTATACCTTCATGATCGGAGTCTACATTCTTAGCTTTCGGTTCCTCTCCAATTGGTTCAATCATCAGAAGTTGCCCTTGTTTACATCGATGCTCCATACTCCATTTTTCATCATAATACAAACTCTTTGCTAATCTTTCATTGAGTTCTTCTTGGGTTAGTCTTCGAGTGTCAATGCTTTGGTTGGGAATAGATGGGGCCAGTGGCTTACTAATCATTTGGTTGTTGCCACTTCTGTTTCCATGATTTTCCCTGTTGATTTTTTTCTCATGTAGATGTGTGAATGAGATCGCAGCTATCATAGTGCGGGGTTGACGAGCCTTAACTTCACACCGAATCTCTGGAATAAGACCTTCAATAAATGTATCCAGAAGTTATCGTTCCGACTAATCTCTAGCTTGATTTGATAATCTTTCAAACCTACTCTGATATTCCAACACTGTAGAAGTCTGACAAATTTTTGAGAGCTGTCCATCCACCTTCATGTATGAGTAGATTGTGTCACAATCTTGGGGCCCTTTTCTAGTATTTCCAGATCTGTGCAATGTAGAACTTGAGCTCCCACCTTGTTGAAATTTACTAAAGCTTTCCAGTAGGCTCTTTTTGAAATCATTAACTGTTTCTTGCAGTCGGTTCTCAATTCTGATTTCCAATGCTTCCATTTGTGCTTTCACCGAGTTATCAGTGGCCATTGCGTAAGACTGCAAATCTGTAATCTCAACTCCTGTTTTTGGTGTCGGACAAGGGCATCAACACTGTAGATGCGAAGTTGCCGAGGAGGTGGACGCCAAGGGCAGTGCTGTGGTCGCTGCGTTGGAGGAAGAGTAGCTGCCCTGTTTCTATCGAGGCGTGGGGTGAGAGCGCCGGGGTTGGAAGGCAACTGCGTTGATGTGGCTGCAGCTGGGGGCAGCGTCGCCAAGGGCCTGTCGCTGTGGTGGTTGCGACAGTGCGGATGGAAGGCAGTGTTGCTCTATCTCTACCGCACTACGAAGGCATTGGTGACGTCGATGGATCGCGTGCGGTTGAGAATACAACGGTGTCGTTGAAGCGGCCGAGGTTGAGAAGAGGAGTCGGTGCGTGTGTTGCCGAGGTTGAAGCAGCCGCACAAGAGCTTGCTGCGTGTGCTATTGGAGGGCGGCGGCGGTGGTGTTGCCGAGGTTGAGGCTGTAGGGGAAAATAGGAATCGACAGTGGTAGGCTGGGCGACGAGCGGCGTCGTCGCTGGCTGGGCAGCAGCAGCGACGGTGGTGGCAACCGTTCGCAGCAGTAAGAGGATTGCCCTGTTTCAGTCACCAAGGGGGCAGAGCAAGGGGGAGTGGCAGCGGTTATTCTCGCTCGAGCCAAGGGGAGCGGCAGCTGGGAGGCGAGCAGCGGTGGTTGAGGCGTGGCTGCGATCGACGAGGGGCTACGGCAACAGAGGAAGCTCTATTTCTGCAACCGCTGCAAGGAGGGGCTGCGGCAATCGGCGGTTACGGCTGCGGTGCCGGTGGTCCTTCTCGCTCGAGCGAGATGGGGACGCGAGGAGAAGAGATCGCTGACCAGGTGATCGAGCGGCGGCGATGCGGCTGGGAAAAGTGGTGGTGACGCGACTGGGAACAAGGGCAATCCGTGAGTTGCCCTGTTTCGGTCGCCACGAGGAGGGCGACAATCGGCCGCTGCAGCTGCGACCCAAGGGGAGGTGGGCGGCGGTGGAGAGGCAACGGTGGTGGCGCGACTAGGAGCAACGTCACCAATGATCGCCGAGGAGGAGGGGTCGAGCGGCTGCGCTGCGACGCAAGGGGAGGCGGGCGGCGATAGTAGGGCTGGGATGGACGCTGGCAGCGTCGTCTCCTGGCCGGGGAACAGCGGCGGGGGTGGTCGCCGACCGGGAAGCGGGGCGATGGTGGGCGCTGGCCGGAGAGCAGCAGCGGTGGGTGGGCTGGTCGGAAGCAGGGGACGCAGGGGTGGCTGCGGCTTCTTCTTCCTCTCGTGTTTCTTCTTTTCTTTTTTTTTTTTTTTTTTTTTTTTTGATTGAGATGGTGCTAGTCATAGGTGCCCAGCAAGCCACTCACGTGAGTGATGACACGTGTGACTTGATACAGAATCTTTTTGCTTATTATATTTTGGCGTATATCACTTTATAACTATTGCATAAATGCATATATATTGTGATGTCCTTGGATTTGTGCAATGGGAATCGGATCATGATGAGATCACGATAATGAGATCGATTCACCTTTAAACACATATCCTAAATAATCCCGGTCATAGGTTACTCGAGAGGGACATCGTGATAACCGGATAGACTGGTGTGCTGTATACCCGTCCATATGATGGATGCAGCTGGTCTCATAGCTGCTCGTGTAGGGACACTAGGGATACAGTACAGGTGCTCATTGGAGAATGAGTTCACAGATTGATCCGCTTACGGAATGCTGGATGGTTGATGATGCCTTATTATCAGACAGCGATTCCGTAGTCCTAGTGGTGTATCTGGTCCTTAGACTTGAGACACCAAGGATGTCCTGTATGAGTGCTCCACTCTTTGATACCAGACTTATAGGTTTGGCTGTCCCCAGATCTAGTACAGCTGGTCATTGGGAGTGGTAGTCGACCTTACGAGGGCTATTGAGTGTCAATAGAGGATCATCCACTCTCGGTGTCATGAGAGGAATATCCTATGTGTTCTTGCTCAGACAAATCCCTGGCCAAGGTCATTCGGGTTGAGAGAGAAAGAGTTCTTCGGGAGAATCCGATTAGAGCGAGACTCGAGTAGAAACTGTATGGGTCTGACAGCACCATGCTCGATATACGGTCTCTAGGATATTAGATGGATGAGGGACTATACGTACATGGTAACTAAGGACAAACAGGTCTAATGGATTGGATTCCCCTGTATCGTCTAGGGACTACGGCGTAGTGGCATAGTACGTCCGTAGTCGATGAGTCGAGTGAATTATTACAGAGATAATAATTCACTGAGTTAGAAGGAGTTCTGACAGGTATGACTCATGGCCAGCTCGATGTTGGGCCTAGAGGGTCACACACATATGGTAGGCATTGCGATGAGTAGAGGTTTGGATATGAGATATCCGACGGAGCCCTTGTCTTATTGGATGCAGATCCAATACCCACTAGGGAATGACCCATTAGGGTTTGACACGGGATCTCTATAAATAGGAGGGATTCACAGCCTCATAGGCTAGAGTCTTTGCTTGCCTTTCCTATTCTCCTCTCCCTCTCTACCTCAGAGTAGGCCTGGAGTTTTGAGGAGCGTCATCGCAACCCTACTGTGTGGATCACCGCTAAAGAGGAGGACGCTTGACCTCCTTCACCCTCTCCTAAGGATCTGCAAGGAAATAGTGATATACGATCTCCCTAGGTAACACAATCTCTATACGCAGTTTTGTGTTTTACGGATTTTTGCGCACCAATCTTCGCACGACGACGAACATCTTTTTGGGAATCGGGGATTTTTGTTTTCTTGTTCTTCCGCTGCGCATATGATGTCGCCCCCAATGATTTCCCAACAGTGGTATCAGAGCTAGGTTGTTCGTGCGAATGATTGGTTTTGAACTGCGTGTATTGTGTTTAGGAAGAATTTTGACGTCAAAATCGTTGACGCAAAAGCGAGGAAGGGCAGCAACAGTTGCTGCCCTCGATCTGCATGCCTGCAGCCACCTGCAGCGGCAACCGCAGCCGCAGCCAGGCAGCACAGCGCCGGCGCATGCGCAAGCGCTTTGCCTGCAGCAGCCAGCCGGTGGTCTGCTTGCAGCAGGCTTGCTGCTGGCGGGGCTGGCAACCCACGGGCAGAGGCGTCGCAGGGCAGCGGCGCCTGCCGCCGAAAGGAAGCGGCGCCTGCCGCCGTAGGGCAGCGATGCGCGACGCCTGCCACCGCTACTCTCGCGGGCGATACCCCCCCCACAGGGGCGGTCGCCCGGCGGGACAGCACCGCCTGCGGAGGCAGCGACGCCCGAAGGGGGAGCCCACCTACAGCGGCAGCGCCGCCAGCGAGCGTGCCGCCTGCAGGCGAGGGCAGCGCCCTCGCCCCGCTGCACAGGCCGCCGCCAGCAGGGTGGCGGCGGCGGCAGCGGCAGCAGAAAGAGGGAATTAGGGTTTTGGGCAAAAAGACAGTTTTGCCCCTGTGAATTTAAGAAATTCCAGTTTCTGTCTTTTGTCAAAATTACCAAAATACCCTTAGGAATTGAGAAATTCCCTATATATCCCTGATTTCAGAAAATATTAATTAATTAGAAGGTTTAGTTGATTATTATTTTTATTATTATCTAGTAGTCCTACATGATGATGATTATTTATACATGTGATGTATGATGTGTGGACGGATGATCATGGACCGTGTGATGTGTGTACTTGTGATTATTATTATTGAGGTCTGCGAACCTCCATTATATTTCTCGTTTATTGTCGGGCCTGCGTGCCTATGATTAAGTTGTAATCACGTGAGGAGGCGTAGCGGGAGCGTGGATGCGATAGCGGGACCCACGAGACGGACGATCGTGTTGCATGGAGATGCATCAAAATGTCGACGAAACCGACGAGGACGAGATGGACGATCACAGGGCATGGAGATGCACCGTTGCACACATAGATCTTGATGTGAGTGATTAGGCCTACTGGCTCGGGCCTAATCATATTAGGTTGTGGTCCATGATCATCTGGTGTGATTGCTTATACACATACTAGATATTTATATATATTTGCATGCGATGTAGATATATATTAAATATGTATATGTGTGACATGTCATATTAGGAGACCAAATTATAGAAACATCTCTCGATAATATTAAGTCGGTAAACGTGAGGCAATTAGATTGACCCACGTGGCCTTCCATCGTTATAAGTAGGAACCGATTCCCGGTGTAGGTTGAGTTGGTCGAGTCCCTCGAGACTCACCTATATCGCGATTCGCTATCTTGCTTATGACATAGAGATGTCACCAGTGACCTGAGGGCATGGTATGCTTGGTCGAGTCCCTCGAGGGTATATCATCAAATCAGACTCATCTTGTAACGAAGGTGTTGACTTAACCGAGCATCATAGTTGGTCGAGTCCCTCGAGGCCATGGTGATTCGGAGGCCGAACAGGACGGGAATCACAAGGAGTTGTGATCGACAAGAGTTGCCTACCTTTTAGGCTTAGTGTGATTGGTCGAGTCCCTCGAGGTTACACTAAGACGCTGATTGGATCCTGATCCCCACTAGAAGTCTGCCGGAGACTTCCGTTTTACGTGCTGAGGGTGTCGCATAACTCGATAGTAAAATAGTGGGAGCATATTAAGATAGAAGTCCATATCTTGATAGTTTATTTCTTGCAAATTCTGCATGTTATTCATTTCTGCTACATCTTTATTTTCAGAAAATGTCGCTTTCAAATCCCTTACGTGGCATACTTGATGTCAACCGCCTCACTGGTCCAAATTATACGGATTGGCTCCGTAACTTGAGAATTGTTCTCACAGCGGAGAAAATCGTGTACGTCCTTGATACAGTGATGCCTACGCCCGAAGAAGGGGCAAGCGAGGATGAGATCGCTCGCTACGTGAAGTACATTGATGACTCCACTCTTGCTCAGTGCTATATGTTGGGCTCTATGACTCCAGAGTTACAGAGACAACATGAAAAGATGGATGCCAGATCCATTCTCCTACATGTCCGCAAATTGTTTGAGGAACAGGGAAGGACTCAACGATATGAGATATCCAAGAGCCTTTTCCGCGCTAGGATGACTGAGGGGACACCGGTTCAGAACCATGTTCTAAAGATGATTGAGTGGATAGAGAAACTCACAGGTCTAGGAATGGTCCTAGAGGATAACTTGTGTGTGGACATTATGCTTCAGTCCCTACCAGATTCCTTTTCACAGTTCATAATGAATTTTAATATGAACAAGCTTGAGGTGACTCTCCCAAAGCTCCTCAATATGTTGAGGGAGGCAGAGAGTACTATTAAGAAAGAGAAGCTAGTTCTCTACACTAGTGAGACCAGAAAGAAAAGGAAAGCAGAAAGGTCCCTTAAGAAGGGAAAGGGCAAACAAGGTAAAGCAAAGGTTGCTAAGAAAGACCCAACAAAGGACAAAGGCCAGTGCTTCCACTGTGGTAAAGATGGGCACTGGAAGAGAAACTACAAAGAGTACCTTGCAGAAAGGGCGAAACAAAAGCTTGATGAAGCTTCAAGTACATTCATGATCTGTCTCAATTTGTCAGACTCTTATGATAACACATGGGTATTGGATACCGGTAGTGCTTATCATATATGCAATTCGTTGCAGGTTCTGGCAAGGCCTAGGAGACTAGAGAGAGGCGAGATGGACCTCAAGATGGGTAATGGAGCAAAAGTTGCTGTATTAGCTGTTGGCGAGGTCGCCCTACATCTGCCTAGTGGAGCTTTTATTGCATTAGATGCATGTTATTTTGTTCCTTCTATTATCAAAAACATTATCTCCATTTCATGTTTAACAGTTAGTGGATATAAATTTGTTTTTGAGAACAATGGTTGTTCGATATTATTAGATGATAAGATCATCACGAAAGGAACATTGCATAATGGTTTATTTATGTTAGACACCACTCCACATATCATGAATGTAAATGTGTCCAAAAGGAAACGAGATGAGTTGAACAGTGCATACCTGTAGCATTGTAGGCTAGGTCACATCCATGAAAGAAGGATTCAAAAGTTGCTAAATGATGGATATCTAGATCCATTCGACTATGTGTCATATGCAACTTGTGAGCCTTGCATTCGTGGAAAACTGACCAAATCTCCATTTAGTAGAACTGGAGAGAGAGCCACTGAGTTGTTGGAACTCATACATAGTGATGTATGTGGACCCATGTCAACTCGTGCCATTGGAGGTTACTCCTACTTCATTACATTTACTGATGATTTCTCAAGGTATGGATATATGTACTTAATGAAGTACAAGTCCGAGGCCTTTGAGAAATTCAGAAAGTATAAGAATGAGGTGGAGAACCAGGCTGGAAAGAGTATCAAAACTCTTCGATCAGATCGAGGATGTGAGTACTTAAGTACAGAGTTTACTCAGTTCCTCAAGGACCATGGGATATTATCCCAATGGACACCTCCTTATACACCTCAGCTCAATGGTGTCTTTGGAAGGAGGAATCGTACGCTATTAGATATGGTACGGTCCATGATGAGTTTCGCTGACCTACCCATCTTATTCTGGGGATATGCCCTAGAAACCGCAGCTTACCTTCTGAACAGAGTTCCAACTAAGTCGGTAGTGTCTACACCATATGAGATATGGAAAGGGAAGAAGCCTAATCTTAAGGTTATTAAGATTTGGGGCTGCCCTACCCACGTTAAAAGACACAACCCCGATAAGTTAGAATCAAGGACAGAGCGATGCATATTTGTGGGATACCCCAAGGAAACTTGTGGGTATTATTTCTATCATCTCGAGGACCAAAAGGTCTTTGTAGCTAAGAGAGCAGTGTTCCTCGAGAAGGAACACATTCTTGGCGGAGACAATGGGAGAATGATAGAGTTGAGCGAGGTTGGAGAACCAAGCTCAAGCACCACTCTACAGCCCGAGTCTGTTCAAGTACCTAATACACAAGTTTCAACTTTACGCAGGTCTAATAGAGTATCCCATCCTCCTAAGAGATATGTGGGACATATTAGAGCAGAGGATGTAGAGGATATTGATCCTCAGACCTACGAGGAGGCTATTATGAGTATAGACTCCAGGAAGTGGCAAGAAGCCATGAATTCTGAGATGGATTCTATGTACTCCAATAAGGTTTGGAACCTAGTTGATGCGCCCGAAGGTATTGTACCCATCGGTTGCAAGTGGATCTTTAAGAAAAAGATCGAAGTAGATGGAAAGGTAGAGACCTATAAAGCAAGGCTAGTGGCTAAGGGGTACCGTCAAAGGCAAGATGTTGACTACGACGAAACTTTCTCACCCGTAGCAATGCTAAAATCCATCATAATTCTATTGGCTATTGCAGCACACTATGATTATGAGATCTGGCAGATGGATGTGAAAACCGTATTCCTCAACGGGAACCTCGAGGAGGAAGTGTATATGATGCAACCTGAGGGATTCGTGTCCAAGAACTGCCCAAATAAGGTGTGTAGGTTGCTTAGATCCATTTATGGACTAAAGCAAGCTTCTCGAAGTTGGAACATAAGATTTGATGAGGCAATCAGATCTTATGACTTCATTAAGAACGAAGATGAGCCTTGTGTATACAGAAAGGTAAGTGGGAGCGCTATCACCTTTTTGGTGTTATATGTGGATGACATCCTCATCATTGGGAATGATGTAGGAATGCAATCCACAGTAAAGACTTGGTTATCTAGACACTTCTCCATAAAGGACTTAGGGGAAGCATCCTATATCTTGGGGATTAGAATCTATAGAGATAGATCCAAGAGGATGCTTGGCTTGTCCCAGTCCAGGTACATAGAAACCATTGTCAAAAGGTTTGGCATGGAAAATTCCAAAGGGCAAACATGAATATGATACCTTATGCCTCAGCAATAGGGTCTATCATGTATGCCATGCTATGTATTAGGCCTGATATAGCGCATGCTCTGAGTGTCACGAGCAGGTATCAGGCGGATCTAGGCTTGGAGCATTGGAAAGCAGTAAAGTGTATCCTTAAGTACTTGAGAAGGACTAAGGATCTTTTACTAGTATATGGAGGTAATAGCCTTAAGGTTGAAGGCTACACTGACTCAAGTTTTCAGTCTGATGTCGATGATAGCAAGTCGAATTCAGGGTATGTGTACACCTTGAATGGAGGAGCAGTGTGTTGGAAGAGTTCCAAGCAAGATACCACTTCTGACTCGACCACAGAGGCGGAGTACATTGCTGCATTAGATGCAGCAAAGGAGGGAGTCTGGGTGAAGAAGTTCATCACAGATTTGGGAGTCGATACAGATAGCGACAAGTCGACTTCCTTATATTGCGACAACTATGGGGTGATTACTCAAATAAGGGAACCCGGGTCTCATCAGAAGTGTTCTGAGGAGGTTCCAACTTATCAGAGAGATCGTAACCCGAGGAGATGTAGTAGTGGAAAGAGTTCCATCCGAAGATAACATTGCAGATCCACTGACAAAGCCGTTGTCTCAAATTGTCTTTAAGCGTCACAGGAGTCTGATGGGGATCAGACACATAGGTGATTGGCTTTAGGTCAAGTGGGAGATTGCTAGTCATAGGTGCCCAGCAAGCCAATCACGTGAGTGATGACATGTGTGACTTGATACAGAATCTTTTTGCTTATTATATTTTGGCGTATATCACTTTATAACTATTGCATAAATGCATATATATTGTGATGTCCTTGGATTTGTGCAATGGGAATCGGATCGTGATGAGATCACGATAATGAGATCGATTCACCTTTAAACACATATCCTAAATAATCCCGGTCATAGGTTACTCGAGAGGGACATCGTGATAACCGGATAGACTGGTGTACTGTATACCCGTCCATATGATGGATGCAACTGGTCTCATAGCTGCTCGTGTAGGGACACTAGGGATACAGTACAGGTGCTCATTGGAGAATGAGTTCACTGATTGATCCGCTTACGGAATGCTGGATGGTTGATGATGCCTTATTGTCAGACAGCGATTCCGTAGTCCTAGTGGTGTATCTGGTCCTTAGACTTGAGACACCAAGGATGTCCTGTATGAGTGCTCCACTCTTTGATACCAGACTTATAGGTTTGGCTGTCCCCAGATCTAGTACAGCTGGTCATTGGGAGTGGTATTCGACCTTACGAGGGCTATTAAGTGTCAATAGAGGATCATCCACTCTCGGCGTCATGAGAGGAATATCCTATGTGTTCTTGCTCAGACAAATCCCTGGCCAGGGTCATTCGGGTTGAGAGAGAAAGAGTTCTCCTGGAGAATCCGATTAGAGAGAGACTCGAGTAGAAACCGTATGGGTCTAACAGCACCATGCTCGATATACGGTCTCTGGGATATTAGATGGATGAGGGACTATAGGTACATGGTAAATAAGGACAGACAGGTCCAATGGATTGGATTCCCCTGTATCGTTTGGGGACTACGGCGTAGTGGCCTAGTACGTCCGTAGTCGATGAGTCGAGTGAATTATTACAGAGATAATAATTCACTGAGTTAGAAGGAGTTCTGACAGGTATGACTCACGGCCAGCTCGATATTGGGCCTAGAGGGTCACACACATATGGTAGGCATTGCGATGAGTAGAGGTTCGGATATAAGATATCCGACGGAGCCCTTGTCTTATTGGATGTAGATCCAATACCCACTAGGGAAGGACCCATTAGGGTTTGACACGGGATCTCTATAAATAGGAGGGATTCACAGCCTCATAGGCTAGAGTCTTTGCTTGCCTTTCCTATTCTCCTCTCCCTCTCCACCTTAGAGTAGGCCTGGAGTTTTGAGGAGCGTCGTCGCAACCCTGCTGTGTGGATCACCGCTAGAGAGGAGGACGCTTGACCTCCTTCACCCTCTCCTAAGGATCTGCAAGGAAACAGGGATATATGATCTCCCTAGGTAACACAATCTCTATACGCAGTTTTGTGTTTTACGGATTTTTGTGCACCAATCTTCACACGACGACGAACATCTTTTTGGGAATCGAGGATTTTTGTTTTCTTGTTCTTCCGCTGCGCATATGATGTCGCCCCCAATGATTTCCCAACAGATGGGGCAACGAGGAGGTCGAGTGGTGGTCGAAGGTCGCTGGCCGGGGAAACAGCGACAACGGTGATGGTGGGGAAGAAGGGAAGCAAGGCTGCGGCGGGCTACGCCAAGGATCGTTGCTCTGACACCAAATGATAAGACCCTAAAGTCTTATCGTAAAAAAGAAGAAGAGAAAGGGATGATCACTTTGAGGGGATCGGCCTCCTTGATCGCTTCGAGGGGATCGACCCTCCTTGATCGCTTCGAGGGGATCGGCCTCCTAGGGTTTGTCAGAAGATAAAATAGTATTTGTCATAGATTACTGAAAAGAAGCAGATACATCCCTATTTATAGAGTTCCACCCAGAGTTCATCAGGACTTGAACTCTAATAATAAATAAATATTAAATAAACCTCTATTTGACTCTAACTGAACTAAACCAACTCAATAATCAACTGGACCAAACAGACTCAATAAACATTATACAAAAGCTTAGAAAAATGGTCCTAACAGTACCCAAGATTAAATAGATACTTAAAAGAAAATCTCCTTTCTTGTAGATATGTCTCCAATCACAAGCTATGAGTAAGAGATGGTACCTTGATAGTAAATGCTCAAGGCACATGACTAAAGGTCTAACAGACTTCTCTAAGCTCACTAGCCAAAACGAATGATTTGTCACATTCAGATACAACAACAAAGGAAAAATTATTGGGAAAGGAAATATAGGTAACAAATCAAACATTTTAATTGAAGATGTGTTATTAGTAGTAGTATAAAACATAATCTATTAAGCATTAGTCAATTGTGTGATAAAGGATATATTATCAAATTTGAATCTAATGCTTGTATCATTAAAATACCTCACAAAAATAGATCTATGATTGTATTAAAAATAATAATGTGTATACTATTGATATTGATAATTTTTATGATGAAATGTGTTTTTTGGCTTTAGGCAATGATACATGGCTTTGGCATAAGAGATTAGGTCATGCTAGCATAAACTAATCTCTCAAATTTCAACTAGAGAACTTGTAAGAGGAATGCCTAGTATCAAATTTGTTAAAAACAAAGTTTGTGATGCATGTAAATTAGGAAAACAAATAAAAAGTAGTTTCAAATCAAAGAATCAAATAAGCACCTCTAAAATACTACAATTGATCCACATAGATTTATTTAGACCAATTGATGCAACAAGCATAGGAGATAGTAAATATGCCTTTGTAATTATTGATGATTTTAGCAGATATACTTGGACATATTTCTTGGCTCATAACAAAAGGTAAAATAGTAAATTTATTGATAGGATATAAATTGAAATTATGATATTTGTAAAGGACAGAACTATCAAAAGGATTAAAATAGAATTAATAGAAATGATAGGGGTAAAGAATTAATTTTCTTTCAAAACCCTAAGTGATTGCTTGCGAGCGGCTCTTGCACACGCGTAGGCGTCGTTAGTGCTACTGTTGCCTATCACACCCCTTAAAAGAGATCATTATTAAATTTTTTCATCATAGATAAATCCAGGATCCAAACTAACATTTGAGGATACTGAAAAACATTCTGTCAAATTCACATCTATAAAACCTATGCAATTTATAAACATATATCACATCACTCGATAATTCACAATTATGGCAACCCAAGCCAACTTAACAAACATGAACAACATTTATAAATCCACAAGCTAAGTAATTTATAAAATCAGAACTCCAACCATTTACCACAAGTTCATATCATTACACAAATTAAACTTAATATTCCAAAATCCTAAACATGATAGGTTCTTTAAACTTATACAAAATCCACAAGCTTAGATTCGCCGTCAACATTTCATTAGATGTAGAGTGTGCTTGTACAACAAAAACATATATACTAATAAAGATCTGCCCAAAATCTTTTAGCTTTCCATTGCCTCAGCCCAATTTTAACATTTAAGCAAGAGACAAGCTATCTTGAAAAATTTATATAGCAACGGAGTGAGCATATAAAGCTCAGCAAGTGACTAACATATCCATGGAAAAAGAGGATAATTTTCAAACAAATAAAGTTTCAAAATACAAGGCAGAATATAAAAATTCATCGACGTAATCTCACTAGGTGTAGAATCACAAATGTCATTTCAATCAAATATATTTGGTTCATAACAGATGGAGCATAGAGTAATTGGAGCATATTAATAGCTAATGAAACATTTTGGAGCTTATCAATGACGTATGAAAAGTTTCTGAGCATATCAATGGCAAATAGGACATACCAGAACATATCAATAGCATATGAAATATTTCAAAGCGTATCAATGGTGTACGAACATTTCGGAGCATATCAAAGAATGATACGAAACATAAGCTGAAACGTCATATTTGACGTTGCATTCATATCTTTCTTGTCCAAAGTGCATACTAAAATACATAACCAAAGCTCTGGATATCATATCAAATATACAGAAGGTGTAGTGGGACCACAGATAGAATATGATTCATCCATTTTTGAATGACCACCATAAAGAAGTCTCCCATGTTTGGGAGCTCCATCCACCCACGTCTAGGTGAAGTCAGAGGGGGCCGGCAGAGCATCGCAGGCTCTATGCATAACTCCCTTTACCATTTCTAGCAAAGGTTCACATTATCCCACAACATCAGAGTACAAAAGGGTAGTATGAACAATAAATAGCACATATTGGAAGCACACGCGAAACAACAAAACGTACATGTGCCTTTACGAGTCAATACGATGCAAGCAATAATCTTTCACAAATGTATTCAGATTTGACAGGAAATGAAAGCAAGAGTATACACGAATTCCAAGCAATCATATATAGCTCAATTCAAATAAGAATGTTAGATAAATTCAATATCCAAAGGAATGAAACTAGAATAGGCACATATCGAAAGCAAATGTAGAACAATGGGATATATATGTGTCTATATGAGACAATACGATATAGCATAAACGTTACACAATATATTTCAAGAATGTAAATAACTTATAGACAAGAGCAAACCAAAATTCAAGCATTAATACAAACCTCAATTAAGTGAAGGAAACTGAATGAAATCTATTCCCAAACGAATGAAAACAGAATATGTGAAATCGACCAAAGCTCGATTTCTGACAAAGTTCAAGAGGCACATTGAACAAATACTTTAGATTTTCAATTATGCTACAATACCCTCAAGAAAGCAATTACCAAAAGAGATATCAATCTATTTTCTGATGAAACAAGTTTCGTATGAATCAATGTTTCCAACAATGAGTTATCATTGATTTATTAACCAAAGGTAAAAAATAAAATCACTATTTTGCAAAATTCATAGGGTCAGATTCAATAGATAACGGGATAGGCATTTGAATTCCAAATTTTTCAATCTATATATCAAAAGAAAGATCTATAAGTCTAATTTCAAATAAATTATACTAATCAGAATTTCCAACAAGGACTTATAGGCATTTTAGTATCAAAAGGTCAGAAATTTCGATCTCTGTTTTTCAAAATTCATAGGCTCATTTGAAACAGAAGTTTGGGTAAGTATTCGGTGTCCAAAATTTTCAATATGAGTGTAAAAAGAAGTGTATAAGAGTCTAATTTCAAATAAATAAGGTCCTACCTAAATCCACATTTAGTGCTAAAAATTATGGCAAAAATAATCTATAGGGGTCAGTTTACCAAAAAAATTCCAAATCCATGGTTTTATGTCTAACAAGAGAAAATATATAGTTCTAAGCAGAAATCTTTCAGATTATTCAAGATTAATTTGAGAACAGAGACTAATATTTCTGTAGAATGGGATTAGAATACTTGTCTTTAAGAATTATGACCCCAAATGAGAAGGTTTGAGCAAAGAAAACCCCAAACCCCCAAATTTCTCTTCTTCTTCTTCCCCCCCCCCCCCCTTTTTTTTTCTTCTTTCTCTCTTCCTCTGTTCTTCCATGTAGTTGCCTTCTCTGGTTCCTTCAGAATGAAGGCAGAGAGGCTTAAGCGATGGGATTTGTAATTTTATGCATTTTACAATTTAGTCCTTGTATTATTATATTTACGATTAGGTCCTTAGGATTTACATATAGGTCCTCAAATTTTTTGTTTTTTTGAACAGATCCCCAAATCTTATGATTACATTCTCAGATTTATACTTTGACTCTTTTATCAAATTTAAAATAGATTCTTACTTTACAACTAGAAATTTATACGAAAATTTAGAAATGAGGGGTGTTACACTCTCCCCCTGCCCCTTAAAAGAAAATTTTAGTCCTCTAAATTTATCATACCTCTATTGATGAAAAGACGAGGATAAACCTTTTTCATTTCCTCCTCTAGCTCCCAAGTTGTTTCCTCTCTAGAATGATGTCTCCAAATTACTTTAATTAGAGGGATAACTAGATTCCTTAGGATCTTTTTCTTCTTATCAACAATCTGAGTGGGCTATTCCATATAAAATAAATCTTTATTGATCTCCATCAGCTCATACTTAATGATATGAGAAGGATCAGATATATACTTTCTAATCATTGAAACATAAAATATATTATGGATATGACACAACGATGGTGGCAAGGCAATCTTATAAGCAAAAAAAACAACCCTCTCAAGGACCTCAAAAGGTCCAATAAATCTTGGGCTTAACTTTCCTTTCTTCCCAAACCTTACAATGCCTTTGGAAGGGGAGACCTTTAAGAACACAAAATCTCTGATTTCAAACTCAATATCTCGTCTTCTATTATCAGCATAACTCTTTTGACGACTCTGAGCAGTCTTCAACCTTTTCCTTATAACTTGAATTTTCTCGGTAGTTTCTTGTACTTTATCTGGTAGTAATAACTTTCTATCACCCAATTCCTCCCAACCTATAGGTGTTATGCACTTTCACCCATATAAAGCTTCATAAGGAGCCATCTGAATACTTGAATGATAACTATTATTATAAGTGAACTCAATAAGTGAAATATCTTTATCCCATTCACCTTTCCAATCCATAACATAGGCTCTAAGCAAATCTCAAGTGTTTGAATTGTTCTTTCTGACTCACCATTAGTATGAGGATGATATATAGTGCTAAACTTAACTTTAGTGCCCATAGATTCCTATAATCTTCTCTAGAATCTAGAGAGAAATATGAAGTCTCTATCAGAGATGATCTCCTTTGGAATATCTAAATCCATGGTAATACATTCCCATTTCCATTCAGGAATATCTAAAGGTTGCAGCAACCCTCCAAGTCTTTGGTGTTCTCCTTTGATTTGTTGATAAGTCAAACATTTTGAAACATACATTGCAATTTCCTTCTTCATACCTTCCCACCAATAATGACTTTAAAGATCTCTATATATCTTAGTGCTCCCAGGATGCATAGTGTACTTTGAAGTATGACTTTCCTTTAGGATTTGGTTCTTGATATATGGTTCATTTGGTACACATACTCTATCCCCAAATCTCAATAGGTTATCCTTTGAAACTTGAAATTTTGGCTTCAATTTCCTTTCTATTTTATTCCTCAAGTAGATTAAACATGGATCTCGTAATTGTCCTTCCTTATTTATTGAGTAAGATCAGATTGCACTTGAATGGAGGCTATCAATATCATTGAGTCTTGCTCTTTCCTCGTAGCATTCAAATCAAAATTTTCTTCTAATAACTTCCATTGCTTCACAACCAAACTAGCCATAAAATTTATAGTTTTTCTACTAAGTGCATCCGCTATAACATTGGCTTTACTCGGGTGATAACGGATGGCACAATCATAATCCTTTAGAAGTTCTATCTATATTCGTTGTCTCATGTTTAACTCTTTCTGAGTGAAAATATATTTTAAACTCTTGTGATCAGTAAAGATTTCAAATTGTCGCCCATACAAATAATGTCTCCAAATCTTTAGAGCAAAAATAATTGCTGCCAATTCCAAATCATGTGTTGGATAATTCAATTCATAACCTTTTAGTTGTCCAGAAGCATAAGCAATCACTCTCCCTTCCTTGAAGCATCAGTATAAACTATAAATCCCTCACTACCACTTGAAATAGTAAGAATATGGGCACTAGTCAATCTTCTTTTTAACTCTTGAAAACTTTGCTCACAATCATCATCCCATACAAATTTCACATTCTTTTTAGTGAGTTTGGTGAGAGGTTGAGCGATTCGAGAAAACACAAATCTCCTGTAATAACATGCCATGCCCAAGAAGCTTCTAACGTCTATTAAATTTGTTGGTACTTCCCATTTAACTATAGCTTTTACTTTCTTTGGATCAAAAGATATGCTTTTCCCTGAAATCACATGGCCTAAAAAAATAACTTTATTCAACCAAAATTCACATTTGCTAAACTTTGCATACAACTTATTTTCTCTTAGTATAGACAATACATTTCTTAAGTGTTCCTCATGCTCCTGATTACTCCTTGAATATACCAATATGTCATCAATGAATACAATTACACATGTTGAATCTCGAATTTTGATGATGAAACTAATTAATTGTGTTTAGATGTTTAACTACATTTTGAGTGATGTAGGTCTACTCGATCAGGATTAGACAGTTAACACAGGAGGAATTGACGTTGCGCCGGAGGAGATCACGTCAGGATATTGGACGACAGAAGGCTTCGAACGTCGAACGTCGGGCATTGGGCCAAGGAGAGTGGAATTGCATCAAGGATATCGGGGTTGCGGAGGTCAACCGCCGATTGGGCAACAAGCCGCAAGAGAGGATGATGCACTAAAGAATCGGAAGAAGCGACAACCAATGACGTGCCGAGCAACAGAATGTCAATTCACATTGTAATAATTATCTAGATCGGAGTAGAGTTTTGGCTTGTGTGTGTAGGATTAACTACGATAACGATGAAGACATAAAGCGAAACAAAGTGTCGGAGTCAAGCGCGAAGGATTCGTTGCGAGTTCAAGAGTTCAACGAAAGTCCGAAGATTCGTTGGGAATGTTGCCGGAACTAGCCGAGAATGAGTAGGGAGCTTGCCAAAGGGTTTTTTAGAAGCTCGCCGGAAGGTTTGTTGGAAGTTCACGGAGCTCACCGAGAAAGATCGGAGCTTGCCGAAGAAGCTCGTTGGAACTCGCCAAGATCAAATTGTGAAGTCTAGGAGCTTGCCGGGAGTCCGCAGAATGGTTTCCGAGAGTTTATCGGAAGACCGCCGGAAGTTCGCCGAAAGCTCGCCGGAAGAAGTCTTGACTTATGGACTTTGTAATAGCTTAGGAAATGTCTTTAAATTCATATTTAACATATTAATTAGGATTAAGATTAGGTGTTAATCCTATAACCCAAGTAGGGGCCAATTGGGCCCGAGTTCGAACTGGTTTGGGCCAAGTTTAGAGCCCAACCAATGAGCTGAAATAGGGTAGGCGGTGGCACCGCCAGATTTGGCGGTGGCACCGCCTAGAACCTGAGAACTGAGCAGTGGCACCGCCAGATTAGGCAGTGGCGCCGCCCAGAACCTGAGAACTGAGCGGTGGCACCGCCCAGCACTCGAGAGGTCCAACGGTGGCACCGCCAGCCTTGGAAACCCAAGAGAATTCAAAATTTGGAGCCCAAATTTGAATCCTCTTAGGGCCTATAAATACCCCTCAATTCTCAGTTGAGAGAACCTTTGAGAAGCAAGAGATTGAGATAAAAGTCTTAGCAAAGTCTTTAGCAAGTTTTTGTTTTCAATAGCTTGAGTGTTCACCTCCCTCTTTCTCTTTGAAAATTTGTAAGAGTGTGAACCACTTGTAAAAGGTTGTAAGAGGGGTATTTGTCCTTCCCCTTCAAAGTGATTTGCTAGTGAAAGTTGGGAGCCTCATTGAACAAGGCTTCGCAAGCGGATGTAGGTCAATTTGATCGAACCACTTTAAATTGGTGTATTCCTTGAATGTGTGAGTATTTACCTTCCTGAAATTGTCATTTACATTACTATTAGCTTTCGGATCTCATTTTCTCATTTTACTCAAGTTACTATCAAAACGAAATCTCTACATATTTACGAAATCGTTTTCAAACTTATGAGTTTTAATCTGCTGCACTAATTCACCCCCCCCTATTAGTGCAGCTCCGATCCTAACAATTGGTATCAGAGCCATGGTTTTCTACTTTGGTTTAACACCCAAATAGAAATGACTTTTTACGGCTTTCAAGAGGGTCACTCTCTCATTCGTCCTCCCTTTTTCAATGGGACGGACTACACTTATTGGAAAACTCGAATGAGTGTTTTCTTACTTTCTTTGGATTTGAATTATGGCCCATAGTTGAAAATGGATTTGAAAAGTCTTCTCTTCCAATGAACCTTTGGAATAATTTGGAGAAGAAGATGTTTTCTTTAAACGCAAAGGCTATGAATGCCTTATTTTGCGCTTTGGACAAAAATGAGTTCAATCAGATTTCTACATGCGAAACAGCTTTTGATATTTGGCGAACACTTGAAATCACGTACGAGGGAACTAGTAGAGTCAAAGACTCGAAAGTTAACATTTTATTGCATGATTTTGAGCTTTTTCGAATGCAACCAAGCGAAACTATTGGCGACATGTACACCCGTTTCACGGATGTCGTCAATAATCTAAGAGTTCTTGGTAAATTTTTTTCGAATTTTGATCTCGTAAGCAAGATCTTAAGATCCCTTCCAAAAAGGTGGGATCCTAAAATAACCGCAATACAAGAAACAAAAGATTTAAATATTTTTCCACTTGAAGAACTAATTGGTTCGTTGATGACATATGAAATGATGCACAATACACATGATGAACATGATGAACAAAATCACCTTCCAAAGAACAGGAAGGATTTCGAACTCCGGACAAATGAATACCACTTGAGCGATGACTTAAGTGATGAGGACAATGATGAACTTGAACTTCGAACACTAAATCTTAATAAGTTTATTAAACAAAAATCTAAAATAAACAATGAACTTGACCGGAGGAAGAGGCCAAAGAAGAGGAAGGCAACCAAGGATGAATCAAAAACTTCCAAAGGTGAAACGACGAATTGGGCTTTGACGAGCTTCGACTACAAGGTAAGTAACTCAACTCTCTTGAATTATTTTGAAATTACATAATACTTTTCATGAGTTATTTTTAATTTAGTTTAGGATTAATTTTCTTAAAAATTATATAAAAATAAAAAAAATAGAAATCATGCTTATCATTCTAGTAATTTTGAAAATAATCATGAAAATTATATGTTTATGATAAACAAAATGATTTTGATTAAAAATGCCTTGTGAAATATGATATCATGCCTCATAAATTTATTTTTTGAAGCTATGCATGATGATGATGAGTTTTGGGTAATTTATAGTTTATTGATTATTGATGATTTCCATAATGATCTTTTACGATTTATGGATTATCGATTTATACCATGATAAAAGTTGCTTTTGAAAATGATGCACGGCTTTTGTATGCAAACTAAGCATGAAAAGATAGATTCACCTAAAAAGAAAAATGTATGACTACAACAAATAACAAATGATTTTGGTTGAAAATACTTTATACTCAATGAAACCATCATTGATGAATATGCTTTATGTTTAATAGTTTCTTTGGCTTATATGCTCTATCATGATAAATATTTTAAAAATAAATGAAATCATGTTTGATTTGAAGTAATGCATAATGATCATGTTTAATGATGCATTTTTTGATTTGACATAAAAGTGGCTTTAAAAAATGATGTATGTTTTGATTTGACATAAATGAAATAGGCATGCTTATATGAAATAGTGAAGTGTCATGCTTGATAATTGTATACTTAATGATGCATAAAGTTATAATAAAAATATTAATATTTTAATACTATGATTTGAAGATTTTATGCATGACATTGTAAAGTTATATATAATGATGCATAATGATGAAATTGTGTAATAAAAATATTAAACATTTTGAAACCATGTTTTAGTGTCATGTATATTGATCATGCTTAATAAATTTTGAAATTATGCATGATGAATCTTACGATTTATAGATTATTGATTTTTACCATAATGAAAGTACCTTATTGATCTTTGTTGTAATAAATCTTACTCTTTCGGTTTTAAACATGATACATGTTTTTATTTGACATAAATGAAACAAAATCATATGTTTTGAAATGATCGAAAAGAGGAAAACATTCTTGAAAATAATTTTGCTCAATCTTATTGATTTTGATGAATCCATTTGTATCATCTTTATGAATCTCTTGGATTTTGATAATGATTTTGATGATTTAAATTTGAATAAATTTTTATTGAAATCACGATCTTGATCTCTTGAAATTTATAACATGAAATCCTTTATGAATCAAGATTGTTTTCTATTTAAAAGGAGATTTGTCGAAATGTTTCATAGTCTTTTAGTATTCATGATCTTGATAATTATGTTTTGAAACTTTATGTAAACCAAGAATGTTCATCATGATTCTCTCTTTGAATATTTAAAGAGGAGAATTTTCTAGATGAATCATGATTTTGATGATTGAATATTTGATATGCATGAATTGAGATCTTGCTCTCCTACTATTCTTTTTGCTATTCACCAAAAGGAAGACTAATTCTAATAAACCATGATATGCTATATGAATTTTATTGTATTCATGATGTAATATCTCATCACTAATTTTTGTTTATATTCCTTCATGTGATGATATGAATGTATGAAACACTTATGATATGATTTTTTATACAATTCCATGTATTCGTGAAATATTTATCTCATCACCCAATTAATTCCTCTTGATACTCCTAATGTGATGAAGTGAAATTATGCATGAAATACAAATGGGGAGAAGTTTTGATCATGCATGGTAGGATATAATTTGACAAATTGATACCATCATGATATGAAACAATTATGATTTGCAATGATGTATGCAATACTTGTGCTTTCTAATTATGATGTGATGTATTACATATGTTGTAAATCATGATTTAAAATACTATGAGTTGTTGCTAAAATGATGTATTATAAATATTGATTTAATGTTTTGTATCATGAATACTCTAAATGATGAATGTTTGGTATCATGATCAAAATATTGATAAATAGTTAAAAATTTTAGTATCATGTATGATATCCTCATAATGTTGATCGATTTATTCAATATCGTGCATGAATGAATATAAGGTTTTTGAAAATATGTATATTCTAATTTGAAAATATGATGATGCACAAATAAGATTGATACTTACCTTTGTCATAATTGATGTAAAGGGTCTTCCCTTCTTTTTGACAATGATAAAGGGGGAGATAGCTAGCTTGCACAAGTCAAGAAGATACAAAAACTTGATTGCTAGCTTGCCTATCTTAAGTAGCAAAGATTGCTAACTTGCTTATTTCAAGAAGCAAAAGTTGTCTTCTTGAACATCACTATCTTGCCTATCTCAAGAAGCAAGACTTGCAACTTGCACATTACAATAGGAAGCAAGAATCGATAGCTTACACACTTCAACAAGAAAGCTATCTTGTATTTGCTTTCGAAATAATTGCTAGCTTGTATGTTGCAAAACTTGCTCACTTTTTCAAACACTTTGCTAGCTTGCACTTTGTAAAGGAAGCGAAAATAGCACTTCTTAAAAGAGAAGAAAGTGCTTGCTTTCTTGAACATCTTTAATTTGCTAGCTAGCATGATGTACAATTTGCTATCTTGAATATTACAAAGAAATACTATCATGCACATTGCAAAAAAAAGCAAATATGCCAACTTGCACATCTTTAAATTTGCTAGCTTGTATGTAGTAAAACTTGCATATCGTAAAAGTTGCTAGCTTGTAGAGAAGCAAAGAATTGCTATCTCAAAAGAAGCAAAAAATGCAAAACTTAGAAAACTTGCAATATAATTGCTCTTGCCATGCTTTGTATCAAAAATAGGTTGATATCCTTAAAAGCATCGCATTAAATTTTTTAGTATCGCAATGTATCACATGTATCGCAAATTAAAAATTTTGAGACTATTATCATATCATGTTTAACAATTGATGTCTTTCATGACATGATTTCTTTGCATTTTTGTCTTGTATATATCATGTGATGATTGAAATATTAATTGATGCAAATTCATTATTTATGTAAAAGTCTAAATCATTAGTTCCTCTCCGTCTTTTCAGCAATGACATAGGGGGAGAAAGATTGCTAGCTCAAGGCAAATGTTGGCTAGCTTGTACTCTTCCCTTCTTTTCGACAAAAACAAAGGGGAGAAAGCTTTTGCTAGTTAGAACATGCAAAGAAAAGTAAAGTGCAATCTTGCACAAAAATTCAAGTGTTGAATTGCCATGATTGAACTTAAGAATCTTGCTATGCTTTTGTGCTTATATGTTGTGATGAAAATCTAGCTTCATGTTGCAAAAATTTGCATATCTTTTAAAATAGCTAGAGCTATTTCTCCTTTTTGTTGATGACATAGGGGGAGAAGTATATTGATGACTTCATGCATTAAATTGAATATTTTATATATATTTGCATGATGGTTTAAATGTTTTTCATAACATATGATGAATGTTACTTGGATTTGGGATAATCCAAGTGTTCTATCAATGACATATTGATAGGGGGAGTTTGGTTAAACTCCGGAGAGTTAAGGTTAACTCCATTAGTCATCAATTAGTTGTCATCATCAAAAAAAGGGAGATTGTTGAATCTCAGATTTTGATGATGAAACTAATTGATTGTGTTTAGATGTTTAAGTCATTTTGAGTGATGCAGGTCTACTCGATCAGGATTAGACAGTTTATTGAATCACGTATTTTGATGATGAAACCAATTGATAATTATGTTTATGTTTAACTGCATTTTGAGTTATGCAGGTCTACTCGATCAGGATTAGACAATTAAGGCAGGAGGAATTGACATTGTGCCAGAGGAGATCACGTTAGGATATTGGATGGCAGAAAGCTTCGGATGTCGGGCATCGGGCCAAGAGCGGAATTGCGCCAAGGATATCGGCATTACGGAGGTCAACCGCCGATTGGGCAACAAGCTGCAAGAGAGGACGATGCGTCGAAGAATCGGACGAAGCGCCAACCAATGACGTGCCGGGCAATAGAATGTCAACTCGTTGTATAATAATTGTCTAGATCGAAGTAGAGTTTTTGTTTGTGTGTACAGGATTAACTACGATAACGACGAAGACATAAAGCAAAACAAAGTGTTGGAGTCAAGCACGAAGGATTCATTGCGAGTTCGAGAGTTCGACGGAAGTCCGAAGGTTCATCGGGAATGCTGCCGGAACGAGCCAAGAATGAGTAGGGAGCTTGCCGAAGGGTTTTTCGGAAGCTCGCCGGAAGGTTCGTTGGAAGTTCGCGGAGCTCACCGAGAAAGATCGGAGCTTGCCGAAGAAGCTCATCGGAACTCGCCAAGATCAAATCGTGAAGTCTAGGAGCTTGCCGGGAGTCCGTAGAATGGTTTCCGAGAGTTTATCGGAAGACCGCCGGAAGTTCGCCGGAAGCTCGCCGGAAGAAGTCTTGACTTACGGACTTTGTAATAGCTTAGAAAATGTCTTTAAATTCGTAGTTAGTACGTTAATTAGGGTTAGGATTAGGTGTTAATCTTATAACCCAAGTAGGGGCCAATTGGGCCCGAGTTCGGACTGGTTTGGGCCAAGTTTGGAGCCCAACTAGTGAGCTGAATTGGCCTAGGCGGTGGCACCGCCTAGGCTGGGCGGTGGCACCGCCCAACACCCGAGAGCTGGGAGGTGACACCTCCTGGGCTGGGCGGTTGCACCACCCAGTACCCGAGCGCTGGGCGGTGGCATCGCTTGGCTGGGCGGTGGCACCGCCAACATCGGGAACATAAGAGAATTCAAATTTTTGGAGCCCAAATTTGAATCCTCTTGAGGCCTATAAATACCCCTCAAGTCTCAGTTGAGAACACAACTTTTTGAGCAGCAAGTGATTGAGAGAAAAGTCTTAGAAGAGTCTTTGCTAGTCTTGTTTTCAATTTGCTAGTGTTCACCTCCTTCTTTCTTGCTGAAAATCTGTAAGAGAGTGAACCGCTTGTAAAAGTTGTAAGAGGGGTATTTACCTTTCCCTTTCAAGAGATTTGCTAGTGGAAGGTGGGAGCCTCATCGAAGAGGGGCCTCGCAAGTGGATGTAGGTCATTTGACCGAACCACTGTAAAATCGGCGTAATCTCTGGCTTGCATTTACTTATTGTCATTTATATTACTGCAAACCATTTGCACTTTAATGCTATACTGCTTTGTCTCCGTCTTACTTATCTCTTCAAGTTAAAACGCAATCGAAATGTTTTTAATCGAAAACGTTGCTTTTATCGTACGAAGTTTCCGAAAAGTGTTTAAATCGTGAAAAGTTTATCGCACTTCACCACTACACTAATTCACCCCCCCCCTCTTAGTGCCGCTCCGATCCTAACAACTGGTATCAGAGCCACGTTTTTCTACCTTATTTAACACCCAAATAGAAATGGCTCTTTACGGCTTTCAAGAGGGTTACTCTCTCATTTGTCCTCCCTTTTTCAATGGGACGGACTATACTTATTGGAAAACTCGAATGAGAGTTTTCTTACTTTCTTTGGATTTGAATTTATGGCAGATAGTCGAAAATAGATTTGAAATGTCTTCTCTTCCAATGAACCATTGGAATGATTTGGAGAAGAAGATGTTTTCTTTAAACGCAAAGGCTATGAATGCCTTATTTTGCGCTTTGGACAAAAATGAGTTCAATCGGGTTTCTTTGTGCGAAACGGCTTTCGACATATGGAACACTTTTGAAATCACACACAAAGGCACTTCTAGAGTCAAAGATTCGAAAATCAACATTTTAATGCATGATTTCGAGCTTTTTCGAATGAAGCCGAGCGAAACCATTGTTGACATGTACACCCGTTTTACCGATGTCGTCAATGGTTTACAAGCTCTTGGCAAATGTTTCTCGAATTTTGAACTTGTTAGTAAAGTTTTACGATCACTTTCTAAAGCTTGGGAATCAAAAGTAACGGCAATACAAGAAACAAAAGATTTAAATATTTTTCCACTTGAAGAACTTATCGGCTCATTGATGACATATGAAATGGTGCGCAATGCACATGATGAACACAATCAACACATGAACCACCTTCCAAAGAATAGGAAGGATTTGGAACTCCGGACAAATGAATACCACTTGAGCGATGACTCAAGTGATGCGGACAATGATGAACTTGAATTTCGGACACCAAATCTTAATAAGTTCATTAAACAAAAATCTAAAATAAACAATGAACTTAAACGTGTTGAATCCCGTATTTTGATGATGAAACTACTTGACATATGTTTATGATTTAATCTGCGTTTTGAGTGATGCAGGATGCTTTGATCAAGATGAGACAATTAAAGTAGGAAAATCATGTTGTGCCGGAGGAACATGTCAGAAGATTGGACGTCGGGCCGGTGGATCGGTTGACGTATCGACAGAAGGCTTCGGGCCGTGGACTCGGGCATCAGGCCAAGAAGAGTGGGTATTGTGCCAAGGATATCGGAGTTGCGGAGCCAACTAGCCGATTGGGCAATAGGCCGTAGGAAAGGACGATGCGCCGAAGAATCGGACGAAGCGTCGAGGGACCAATGACATGCCGGACAACTTGGTTAATCGCTTAGGATTAATTGTCTCGATCGAAGTTTTGTTTTGAGTGTGCAGGTTTAACTATGATGAAAGTTAGACAAGCAGCAGGAGTTGCGCCGGAGTCAAGTTCATGATCACGTTGGGAGTTCGAGAGTTCGACGGAAGTTCGGACAGTCGTCGGAGGTTCTGCGAGAACAGATCCGAGAAGTCCAGAAGCTTGCCAAGAGAAGCTCGTCGGAACTCGCCAAGTGGATCGTCGCAAAGTCCAGGAGTTTGCCGGAAGTCCGCAGGAGCATCACCGAGGGTTCATCGGATCATCGACGGAAGTTGGCCGGAAACTCGCCGGAAGAAGCGATTAACGCACCGAAGCAAAGCTGCAGAAATTGTCTTAGATCTAATCGTAGTTAGCACGTTGATTAAGTTAGAAAATGGGAGGTGATCCCATTAGCTTAATCTTGGGGCAATTGGGCCCCTGAAAGACTGAAATTGGGCCGAATGGAGCTAACCATTAGGACCCTGATTGCACCAGGAGGTGCAACCGCCTAGGCCAGGAGGTGGCACCGCCTGGGCTCAGTTTTCGAGCTCTGCCAGGCGGTGCAACCTCTCCAGTCAGGAGGTACAACCGCCTGATCCCGGAATTCCGGGATTTGATCGTTTTGAGCTCCAAATTTGAACTGGGTTGGGGCCTATAAATACCCCACCCATTCAGCACTGAAAGCACAGAACACACACTCGAAATCTTGCTATCTTTCTGTGTTTCTTAGAGCTCAAAACTGCTAGTTCTCCTCTTTCTATTCTTCAAGTTTGAGTTGTAAAGAGAGGAGAGAAAACTTCTGTAAGGGTTGTCTCCTAAGCCCGTCAAAAGGAGTAAATCTGTAAGAGGGTAGTTGGCCTTCGCCTATTGAAGGAAGGCTTCTAGTTGACGTCGGTGATCTCGTCGGTGGAGGAAGCCAAAAGTGGAGTAGGTCAGGACTGACCGAACCACTCTAAATCTCTGGTTTGCTTTCATTTTGAGCACTTTATCATTACTGCAAACCTCCTACATAGCTACTGCTCTCTGCGCTTTTACGAACAAATTTCTAAGTTCTGTTCTTTTCAAATCTGCATTCAGACGTAAATCGGTGTTTTCGTACGATCTCTACATTGCGGTTTACACTTACGTTTTGATTCTATTTATAATTGTAAACTGTCTTCTGCGCATTTACGAACGAGCTTCTTTGCAGTTTATGTTTACGTCTTGATTCTGTTTATAACTACAAACTGATTTCTGTGAACGAGTTTCTTTGCAGTTTACGTTTACGTCTTGATTCTGTTTATCACTGCAAACTGATTTCTGCGAACAAGTTTCTTTGCAGTTTATGTTTACGTCTTGATTCTGTTTAGACATAAAACTGTGTTTTAGACGTAAACTACTTTTAAACGTAAAACTACGTTTAGACGTAAAACTGCGTTTAGACGCAAACTGCGTTTAGACGTAAAACTACGTTTAGACATAAAACTACGTTTAGACATAAAACTATGTTTAGACGTAAAACTGTGTTTAGACGCAAACTGCGCTTAGACGCAAACTGCGCTTAGACGCAATCTGAGTTTAGACATAAACTGCGCTTAGACGCAAACTGCGCTTAAACGCAATCTGAGCTTAGACGCAAAATGCGCTTAGATGCAAACTGCGCTTAGACGCAATCTGCATTTAGACGCAAACTGCAAACTGTATAAATTGCGCTTAGACGCAAACCGTGTTTAGACATAAACTGCACTTAATCATAAGTAATCTTAGAATTGGCTTTTGCATCAAAATAGTTTTTATCGATCGAACGCAGCTTTCGTTTTTAATCGCTGAAAGATTTCCACTGCACTAATTCACCCCCCCCTCTTAGTGCTCTCGATCCTAACAATTGGTATCAGAGCGGGGTATTTCTCATTTCGGATTTACACCCGAGAGAAATGGCTTTTCAAGAGGGCTTTTCTGTCTTTCGTCCACCGTTCTTTAACGGATTGGACTACACTTATTGGAAAACTCGAATGAGAGTTTTCTTGATTTCTCTAAATCTGGATTTATGGAATATCGTTGAAAACGGTTTTCAACTTCCCTCTAAACCGATGAACGAATGGTCGGATTTAGAGAAGAAGTATTTTTCTTTAAACGCAAAGGCTATGAATGCCTTATTTTGCGCTTTGGACAAAAATGAGTTCAATCGGGTTTCTTTGTGCGAAACGGCTTTCGATATTTGGCGCACTCTTGAAATCATGCACGAGGGAACTAGTAGAGTCAAAGACTCGAAAGTTAATATTTTACTGCATGATTTCGAGCTTTTTCATATGAAACCAAGCGAAACCGTTGTTGACATGTACGCCCGTTTTACGGATGTCGTCAATGGTTTAAAATCACTTGGTAAAAGCTTTTCGGATTTTGAACTCGTTAACAAAGTTTTGCGCTCACTTTCTAAAACTTGGGATTCAAAAGTAACTGCTATTCAAGAATCGAAAAACTTGAACCAATTTCCACTTGAAGAACTAATTGGCTCATTGATCACATATGAAATGACGTGCAATGCACGTGAAGAACTTGAGAACCACCTTCCAAAGAACAGGAAGGATTTAGGACATAGAACATTTGAAGACCACTCGAGCATAAGCTCAAGTGATAGTGAACTTAAACTACAAATGAAACGAAAATTAAAAAGCAAAAAAAATCGAACTACTTGCTTTAAACGCAAGAAGAAGAACAAAAATTGGGATGAATCGAGCTCCTCCGAAGAAGAGAAAGTCAACAAAAGCAAGGCGGCAAACTACGCATTAACAGCCTACAATGATGAGGTAATCGAAATCCCCCTAATTTATTTTGAAATTACTTGATGCTTTCATGATGTATTTTTCTCTTTTAGTTTAGAATTAATTTTCTTAAAAATTACATGTTAAAAAAAAAAAAATTTATTATGATCATACTAAGTAATTTCAAAAATGATAATATTGCATATTTTATGATAAACAAATAAAATGATCTTGATTGAAAATATAAAATCATAGTTAAGAAGTAATAATGTGTATTACGTTGATTTCCATTGTTATTTCTCGATTTTGATTAAAGATCATGTTTGATTTGAAGAAATGCATAATGATGAAATTAAATATTTTGATTAACAATTTTATGCATGAGATTTTAAGTCGATGATAAGCATATGTTATTCTCATGAGTATATTTGAAAAACTATGGCAAAAATATGCTCGAATGTATGAACGTGTTAAGATTATTTTTCGGACATTCTTGATTCAATGTTCAAAACACTTAATTGCCATGATGATTTTACACTATAACATGTTGGAAATTATATGTTTTGGATACATAAATTTTTATGAGCATGTTTTATCTTCATAATTGAACTTGAAAATCTATAGCAAAATCTTATCCGAATGCATGAAAGTACTAATTTCATTTTCGGATTCACTTAACAATTGGTATCCTAACAATCGGATTTTCTCATACACTTTTAAAAAATATTTTTCTAAAATGGATTTGATGAAATGATTCCTGCTTATAAATTCCATCTTGAAATATGAATGATAGTGTCTTTGCTTGCAAAGATTTGCTTCACATACATATCTCCTATGATTCATGTGCAGAAAAAGAATTTATAAATCATAATACAATGAGATTTCTTATGCAAAAATAAAGTGCTTTTGTGATTCTTTGCTAAAGAGAATAATTATTAAAATCATGATCTTGATAATTATAACATGAAGCTCTTTATAAATCAAGATCGTTCATTATGCTCCCTACATTTATCAAAAAGGAGTTCTTCAAATGAAATGCAACTTGTCTTTTGATTTCATGATATTTTGTGAATTTCGAAATTAATTTTAATGACTTGATTATGAGTTTCAAGTTGACGATTTGATTTGAATAAGTTATGTCTAAATCATAATCATGATCTTGCAAAATTGAAATCACAAATAATATCTTTTGGTATTCATGAATTGATACTCACAATATGAAAGTATTGGTATTCATGACTTGATTTTGATTGAAACATTACATGCTTAAATTAATCATTCTTCTATGTTTCAAAAATTCTTTAAATGCCTTATGTGATGACTGAAAATTAATTTGCTTTATGATGAATCACGAATCATGACTTGATCTATGATATTGAAATATTTTAATCATGATTCTTGGTTATATAATTCCTTTGCCCTATTAAAAGGATTTGTTGAATGGATCATGTCCTTCTTGAACTTTCTTGATATCATGACAAGATTTTGTAATATGGCCTGTATAATAATTAAAATTTTTTTGCCATTGATTTCTCCCTTCTTTTCGACAAAAACAAAGGGGAGAAAGCTTTTGCTAGTTAGAACATGCAAAGAAAAATAAGTGCAATCTTGCACATGAAGCAAGTGTTGAATTGCCATGATTGAACCTAAGAATCTTGCTATGCTTTTGTGCTTATATGTTGTGATGAAAATATAGCTTCATGTTATAAAAACTTGCATATATTTTAAAATAGCTAGAGCTACCTCTCCTTTTGTTGATGATAAAGGGGGAGAAATATATGAATTGATACTATAAGTATTTTTCATCATGTTAAGATATCAAGAACTTGCATCGTAATTCTACTTGATGATATCTTGCCATGTGATGAAATGCTACGATTTGTTGCTAAAATGATGCATGCAATACTTATGCTTTCTACGTAATGTATTGCATATGATATGAACCTTGATTAAAATTGCCTTGATTTGAATAGAAGGTTTATCTCAATTATGGGATTCTGAAATAAGAATGATTACTCACCTTTGTCATGATTTAGAAATTGACAGAAAGGGTTTTTCCCTTCTTTTTGACAATGACTAAGGAGGAGATGACTTGCATGCACAATTCAAGAAGAAAGCAAATTTTCACTTCTCAAAAGAGAAGAAATTGCTATCTTGAACATCTTAAGAAACAAAAGAACAAAGGTGCTATCTTGCCTATCTCAAGAAGCAAAACATGCTAACTTGCTCATCTAGCAAAGTGGACAAAATTTTCATATTTCAAGAAGCAAGAGTTGCCTTCTTGAACATCTCTAAATCGCTAGCTTGCATGTTATAAAAGTGCTATCTTGTATGCTGTAAAACTTGCATATCTAAAATTTGATAGCTTGAATGTTCTAAGCGTGATATAACATTTGCTAAATTTTCTGGCTTCAAAACTGCATGATGATAAAACTTGATATTATGTTTTTCATGCAATGAGTTGAACCAATATCACAAACACTTGATTGTGGTACTTCTCCTTTTTGTTGATGACAAAGGGGGAGAAGTATTTGATGACATGACATATGATGCATAAGTTTATGCATATGTTCATGTTGACGTGTTGCAAGTATTCATAATGAATATTGCAATGACTTGAATTGAGTTTGAATTCAAGGTTCTATCAATACGGCATATTGATAGGGGGAGTTTGTTTAAACTCTGGGAGTTAAGGTTAACTCCGTTTATGATGACATGTTGCTTAGATTTTTGAATCTAAGAGTTTCTATCAATATGGCATATTGATAGGGGGAGTTTGTTTAAACTCCGGGAGTTAAGTTTAACTCCGTCATCAAATGGTTGTCATCATCAAAAAGGGGGAGATTGCTGAATCTCGTATTTTGATGATGAAACTACTTGACATATGTTTATGATTTAATCTGCATTTTGAGTGACGCAGGATGCTTTGATCAGGATGAGACAATTAAAGCAGGAAAATCATGTTGTGCCGGAGGAACATGTCAGAAGATTGGACGTCGAGCCGGTGGATCGGTCGACGTATCGACAGAAGGCTTCGGGCCGTGGACTCGGGCATCGGGCCAAGAAGAGCGGGTATTGTGCCAAGGATATCGGAGTTACGGAGCCAACTGGCCGATTGGGCAATAGGCCGCAGGAAAGGACGATGCGCCGAAGAATCAGACGAAGCGTCGAGGGACCAATGACATGCCGGACAACTTGGTTAATCGCTTAGGATTAATTGTCTCGATCGAAGTTTTGTTTTGAGTGTGCAGGTTTAACTACGATGAAAGTTAGACAAGCTGCAGGAGTTGCGCCGGAGTCAAGTTCATGATCACGTTGGGAGTTCGAGAGTTCGACGGAAGTTCGGACAGTCGTCAGAGGTTCTGCGAGAACAGATTCAAGAAGTCCAGAAGCTTGCCAAGCGAAGCTCGTCGGAACTCGCCAAGTGGATCGTCGCAAAGTCCAGGAGTTTGCCGAAAGTCCGCAGGAGCATCACCGAGGGTTCATCGAATGATCGACGGAAGTTCACCGGAAACTCGCCGGAAGAAGCGATTGACGCACCGAAGCAAAGCTGCAGAAATTGTCTTAGATCTAATCGTAGTTAGCACGTTGATTAAGTTAGAAAATGGGAGGTGATCCCATTAGCTTAATCTTGGGGCAATTGGGCCCCTGAAAGACTGAAATTGGGCCGAATGGAGCTAACCATTCGGACCCTGATTGCACTAGGAGGTGCAACCGCCTAGGCCAGGAGGTGGCACCGCCTGGGCTAAGCCTCCCAGCGAGACTGGGCGGTGCAACCTCCCCAGCCAGGAGGTGGCACCGCCTGAGCTCAGTCTTCGAGCAAGACTGGGCGGTGCAACCTCCCTGACAGAGAGGTGGCACCGCCTGAGCTCGGTCTTCGAGCTCTGGCAGAGAGGTGCAACCGCCTCAATCAAGAGGTGGCACCGCCTGGGCTCAGTCTTCGAGCTCTGCCAGGCGGTGCAACCTCTCCAGTTAGGAGGTACAACCACCTGATCCCAGAATTCCGGGATTTGATCGTTTTGAGCTCCAAATTTGAACTGGGTTGGGGCCTATAAATACCCCACCCATTCAGCACTGAAAGCACAGAACACACACTCGAAATCTTGCTATCTTTCTGTGTTTCTTAGAGCTCAAAACTACTAGTTCTCCTCTTTCTATTCTTCAAGTTTGAGTTGTAAAGAGAGGAGAGAAAACTTCTGTAAGGGTTGTCTCCTAAACCCGTCAAAAGGAGTGAATCTGTAAGAGGGTAGTTGGCCTTCGCCTATTGAAGGAAGGCTTCTAGTTGACGTCGGTGACCTCATCGGTGGAGGAAGCCAAAAGTGGAGTAGGTCAAGACTGACCGAACCACTCTAAATCTCTGGTTTGCTTTCATTTTGAGCATTTTATCATTACTACAAACCTCCTACATAGCTACTGCTCTCTGCGCATTTACGAACAAATTTCTAAGTTCTGTTCTTTTCAAATCTGCATTCAGACGTAAATCGGTGTTTTCGTACGATCTCTACATTGCGGTTTACACTTACGTTTTGATTCTATTTATAACTGTAAACTATCTTCTGCGCTTTTACGAATGAGCTTCTTTGCAGTTTACGTTTACGTCTTGATTCTGTTTATAACTACAAACTGATTTCTGCGAACGAGTTTCTTTGCAGTTTACGTTTACGTCTTGATTCTGTTTATAACTGCAAACTGATTTCTGCGAACAAGTTTCTTTGCAGTTTATGTTTACGTCTTGATTCTGTTTAGACGTAAAACTGTGTTTTAGATGTAAACTACTTTTAAACGTAAAACTACGTTTAGACGTAAAACTGCGTTTAGACGCAAACTGCGTTTAGACGTAAAACTACGTTTAGACGTAAAACTACGTTTAGACGTAAAACTATGTTTAGACGTAAAACTGTGTTTAGACGCAAACTGCGCTTAGACGCAAACTGCGCTTAGACGCAATCTGAGTTTAGACGTAAACTGCGCTTAGACGCAAACTACGCTTAAACGCAATCTGAGCTTAGACGCAAAATGCGCTTAGATGCAAACTGCACTTAGACGCAATCTGCATTTAGACGCAAACTGCAAACTGCATAAATTGCGCTTAGACGCAAACTGTGTTTAGACATAAACTGCATTGAATCATAAGTAATCTTAGAATTGGCTTTTGCATCAAAATAGTTTTTATCGAACGAACGCAGCTTTCGTTTTTAATCGCTGAAAGATTTCCGCTGCACTAATTCACCCCCCCCTCTTAGTGCTCTCGATCCTAACAAAATAGAGGAAGAGGCTAAAGAAGAGGAAGGCAACCAAGGATGAATCAAAAACTTCCAAAGGTGAAACGGCGAATTGGGCTTTGACGGGCTTCGACTACAAGGTAAGTAACTCAACTCTCTTGAATTATTTTGAAATTACTTGATGTTTTCCATGATGCATTTTCTCTTTTCTTTTGAATAATTATTTTTCTTGAAAATTGTATGTTTTATGTTAATAGAATAAAATATTAGATTTAAATAATCATATATATGTGCTTGAGAAGCAAGAATGTGTATTTTGATGATTTCCATATTAACCTTCAATGATGATGCATGGTTTTTATATGGAAGGCTTGATGATTTTTTTTTTTAAACCTTGTCTTTGGTTTTCAAACATGATGTATGTTTTTGACATAAGAACAAAACTTGAGCATGCTAATATAAAGTCAATCACATAAATTAAAACTAAAGAAGTTTTAGTTATCTATAAGAATCATTCAAAATTATGTTCAATAAAACCATTGCATAATGATGTAATGAAAATATTAAACATTTTGAAACCATGTTTTAGTGTTATGCATAATGAACATGCTTAATAAATTTTGAAATTATGCATATGAATCCTGTGATTTATGGATTATTGATTTTTACCATAATGAAAGTGCCTTATTAATCTTTGTTGTAATAAATCTTACACTTTCGGTTTTAAACATTATACATGTTTTTATTTGGTATAAGTGAAATAAAATCATATGAATTGAAACAACTAAAAAGAGGAAAATATTTTTTCCTTAAAAAATTATTTTTCTCTATCCTATTGATCTTAATGTTTATTATGATAAATCTATGTATACCATTTTGAATCTCTTGAAAGTAATATTGATATTTTGATGATTTTGATGATTTAAATTTGAAATGAGTTTTATCAAAATCATGATATTGATTTCTTGGAATAACATGAGATTACCTTTGATGATCATTTTGATTCATGGAATTTTGGATTCATGACTTGGTCTTACATTTGTTTATGAGATGGTTGAAATCTTTGTACGTTTGAATTCTTCCCTTCTCCTTTCAATTTATGCATGTTATATGTTAAAGATTTAAAACCATGTTTTGGTATCATGCATATCTAAGAAATATTGATGTGACAAATTGAATAAGTTGAAAATGAATGATGATTTTTCTCTTAAATATAACTTGTGATATTTTTTATATAAATCATCATTTTGATTTCTCGACATTCGAGACATGAGATTTTATTATAAATCAAAATTTCTCATTAATCGATCTTCTACGATTTTACTTGCTATTCTCTTGAGAGGAGATTTTCTAAATGAATCATGATTTTTCCTTGTGAGTTCTTAGAGTTATTACTTGATTTTTCTTTTAAAACAAGATCTCTTCTTTGTACTCCTATGATTTTTCTTGATATTTTATTTAAAGAAGATATTTACTATATGAATCTTGTCTTTTGGTATTCAAATGATTTTATCCTTCATGACATGATTTCTTTGTATTTATGGCTTGCATTGCTTGAAATGTTTTGGTATAATGCATACAATGATGAAATATTCATAAAGTTAAAATGATGTATGCAATACTTATGATAATAATGTACATGATGTATTTATTGCATATGATGTGTATCATGAATGCTTTAAATGATGAATGTTTAGTATCATGATCAACATGTTGATAAATGCTTAAAAATTTTAATGTTTGAGTATCATGTATGATATGCTTATTAATGATGATTGATTTATTTTTCGGTATCGTGCATGAAAAATAAGGTTATTGAAATTATGTATGTTTTAATTTGAATATATAATGATGCATAAATAAGAATGATACTTACCTTTATTATAATATGAAAATTGATATAAGGGTCTTCCCTTCTTTTTGACAATGACAAAGAGGGAGCAAGAATTTCTAGCGTGGACATCATGAAAAGAGGCAAACTAACTAGCTTGCACAATTCAAGATGAAAGCAAAAATTGCACTTCTCAAAAGAGAAGATGCAAATATAACATTTGCCAAATTGTTTGCTTGCCTCATGTAAAACATTATCTCTTGCTAGTTTGGCATTTTTGCTAGCTTGTATGTTGCAAAACTTGATCACTTTTTCAAACATTTTGCTAGCTTACACTTTGCAAAGAAAGCAAAAATGACACTTCTAGAAGAAAGAGCTTGTTATTTTGAACATCACAAGCTTGCTTATCTTAAGAAACAAAAATTACAAAAGTGCTATCTTGCCTATCTCAAGAAGCAAAACTTGCAACTTGCACATTGCAATAGGAAGCAAGAATTATGAGCTTACACAAGAAAGCTATCTTGCATTTGCTTTCGAAATTTTTGCTAGCTTGTATATTGTGAAACTTACATATCGTAAAAATTGCTAGCTTGTAGTCTAAAGAGAAGCAAAAAGTTGCTATCTCAAAAGAAGCAAATGTGCTATCTTGCCTATCTTAAGAGGCAAAAATGCTAACTTGCACATCTAGCAAAACTTGACAAATTTGCATATTTCAAGAAGCAAGAGTTGCTTTCTTGAACATTTCAATATTGCTAGCTTGCATGATGTAGAACTTGCTATCTTGAACATTACCAAAAGTGCTATCTTGTATGCTGTAAAACTTGCATGTCTAAAACTTGATAGCTTGAATGTCCTAAGCATGATGCATTACTTGCTAAATTTTCTAGCTTCAAAACTGCATGATGATAAAACTTAATATTATGTTTTTCATGCAATGAGTTGAACTTATATTACAAACACAAAGAATAGTTGTACTTCTCCTTTTTGTTGATGACAAAGGGGGAGAAGTATGTTGATGACATGATATGCATAAGTCTATGCATGAGTTCATAATGACGTGTTGCAAGTATTCATGATGAATATTGCAATGACTTGAATTCAGTTTGAATTCAAGGTTCTATCAATATGGCATATTGATAGGGGGAGTTTGTTTAAACTCCGGAAGTCAAGTTTAACTCCGTCATCAATTGGTTGTCATCATAAAAAAGGGGGAGATTGTTGAATCTCGTATTTTGATGATAAAACCAATTGATAATTATGTTTATGTTTAACTGCATTTTGAGATATGCAGGTCTACTCGATCAGGATTAGACAATTAAGGCAGGAGGAATTGACGTTGTGCCGGAGGAGATCACGTTAGGATATTGGATGGCAGAAGGCTTCGGACGTCGGGCATCGGGCCAAGAGCGGAATTGCACCAAGGATATCGGCATTACAGAGGTCAACCGCCGATTGGGCAACAAGCCGCAAGAGAGGACGATACGCCGAAGAATCGGACGAAGCGCCAACCAATGACGTGCCGGGCAACAGAATGTCAATTTGCTTTATAATAATTGTCTAGATCGAAGTAGAGTTTTTGCTTGTGTGTGTAGGATTAACTACGATAACGACGAAGATATAAAGCAAAACAAAGTGTCAGAGTCAAGCACGAAGGATTCATTGCGAGTTCGAGAGTTCAACGAAAGTCCGAAGGTTCATCGGGAATGCTGCCGGAACGAGCCAAGAATGAGTAGGGAGCTTGCCGAAGGGTTTTTCGGAAGCTCGCCGGAAGGTTCATTGGAAGTTCGCAGAGCTCGCCGAGAAAGATCGGAGCTTGCCGAAGAAGCTCATCGGAACTCGCCAAGATCAAATCGTGAAGTCTAGGAGCTTGGGCCAAGTTTGGAGCCCAACCAGTGAGCTGAATTTGCCTAGTTTGGAGCCCAACCAGTGAGCTGAATTTGGAGCCCAATCGTGAAGTTTGGGCCAAGTTTGGAGCCCAATCGTGAAGTTTGGGCCAAGTTTGGAGCCCAACCAGTGAGCTGAATTTGCCTAGGCGGTGGCACCGCCTAGGCTGGTCGGTGGCACCGCCCAGCACCCGAGCGCTGGGCGGTGGCACCGCTTGGCTAGGTGGTGGCACCGCCAGCATCGGGAACATAAGAGAATTCAAATTTTTGGAGCCCAAATTTGAATCCTCTTGAGGCCTATAAATACCCCTCAAGTCTCAGCTGAGAACACAACTTTTTGAGCAGCAAGTGATTGAGAGAAAAGTCTTAGAAGAGTCTTTGCTAGTCTTGTTTTCAATTTGCTAGTGTTCACCTCCTTCTTTCTTGTTGAAAATCTGTAAGAGAGTGAACCGCTTGTAAAAGTTGTAAGAGGGGTATTTACCCTTCCCTTTCAAGAGATTTGCTAGTGGAAGGTGGGAGCCTCATCGAAGAGGGGCCTCGCAAGTGGATGTAGGTCATTTGACCGAACCACTATAAAATCGGCATAATCTATGGCTTGCATTTACTTATTGTCATTTATATTACTGCAAACCATTTGCACTTTAATGCTATACTGCTTTGTCTTCGTCTTACTTATCTCTTCAAGTTAAAACGCAATCGAAACGTTTTTAAACGAAAACGTTGCTTTAATCGTACGAAGTTTCTGAAAAGTGTTTAAATCATGAAAAGTTTATCGCACTTCACCGCTGCACTAATTCATCCCCCCCTCTTAGTGCCGCTCCGATCCTAACACAGTTGACGCAGGATGAATTGACGTTGCGCCGGAGGAGATCACGTCAGGATATTGGATGGCAGAAGGCTTCGAACGTCGGGCATCAGGCCAAGGAGAGCGGAATTGCGCCAAGGATATCGGGGTTGCGGAGTTCAACCGTCGATTGGGCAACCAGCCGTAAGAGAGGACGATGCGCTGAAGAATCGGAAGAAGCGCCAACCAATGACATGCCAGGCAATAGAATGTCAATTCGCATTGTAATAATTGTCTAGATCGGAGTAGAGTTTTGGCTTGTCTGTGCAGGATTAACTACGATAATGATGAAGACATAAAGTGAAACAAAGTTTCGGAGTCAAGCGCGAAGGATTCATTGCGAGTTCGAGAGTTCAACGGAAGTCCGAAGATTCGTTGGGAATGCTGCTGAAACTAGCCGAGAATGAGTAGGGAGCTTGCCAAAGGGTTTTTTAGAAGCTCGCCGGAAGGTTTGTTGGAAGTTCACGGAGCTCGCCGAGAAAGATTGGAGCTTGCTGAAGAAGCTCGTTGGGACTCGCCAAGATCAAATCGTGAAGTCTAGGAGCTTGCCGGGAGTCCGCAGAATAGTTTCCGAGAGTTTATCGGAAGACCGCCGGAAGTTCGTCGAAAACTCGCCGGAAGAAGTCTTGACTTGTGGACTTTGTAATAGCTTAGGAAATGTCTTTAAATTCATATTTAGCATATTAATTAGGATTAATATTAGGTGTTAATCCTATAACCCGAGTAGGGGCCAATTGGGCCCGAGTTCGAACTGGTTTGGGCCAAGTTTGGAGCCCAACCAGTGAGCTAAAATTGTGTAGGTGGTGGCACCGCCAGATTAGGCGGTGGCACTGCCCAGAACTCGAGAACTGAGTGGTGGCACCGCTGGACTGAGCGGTGGCACCGCCCAGCACCCGAGAGGTCCGGCGGTGGCACCGCTAGCCTCGGAAACCCAAGAGAATTCAAAATTTGGAGCCTAAATTTGAATTCTCTTAGGGCCTATAAATACCCCTCAATTCTCAACTGAGAGAACAACCTTTAAGAAGCAAGAGATTGAGATAAAAGTCTTAGCAAAGCCTTTAGCAAGTTTTTGTTTTCAATAGCTTAAGTGTTCACCTCCCTCTTTCTCTTTGAAAATTTGTAAGAGTGTGAACCACTTGTAAAAGGTTGTAAGAGGGGTATTTGTCCTTCCCCTTCAATGTGATTTGCTAGTGGAAGTTGGGAGCCTCATTGAACAAGGCTTCGCAAGTGGATGTAGGTCATTTTGATCGAACCACTTTAAATTGGTGCGTTCCTTGAATATGTGAGTATTTACCTTCCTGAAATTATCATTTACACTACTGCTAGCTTTCGGATCTCATTTTCTCATTTTACTCAAGTTACTATCAAAATGAAATCTCTACATATTTACGAAATCATTTTCAAACTTATGAGTTTTAATCCGCTGCACTAATTCACCCCCCCCTCTTAGTGCCGCTCCGATCCTAACAACACAGTCATCCAAGAGTGATCGAAATATCCTCCTCCTTGATCCTCAATAGATGGTAACCCAACCTTCGATCAAGTTTTGAAAATACTTATTCACCCTACTGTTGATCAAACAAGTCGTCACTTTAGAGAATACTCTTTTTTTTTTTATAGTCATCTGATTCAATTGTCTAAAATTAATGTAAAGTCTCAATGTTCCATCCATCTTTTTAACTAACACTGGAGCAGCTCATGATGAAATATTAAGCCAAATAAAATTCTTATTTAATAGTCCTTGTAGTTACTTTTTTAATTCCACTTACTCAAATGATGTTATTTTTTAGAGAGGCTTAGATATTGGGATTATCCCAAGGACAAATCAAAAGCAAACTCACGTTTGGAGGTAATCCGGGCAAGGAAATAAATCATGTCCAATACTCTCAAAATAAAAGATGGGTTGATCTAATATACAAAAAGTGATCATTTGTTATATAACAATCCATACTGGTATGATAAGAAGATAACTAATACATACCAAGTATAATATCAAAACTCCAAATCTCTAGGAGAACTAAATCAACAAAAGTTCAAGTTCTCCAATAAAAATCAAACAAGAGGACCAGATTCAAGTTCATTATCAAAGAATATCCAATGATTGTATTTACATATAGAACATAATGTAGTGGTCTACCGAAGATGAGACCCATAATCTCCAATGATTGAATACCAAAGCGATAAGCAAAATATTATGAATCAAATCATAGATGAGACCCGTAATCAAACAAATATTTGTATTCTTTCATAAACATGAATAATATCTTTGACCACTAATTCAGAGGTTTTAGAATCATATTTAGTGATAGCATACACTCTGATATGGGCTGATGATTTAGGAGGCAGTGACTCTTTCTTCTTGTTCAAATGACAGTCTTTTATTTTACGATCCAACTTTCCACAAGTAAAATAGACTCTAGTCACCCACAAACACAAACTTGTTTCATAATTTAACTTGTATCTTACACAGGATTAAGTCTTTTGTGGTGACTTCATTTTTAAATTCAGATGTCTTAACCCTTTTATTATCACTTTCTGATTCATTTGCAATCATATTTTTATTGGTAAACTTGTCCTAGCTATTCTTGTCCTTGATCTTTAGAAATCTTTTCATTGTTCCCATTAATAATAAGCCTCTACTTCCAATATATGGTGGCAAAAGAAATCTTTTGATCATCAGAATAATTTTGTATATTAAATATCTTCTTCGTTTGCATCATCCATTTTTCTACCACCAATTAAATTAGATTCATCATTATCCATTTTTCACCATGCTTTCATTGTGCTACTCTAATTTAGTATCCTGGATCAACCCTTCCATCCCGATTAATTAATCAGAAACAAATGAAATAGGAGGACCAAATGTCCTCATTATCCTAGATTCCTAAAATCCATCAAAGAATATTTTCACCAATCACTATAATTCACTAGACCTCAATATATTTTGTACGTTAACATATCAGATATTTCAGTGATCCTCAAACCATGCTTTGATACCACCTCTATCACGCCCCTCAAAATAGATCAATATTAAAATTTTTCATCACAGATAAATCCAAGATCCAAACTAACATTTGAGGACACTGAAAAACATTCTATCAAATTTACATCCATAAAACCTATGCAGTTTATAATCATATATCACATCACTCGATAATTCATATTTATGGCAACCCAAGCCAACTTAACAAACATGAACAACATTTATAAATCCACAAGCTAAGTAATTTATACAATCAAAACTCCAATCATTTATCATAAGTTCATATCATTACATGAATTAAACTTAACATTCCAGAATCCTAAATATGAGAGGTTCTTTAAACTTATACAAAATCTACAAGCTTAGATTCACTATCAACATTTCATTAGATGCAGAGTGTGCTTATACAATAAAAATATATATATTAATAAAGATCTACCCAAAATCTTTTAGCTTTCCATTGCCTCAGCCGTGCCCAAAGTGTGTACTCCGAGTCACCTAACTTAGCCTCAGAATTGAGGTTTATCGAATGGGGTCGACGTAGCCCATCTAACTCGACTGTTGGGGACCTTAGGGCCTCCTTGGTCATGATGTCCATGGGTCGGGGTGGCTTGATCGGCATTTGGTTGAGACTGGCCTAGGAAATTTGACCAGTATAAGCAGTATTGTAGGTTGATCAGGACCAGCATGTGGGTCGACGTCTCTAAGGGGGGAAAGGTCAGGGTCAATTTTAACATTTAAGTAAGTGATAGGTTATCCTGAAAAATTTATATTGCAACAGAGTGAGCATATAAAGCTCAGCAAGTGACTAACATATCCATGGTAAAAGAGGATAATTTCCAAACAAATAAGGTTTCAAAATACAAGGTAGAATATAAAGAATTCATAGACATAATCACACTAGGTGCAGAATCACAAATGTCATTTCAATCAAACTTATTTGGTTCATAACAAATGGAGCATAGAGTAATTAGAGCATATTAATAACCAATGAAATATTTTGGAGCTTATCAATGACAAATAGGACATTCTAGAACATATCAATAGCATATGAAATATTTCAAAGCATATCAATGATGTACGAACATTTTGGAGCATATCAAAGGATGATACGAAACAGAAGCTGAAACGTCGTATTTGACGTTGCATTCATATCTTTCTTATCCAAAGCGCATACAGAAATACATAACCAAAGCTCTGGATATCATATCAAACATATAGAAGGTATAGTGGGATCACAGACAGTATGTGATTCATTCATTTCTGAATGACCACCAGACATAAGTCTCCCACGTTTGGGAGCTCCATCCACCCATGTCTAGGTGATGTCAGAGGGGGCCGACAGAGCATCGCAGGCTCTATACATAACTCCCTTTACCATTTCTGACAAAGGTTCATATTATCCCATAATATTTAAGTACAAAAGGGTAGTATGAACAATAAATAGCACATATCGGAAGCACACACGGAACAACAAAATGTATATATGCCTTTACGAGTCAATACGATGCAAGCAATAATCTTTCACAAATGTATTCATATTTGACAGGAAATGAAAGCAAGAGTATACATGGATTCTAAGCAATCATATATAGCTCAATTTAAATAAGAAGGTTAGATGAATTCAATATCCAAAGGAATGAAACTGGAATAGACACATATCGAAAGCAAATGCGGAACAATGGGATATACATGTGCCTATATGAGTCAATATGATATAGCATAAACGTTACACAATATGTTTCAAGAATGTAAATAACTTATAGAGAAGAGCAAACCAAAATTCAAGCATTAATATAAACTTCAATTGAGTGAAGGAAATTGAATAAAATATATTCCCAAACGAATGAAACAGAATATGTGATATCGACCAAAGCTCGATTTCTGATAGAGTTCGAGAGGCACATTGAACAAATACTTCATATTGTCAATTATACTCCAATACACTCAAAAAACTATTATCAAAAGATATATCAATCTATTTTCTGATAAAATAAGTTTCGTACAAATCAAGATTTCCAACAAGGAGTTATCATTGATTTAGTAACCAAAGGTCAAAAACAAAATCACTGTTTTGCAGAATTCATAGGGTCAGTTTCAATAGATAACAGGATAGGCATTTGAATTCTAAATTTTTCAATCTATAAATCAAAAGAAAGATCTACAAGTCTAATTTCAAATAAACTTACTTTGGTACTAATCAGAACTTCCAACAGGGACTTATAGACATTTTAGTATTGAAAGGTCAGAAATTTTGATCCCTGTTTTTCAGAATTCACAAGCTCATTTAAAATAGAAGTTTGGATAAGTATTCGGTGTCCAAAATTTTTAATATCAGTGTTAAAAGAAGTGTATAAGAGTCTAATTTCAAATAAATAAGATCCTACCTAAATCTATATTTGATGCTAAAAATTATGGCTAAAACAATCTATAGGGGTCAGTTTACTAAAAAATTTCAGATCCATGGTTTTGTGTCTGACAAGAGAAATATCAAGTTCTAAACAGAAATCTTTCAGATTATTTAGAATTAATATGAGAATAGAGACTAATATTTCTATAAGATGGGATTAGAATACTTACCTTTGAGAATTATGATCCGAAATGAGAAGATTTGAGCAAAGAAAACCCCAAAGCCCCAAATTTCTCTTATTCTTCTTCCTTTTTTTTTATTTTTCTTCTTCTTTCTCTCTTCCTCTGTTCTTCCACGCACTGCCTTCTTTGGTTCCTTCAGAATGAAGGTAGAGAGGCTTAAGTGGTGGGATTTATAATTTTATGTATTTTACAATTTAGTCCTTGTATTATTGTATTTACGATGAGGTCCTTAGGGTTTACATATAGGTCCTCAGATTTTTTTTTCTTTAAATAGATCTCCAAATCTTATGAATACGTTCTCAGATTTATACTTTGGTTCTTTTATCAAATTTAAAATGGATTCTTACATTACAACTAGAAATTTATATGAAAATTTAGAAATGAGGGGTGTTACACTGCCTATGGGCGGTTATTGCCTATGCGACTACTGCTTGGGTGCAACCTTTGCCCGCACAAGGTTGCTTCTTAGATGCTACAGCAGCCTAGCTGTAGTTGCTGCTTGGACGTGGCCTCTGCTTGCTTGTGGCTACCGCTATGCGATCGTCATGTGTGTGCGCTGTCGCCCGTGCGACGATCACTTGCGCACGATTGCCTGCATGCCTATGCGTGGTTGTCGCGATGTGCGATCAATCGCAACATACAACTAACCACTAGATGACCGCTACCACCAACAAATTTGTCATAGCGAGGTTGCTGTGACTACCATTGACAATGGTGCTGCACAACGATTGTCACTACTATACGATCATCGAAGATCGCGTTACAAAGAATTGAACATTGTCCGCAAGATGGAGTAGATAGAAATTTAGATTGACAAAATATATGGATTATTTAAACATCATGAACAAAAATAATAGATTTAATATATTTGATCTCAAGAATCTAGACTCTAATACTAATTGTAAGCATAAAATCTATGATATGGTATATGTAACATAAAAAAACTTTTATGTTAGGATTGAAATCAAATAATATTAGATCGGATTTAATATATGTATTTTTTGATGTCATCTGAAAAAGATTTCTGTGTGATTTGCAAAGACACTGTCATCCGGATATGAACATCACAATGATGTCGATTTACAAGGAAAACTAAACATTTCTTTTTTTTTTTTTTTGTTGAGAGATAAATCGTAATCTCTCAACTGCATCCTCTATGATATAAGTTATTAGAAAAATTCCTCCCATAAAGGATATCCTCTAAAAAATCTTATTATAATATAAATTTTTTTATTGATTAATATCTGTAATCGAAATTTAATTAATTTTATTATATATCTTTCCTTTATAAAAGATCGCATAATCTTCTTATCTGTTGCTATAATTCACATCTCCGGACCGGTTATAACGCAACAATCAAAATCCTGCAAAGGCCAGATACGAGGATGCCCCGTTAACTACTTAAGAGTTGACATTATCATGAACAAAAAGTTTATCTTTTTATTTTTATGATAAATAACTCGAGCTGATATGATGATGTCATTATTATGAATGAAAGAATATTTACTCGTCCACAGAGACCATTCTCAGCCGAATTCTTGGTTTCTTTTGATACGGCTTCAGAACTTTTGCTCCATGGTTCTCAAAAGACAACCAACAACACCAACAGTGAATCTGTAGCAAAATAAGACATCGGCCTCGCATTTCCTACTGTTTTAGGGTAGACTTCTTCTTCCGCTGAGGGCAGGAGAAGAAAAAGTCAAAGTAGGACACGCCGTTGTTTGTCAATTATTACCGTGTTGGGTGGAGGCAACAAGATGTGTGAAAAGGCAGGAAAACTAAAGCGAAGCTAATTAACTGGGAAGAGTCAAAATACACGTATCAGCTTGTCAGTATGCTTGACCATTTCCATGCCAACAAAGTTGATATATATATATATATATATATATATATATATATATATATATATATATATATATATATATATATATATATATATATATATATATATATATATATATATATAAAATTAAAAAATTAAAAAGAAAAAAAAGGGGCGAAATGAGCTACAAATGCTAAATTTTTCATGAGAATTCTCAAAATCCACGTTGCATTTTGCATTCATCTCTCACGTGATGACTTTCGAGATAGCAATTATCCACAATCGATCAAGAACTCGCCAATATGAGAACCATGACATGCTAACAGCATTATCATTACACATAAAAGGACAAGATTCTAGTGAATTACTACATCATCATAACATATGAAAAATTGAATATGGTATGTTGGATTCAAATAAGACCATTTTGTTCTAGAAATAAGGAGCAGCTTTTTTTTTATCATGAAACTTGCGGAAGCCAACAAGTAGATATGAATTACGTCATCTTCATATATATATTTCTATTATCTCCTTCCACCACGATGACGCTGATAACCTGACTTTAGTGAATCACGAGACCTCAGATTTTGCATGTAGATAACAGTCACCATCAAATACAACATTCCCAACTCTAATTTAAGTATACAACGATGATGAAAAGCAATTTTATGGAGTCAACTATATCTTCTAAAACTATTATTTAATTAATGGAAAGTGATTCTCGTACCCATTTTATCAAACTCGTGCAAATTAATACAATTATTTTTATAATAGCGGATCGTACAGTGATTTATATATGTTGTAGAGGAGAAAATGAGGCAGTAAAAGTCGAAACAGGAACGAAGAACAGGTCGTGGTCACACTTTATTGATAGGTCACCTCCTTTTTCTCTCCCGTGGATGCTAAGAAATGGCGGAAGGTGATCAAAGAGGAGTTTTTGGAACTGGTAAAGTCAACATCATTTACTTTTCCTCCTCAGCTTTCAACAGCGTGAGAAGATGGTTGACCAGTGATTGGAACAAGTCAAAAGAGAGGCCGGCCTATATATAGCCAAGGCCGTGGCAGAGGTTCCTCTCATCGCACACTACTATCCTCAGCTCCCAGAGTTTGGCATGGATCTCTTCACAGAGGAACAGATCACCGAGTTCTATGAAACCTTCTGCCTCTTCGACAAGGACGGAGATGGTCGCTTCTTCTTCTTCTTCTTCTCTTTGCCACAGTTTCGCTTCCTTTCCTGGTTACTCGTTGGCTGATCATTGGTTCCCCATCCGTTACTGGGTTTGGCAGGTTCGATCGCATTGGAAGAACTGTCGATGGTCATCACGTCACTAGGCCTGAAGCCTTTTCAAGAAGAGTTGCAGGGAATGATCAGCGAAGGCGACGTCGATGGCAATGGCACCATAGAATTTGCAGAGTTCTTGGGCCTAATGGCCCACAAAATGAAGGCAAGAGAAATGGCCTCTGCAAGCTGGTAGCTGATAAATGAACACCTCCGACGACATGTTCTCATGCATCCATCCATGTTTGAACTCCTGCAGGATATTGATTCGGAGGAGGAACTAAAAGAGGCTTTCAAAGTGTTCGACAAGGACCAAAATGGCTACATCTCGGAGGCTGAGGTGAGTGTTCAAGTTGATTAACTCAGACATGAGCTCGAATTAAAAGCATGTTGTTCGAAGTATGCTATCGATCTTCTGTTCTTGTAGCTAAGGAAGGTGATGATGAGTCTGGGAGAGAAACTAACCGATGAAGAGGTAGCTCAGATGATCAGGGAGGCAGACTTGGATGGCGATGGTCAGGTCAACTTCGAGGATTTCGTGCAGATGATGTCTGCCTGACCATTGTATAGAACGAGAGGCATTCATCAGTTCATTTTAGCGCTCTGTCCCAAAATGGTTGATGATTCTTTTTTGTAGTTTCAGATATATAGAGACAATCCCACATTTCAACTTCTTTCCCACAGTATTAATTGATGTTGCGGCATATGAGATTAACCTGCTTAACTTATAACACAAGTCGAAAAACTGAAATGGAAAACACATTTCAAGTTCATTTCGCTTTCTATCGAAGCCTCACTTAGCAAGAGGATTCGTGTCATCCTCCTCTGATAGAACCCTTGCAGATTCTAAACTTGGGGTTGATCTCTTTAGGCGATCAGTCTCCTTGGAACTCTATAGGGGTTCCTCCCTCCAACTTGCTGCTCAAAGGCTGCAGAAAAGATTCATCTATTGCTTATTAAAAGTGGAGGAATACATGGCTATTTATAGGGTTTCTAAACCCTAACTCATAATATGACTCCTACTCAAGACTCCTACTTCTAACCAACTTCTAATAGGACTTCTACTCAAGACTCCTATTCCTTTACAACTCCTAATTCATCTATAAGAAACAACCTCCTAACCCTAGCCGGCCTCTTCACCTCTTTAATAGGGATCGACTTAGGTAGGTTTTACATGAATGTCCCTCTCAATTAGGACACTCCTAGCTAGAGTCCTAACAGACCCGCCCTCTACAAATCAGCCTTGTCCTCGAGGCTGATGATTCATCAATTTTGGGAATTTGATCTTCAAGTCGTCATAGTTGTTAGGAAATCTTGGGGGCGACATCACATGCGCAGCGGAAGAACAAGAAAACAAAATCCCCGATTCCCAAAGAGATGTTCGTCGTCGTGCGAAGATTGGTGCGCAAAATCCGCGAAACTTAAAACTGTGTATAGAGTAGATTATGTTACCTAGGGAGATTGTATATCCCTGTTTCCTTGCAGATCCTTAGGAGAGGGTGAAGGAGGTCAAGTGTCCTCCTCTCTCGCGGTGATCCACACAACAGGGTTGCGACGACGCTCCTCAAAACTCCAGGCCTGCTTTGAGGTGGAGAGGGCGAGGAGAATAGGAAAGGCAAGCAAAGGCTCTAGCCTATGAGGCTCTGAATCTCTCCTATTTATAGAGGTCCCCGTCAAACCCTAATAGGTCCTCCCCTAGTGGGTATTGGATCTGCATCCAATAAGACAAGGGCTCCATCGGATATCTCATATCCGAACCTCTACTCATCGTAATGCCTACCATATGTGTGTGACCCTCTAGGCCCAATATCGAGCTGGCCGTGAGTCATACCTGTTAGAACTCCTTCTAACTCAGTGAATTATTATCTCTATAATAATTCACTTGACTCATCGACTACGGACGTACTAAGCCATTATGCCATAGTCCCCAGATGATATAGGGGAATCCAATCCATTGGACCTATCTGTCCTCAGTTACCGTGTACCTATAGTCCCTCATCTATCTAATATCCCAGAGATCGTATATCGAGCATGGTGCTGTCAGACCCATACGGTTTCTACTCGAGTCTCGCTCTAATCGGATTCTCTTGGAGAACTCTTTCTCTCTCAACCCGAATGACCTTGGCCAGGGATTTGTTTGAGCAAGAATACATGGGATATTCCTCTCATGACGCCGATAGTGGATGATTCTCTATCGACACTCAATAGCCCTCGTAAGGTCGACTACCACTCCCAATGACCAGCTGTACTAGATCTGGGAACAGCCAAACCTATAAGTCTGGTATCAAAGAGTGGAGCACTCATACAGGACATCCTTGGTATCTCAAGTCTAAGGATCATATACACCACTAGGACTATGGAATTGCTGTCTGACAATAAGGCATCATCAACCATCCAGCATTCCGTAAGCGGATCAATCAGTGAACTCATTCTCCAATGAGCACTTGTACTGTATCCCTAGTGTCCCTACATGAGCAGCTATGAGACCAACTGCATCCATCATATGGACGGGTATATAGCACACCAGTCTGTCCAGTTATCACGATGTCCCTCTCGAGTAACCTATGACCGGGATTATTTAGGATATGTGTTTAAAGGTGAATCGATCTCATTATCGTGATCTCATCACGATCTGATTTCCATTGCACAAATCCAAGGACATCACAATATATATATGCATTTATACAATAGTTATAAAGTGATATGCGCCAAAACATAATAAGTAAAAAGATTCTGTATCAAGTCACACGTGCCATCACTCACGTGATTGGCTTGTTGGGCACCTATGACTAGCAATAGTTCTCCCAAGTGACATCTTCTGTCGGTAGGTTCACCCACTATATTAGTACTTTAGTAGTGGGTCATCGTCATCGAGTCACGATCCATCGATCAATAATGGCACTTGGCTGGGTTTGGAGTTCTCCTTAGATAATCATATTTGGTGGATGGCTTTGGGCTGTCTCCAAGCACCTATTTACAACTTTTGTCTGGCCATTGACTTGTGGGTGATATGTCGTACTCCTTTTCAATTTAGTACCCTGCATATGGAATAACTTTGTCCAAAATCTGCTCGTGAAGATGCAAGTAGAATTTATCATAAGCACAATGCGTCCCTTATAGTGTAATTCTTTTGAGTCCCAATTGTAATAAGCCACGGAGCTTGGTGCTTCCTCTAATTTTTTTATAATCTTACTAGTCTCTTAATCTTCTTGCTATTCCATCTTAATATCCTCAAGGAAGTCGCTGGTCGGAAGTGAAATGGTCGAAACTTCAGCTTGTTCGGGTAATTACGAAAGTGCATCTGCAAGAACATTCTCTTTCCCCATTTTGGAAGTTATTTCATAATCAAATCCAAGAAGTTTTGTTACCCATTTTTGCTGCTAAGGGGATGATATCTTTCACTCTAAAAAGTACTTGAGGCTTTTATGGTCAGTTTTAATTTGAAATCGTCGACCAATCAAGTAGGGTCTCCACCTCATTGCTGCGCGCACAATGGCGAACATCTCCTTATCATATGTTGACTTATTTTAATGAGAGAGAGATAATGCCTTGCTAGTGTATGCGAGTGGTCGATCATCTTTCATGAGAATGGTTCCAATTCCAACTCCATATGCGTCGGCCTCAATAATGAAGGGTCGGTTGAAATCTGTTGGGAAATCATTGGGGGGCGACATCATATGCGCAGCGGAAGAACAAGAAAACAAAAATCCCCGATTTCCAAAAAGATGTTCGTCGTCGTGCGAAGATTGGTGCGCAAAAAATCTGCAAAACACAAAACTACGTATAGAGATTGTGTTACCTAGGGAGATCGTATATCCCTATTTCCTTGCAGATCCTTAGGAGAGGGTGAAGGAGGTCAAGTGTCCTCCTCTCTAGCGGTGATCCACACAGCAGGGTTGCGACGATGCTCCTCAAAACTCCAGGCCTACTCTGAGGTGGAGAGGGAGAGGAGAATAGGAAAGGCAAGCAAAGACTCTAGCCTATGAGGCTGTGAATCCCTCCTATTTATAGAGATCCCGTGTCAAACCCTAATGGGTCCTTCCCTAGTGGGTATTGGATCTGCATCCAATAAGACAAGGGCTCCGTCGGATATCTCATATCCGAACCTCTACTCATCGCAATGCCTACCATATGTGTGTAACCCTCTAGGCCCAATATCGAGCTGGCCGTGAGTCATACCTATCAGAACTCCTTCTAACTCAGTGAATTATTATCTCTGTAATAATTCACTCGACTCATCGACTACGGACGTACTAGGCCACTACGCCGTAGTCCCCAGACGATACAGGGGAATCCAATCCATTGGACCTGTCTGTCCTCAGTTACCATGTACCTATAGTCCCTCATCCATCTAATATCCCAGAGACCGTATATCGAGCATGGTGTTGTCAGACTCATACGGTTTCTACTCGAGTCTCGCTCTAATCGGATTCTCCCAGAGAACTCTTTCTCTCTCAACCCGAATGACCCTGGCCAGGGATTTGTCTGAGCAAGAACACATAGGATATTCCTCTCATGACGCCGAGAGTGGATGATCCTCTATTGACACTCAATAGCCCTCGTAAGGTCGACTACCACTCCCAATGACCAGCTGTACTAGATCTGGGAACAGCCAAACCTATAAGTCTGGTATCAAAGAGTGGAGCACTCATACAGGACATCCTTGGTGTCTCAAGTCTAAGGACCAGATACACCACTAGGACTACGGAATCGCTGTCTGACAATAAGGCATCATTAACCATCCAGCATTCCGTAAGCGGATCAATCAGTGAACTCATTCTCCAATGAGCACCTGTACTGTATCCCTAGTGTCCCTACACAAGCAGCTATGAGACCAGCTACATCCATCATATGGACGGGTATACAGCACACCAGTCTATCCGGTTATCATGATGTCCCTCTCGAGTAACCTATGACCGGAATTATTTAGGATATGTGTTTAAAGGTGAATCGATCTCATTATCGTGATCTCATCATGATCCGATTCCCATTGCACAAATCCAAGGACATCACAATATATATATGCATTTATGTAATATTTATAAAGTGATATACGCCAAAATATAATAAGCAAAAAGATTCTGTATCAAGTCACACGTGCCATCACTCACGTGATTGGCTTGTTGGGCACCTATGACTAGCAATCTCCCACTTGACCTAAAGCCAATCACCTATGTGTCTGATCCCCATCAGACTCCTGTGACGCTCAAAGACAATCTGAGACAACGGCTTTGACAGTGGATCTGCAATGTTATCTTCGGATGGAACTCTTTCCACTACTACATCTCCTCGGGTTACGATCTCTCTTATAAGCTGGAACCTCCTCAGAACACTTCTGATGAGACCCGGGTTCCCTTATTTGAGTAATCACCTCATAGTTGTCGCAATATAAGGAAGTTGACTTGTCGCTATCTGTATCGACTCCCAAATCTATGATGAACTTCTCCACCCAGACTCCCTCCTTTGCTGCATCTAATGCGGTAATGTACTCCGCCCCTGTGGTCGTGTCAGCAGTGGTATCTTGCTTGGAACTCTTCCAGCACACTGCTCCTCCATTCAAGGTGTACACATACCCTGAATTCGACTTGCTATCATCGACATCAGACTGAAAACTTGAGTCAGTGTAGCCTTCAACCTTAAGGCTATTACCTCCATATACTAGTAAAAGATCCTTAGTCCTTCTCAAGTACTTAAGGATACACTTTACTGCTTACCAGTGCTCCAAGCCTGGATCCGCCTGATACCTGCTCGTGACACTCAGAGCATGCGCTATATCAGGCCTAGTACATAGCATGGCATACATGATAGACCCTATTGCTGAGGCATAAGGTATCATATTCATGTTTGCCCTTTGGAATTTTCCATGCCAAACCTTTTGACAATGGTTTCTATGTACCTGGACTGGGACAAGCCAAGCATTCTCTTGGATCTATCTCTATAGATTCTAATCCCCAAGATATAGGATGCTTCCCCTAAGTCCTTTATGGAGAAGTATCTAGATAACCAAGTCTTTACTGTGGATAGTATTCCTACGTAATTCCCAATGATGAGGATATCATCCACATATAACACCAAAAAGGTGATAGCGCTCCCACTTACCTTCCTGTACACACAAGGCTTATCTTCGTTCTTAACGAAGTCATAAGATCTGATTGCCTCATCAAATCTTATGTTCCAACTTCGGGAAGCTTGCTTTAGTCCATAAATGGATCTAAGCAACCTACACACCTTATCTGGGCAGTTCTTGGACACGAATCCCTCAGGTTGCATCATATACACCTCCTCCTCGAGGTTCCAGTTGAGGAATGCGGTTTTCACATCCATCTGCCAGATCTCATAATCATAGTGTGCTGCAATAGCCAATAGAATTCTGATGGATTTTAGCATTGCTACGGGTGAGAAAGTTTCGTCGTAGTCAACACCTTGCCTTTGACGATACCCCTTAGCCACTAGCCTTGCTTTATAGGTATCTATCTTTCCATCTACTCCGATCTTTTTCTTAAAGATCCACTTGCAACCGATGGGTACAATACCTTCGGGCGCATCAACTAGGTTCCAAACCTTATTGGAGTACATAGAATCCATCTCAGAATTCATGGCTTCTTGCCACTTCCCGGAGTCTATACTCACAATAGCCTCCTCGTAGGTCTGAGGATCAATATCCTCAGCATCCTCTCCTCTAATATGTCCCACATATCTCTCAGGAGGATGAGATACTCTATTAGACTTGCGTAAAGTTGAAACTTGTGTATTAGGTACCTGAATAGACTCGGGCTGTAGAGTGGTGCTTGAGCTTGGTTCTCTAACTTCACTCAACTCTATCATTCTCCCACTGTCTCCACCAAGAATGTGTTCCTTCTCAAGGAACACTACTCTCTTAGCTACAAAGACCTTTTGGTCCTTGAGATGATAGAAGTAATACCCACAAGTTTCCTTGGGGTATCCCACAAATATGCATCGCTCTGTCCTTGATTCTAACTTATCGGGGTTGTGTCTTTTAACGTGGGCAGGGTAGCCCCAAATCTTAACAACCTTAAGATCAGGCTTCTTCCCTTTCCATATCTCATATGGTGTAGACACTACCGACTTAGTTGGAACTCTGTTCAGAAGGTAAGCTGCGGTCTCTAGGGCATATCCCTAGAATAAGATGGGTAGGTCAGCGAAACTCATCATGGACTGTACCATATCTAATAGCGTACGATTCCTCCTTCCAGAGACACCATTGAGCTGAGGTGTATAAGGAGGTGTCCATTGGGATAATATCCCATGGTCCTTGAGGAACTGAGTAAACTCTGTACTTAAGTACTCACATCCTCGATCTGATCGAAAAGTTTTGATACTCTTTCCAGTCTGGTTCTCCACCTCATTCTTATACTTTCTGAATTTCTCAAAGGCCTCGGACTTGTACTTCATTAAGTACACATATCCATACCTTGAGAAATCATCAGTAAATGTAATGAAGTAGGAGTAACCTCCAATGACATGAGTTGACATGGGTCCACATACATCACTATGTATGAGTTCCAACAACTCAGTGGCTCTCTCTCCAGTTCCACTAAATGGAGAGTTGGTCAATTTTCCACGAATGCAAGGCTCACAAGTTGCATAAGACATATAGTCGAATGGATCTAGATATCCATCATTTAGCAACTTTTGAATCATTCTTTCAAGGATGTGACCTAGCCTACAATGTCACAAGTATGCACTGTTCAACTCATCTCGTTTCCTTTTGGACACATTTACATTCATGATATGTGGAGTGGTGTCTAACATAAATAAACCATTATGCAATGTTCCTTTCGTGATGATCTTATCATCTAATAATATCGAACAACCATTGTTCTCAAAAACAAATTTATATCCACTAACTGTTAAACATGAAATGGAGATAATGTTTTTGATAATAGAAGGAACAAAATAACATGCATCTAATGCAATAAAAGCTCCACTAGGCAGATGTAGGGCGACCTCGCCAACAGCTAATACAGCAACTTTTGCTCCATTACCCATCTTAAGGTCCATCTCGCCTCTCTCAAGTCTCCTAGGCCTTGCCAGAACCTGCAACGAATTGCATATATGATAAGCACTATCGGTATCCAATACACATGTGTTATCATAAGATTCTAACAAATGGAGACTGATCATGAATGTACCTGAAGCTTCATCAAGCTTTTGTTTCGCCCTTTCGCCCTTTCTGCAAGGTACTCTTTGCAGTTTCTCTTCCAATGCCCATCTTTACCACAGTAGAAGCACCGGCCTTTGTCCTTTGCTGGGCCTTTCTTAGCAACCTTTGCTTTACCTTGTTTGCCCTTGCCCTTTCCCTTCTTGAGGGACCTTTCTGCTTTCCTTTTCTTTCTAGTCTCACCAATGTAGAGAACTGGCTTCTCTTTCTTAATAGTACTCTCTGCCTCTCTCAATATATTGAGGAGCTCTGGGAGAGTCACCTCAAGCTTGTTCATATTAAAATTCATTATGAACTGTGAAAAGGAATCTGGTAGGGACTGAAGCACAATGTCCACACACAAGTTATCCTCTAGGACCATTCCTAGACCTGTGAGTTTCTCTATCCACTCAATCATCTTTAGGACATGGTTCTGAACCGATGTCCCCTCAGTCATCCTAGCGCGGAAAAGGCTCTTGGATATCTCATATCGTTGAGTCCTTCCCTGTTCCTCAAACAATTTGCGGACATGTAGGAGAATGGATCTGGCATCCATCTTTTCAGGTCACCGATGACATCTCTATGTCGTAAGCAAGATAGCGAATCGCGATATAGGTGAGTCTCGAGGGACTCGACCAACTCAACCTACACCGGGAATCGGTTCCTACTCATAACGATGGAAGGCCACGTGGGTCAATCTTATTGCCTCACGTTTACCGACTTAATATTATCGAGAGATGTTTCTATGATTTGGTCTCCTAATATGACATGTCACACATATACATATTTAATATATATCTACATCGCATGCAAATATATATACATATCTAGTATGTGTATAAGCAATCACACCAGATGATCATGGACCACAACCTAATATGATTAGGCCCGAGCCAGTAGGCCTAATCACTCACATCAAGATCTATGTGTGCAACGGTGCATCTTCATGCCCTGTGATCGTTCATCTCGTCCTCGTCGGTTTCGTCGACATCTTGATGCATCTCCATGCATCACGATCGTCCGTCTCGTGGGTCCCGCTATCGCATCCACGCTCCCGCTGCGCCTCCTCATGTGATTACAACTTAATCATATGCACGCAGGCCCGACAATAAACGAGAAATATAATGGAGGTTCGCAGACCTCAATAATAATAATCACAAGTACACACATCACACGGTCCATGATCATCCGTCCACACATCATACATCACATGTATAAATAATCATCATCATGTAGGACTACTAGATAATAATAAAAATAATAATCAACTAAACCTTTTAATTAATTAATATTTTCTGAAATCATGGATGTGTAGGGAATTTCTCAATTCCTAAGGGTATTTTCATAATTTGGATAAAAGACAGAAACTGGAATTTTTCAAATTCCGAGGGGTAAAACTATCTTTTTCCCAGAAAACCCTAATTCCCTCTTTCTACTGCCGCTGTCGCCACCCTGCTGGCGGCGGCCTGTGCGGCGGGGCGAGGGCGCTGCCCTCGCCTGCAGGCGGTACGCTCGCTGGCGACGCTGCCGCTGCAGGTGGGCTCCCCTTTCGGGCGTCGCTGCCTCCGCAGGCAATGCTGTCCCGCCGGGCGGCCGCCCCTATGGGGGGGGGGTTTCGCCCGCGGGAGCAGCGGCGGCAGGTGTCGCGCGTCGCTGCCCTACGGTGGCAGGCGCCGCTTCCTTTCGGCGGCAGGCGCCGCTGCCCTGCGGCGCCTCTGCCCGTGGGTTGCCAGCCCCGCCGGCAGCAAGCCTGCTGCAAGCAGGCCGTCGGCCGGCTGCTGCACATGCAGCCCCTGCATTGCCCGCCTTCGGCTGCACTGCACGCACGCAGATCGAGGGCAGCAACTATTGCTGCCCTTCCTCGCTTTTGCGTCAACGATTTTGACGTCAAAATTCATCCTAAACACAATACACGCAGTTCAAAACCAATCATTCGCACGAACAACCTGGCCTGATACCACTGTTCGGAAATCATTGGGGGGCGACATCATATGCGCAGCGGAAGAACAAGAAAACAAAAATCCCCGATTTCCAAAAAGATGTTCGTCGTCGTGCGAAGATTGGTGCGCAAAAAATCCGCAAAACACAAAACTGCGTATAGAGATTGTGTTACCTAGGGAGATCGTATATCCCTGTTTCCTTGCAGATCCTTAGGAGAGGGTGAAGGAGGTCAAGCGTCCTCCTCTCTAGCGGTGATCCACACAGTAGGGTTGCGACGACGCTCCTCAAAACTCCAGGCCTACTCTGAGGTGGAGAGGGAGAGGAGAATAGGAAAGACAAGCAAAGACTCTAGCCTATGAAGCTGTGAATCCCTCCTATTTATAGAGATCCCGTGTCAAACCCTAATGGGTCCTTCCATAGTGTGTATTGGATCTGCATCCAATAAGACAAGGGCTCCGTCGGATATCTCATATCCGAACCTCTACTCATCGCAATGCCTACCATATGTGTGTGACCCTCTAGGCCCAATATCGAGCTGGCCGTGAGTCATACCTGTCAGAACTCCTTCTAACTCAGTGAATTATTATCTCTGTAATAATTCACTCGACTCATCGACTACGGACGTACTAGGCCACTACGCCGTAGTCCCCAAACGATACAAGGGAATCCAATCCATTGGACCTGTCTGTCCTCAGTTACCATGTACCTATAGTCCCTCATCCATCTAATATCCCAGAGACCGTATATCGAGCATGGTGTTGTCAGACTCATACGGTTTCTACTCGAGTCTCGCTCTAATCGGATTCTCCTAGAGAACTCTTTCTCTCTCAACCCGAATGACCCTGGCCAGGGATTTGTCTGAGCAAGAACACATAGGATATTCCTCTCATGACGCCGAGAGTGGATGATCCTCTATTGACACTCAATAGCCCTCGTAAGGTCGACTACCACTCCCAATGACCAGCTGTACTAGATCTGGGAACAGCCAAACCTATAAGTCTGGTATCAAAGAGTGGAGCACTCATACAGGACATCCTTGGTGTCTCAAGTCTAAGGACCAGATACACCACTAGGACTACGGAATCGCTGTCTGACAATAAGGCATCATTAACCATCCAGTATTCCGTAAGGGGATCAATCAGTGAACTCATTCTCCAATGAGCACCTGTACTGTATCCCTAGTGTCCCTACACGAGCAGCTATGAGACCAGCTACATCCATCATATGGACGGGTATACAGCACACCAGTCTATCCGGTTATCACGATGTCCCTCTCGAGTAACCTATGACCGGGATTATTTAGGATATGTGTTTAAAGGTGAATCGATCTCATTATCGTGATTTCATCACGATCCGATTCCCATTGCACAAATCCAAGGACATCACAATATATATATGCATTTATGCAATATTTATAAAGTGATATACGCCAAAATATAATAAGCAAAAAGATTCTGTATCAAGTCACACGTGCCATCACTCATGTGATTGGCTTGTTGGGCACCTATGACTAGCAAAATCTGGTAGTGTTAGCACCGGTGTCGTCGTCATAGTTGCCTTAAGTTTGTCAAAGGCAGCGGAGGTTCTGTCCAACCATTGGAAGACATCTTTTTCCAGTAAGGAAGTAAGTGGTGCATTGATCTTTCCATAGTTTTTCATGAACTTGCAGTAGTAGCCTGTTAAACCCAGAAAGCCATGTAGCAATTTTATGTTTCTCGGGGTCGGCCAGTTTTGCATTGCTCTAATTTTAAAGGGGTCCACTACCACACCTTCCTATGATATGATATGCCCAGGATATTCCACCTTCTATTGAAGAAAGCAAAAAAATCGTAGTGGTTGTTGTGTGTTCAAAAGGTGGTTTTCGGTATGTCTTCTTCGCACACTCGTATTTGATGATACCCGGATCAAAGGTCCAGCTTTGTGAAGATTTGTGCTCCCTTTCATCTAGCAATTCATCTGCTATTGGAATAAGGTATTTTTCCTTGATGGTTATGCCATTAAGAGCTCAGTAATCAACGCATATTCACCATGTTCCGTCCTTCTTGCGTACAAGTAGCACCGGTGAAGAGTAGAGGTTGCAACTTGGCCGAATAACTCTTGTTTCGAGCATCTCTTTTACAATCCTTTCTATTTCATCCTTCTGGAGATGTAGATATGGCTGAATATTTGCTAGAGGTTTTCCTGAAAGAATCGTTATATAATGATCATGCCGACGGGTAAGAGGTAGGTTATGCGGTTCGTCAAATATATCTGAAAATTCAGCAAGCAAAGGAAGTAGGTTTGTATCTTCAAATTCTATTGGCTCTCCCTCAGTTTGCTGCTCAAGTTGTACCAAAAATCTACTGCATGCTTTATGCAAAACCTTCTCCATTTGTTGTGTGCAAATCATCATTATGTCGCCCCCACGTTTCCCGTTCAGTATCACCTGTTTCTCCTTACTATAAAATTTCATAATTAGTTGCATAAAATTCTAAGAAATATCACATAATATCATCAACCATTTAATTATGAGCATGCCTCATGATTATCAAGATGGAGAAGGAAGAAATATGCAATTATCTCTTGGTAAGGCCTCATGATCAGCAATAGTTTCACTTGCGGGCGCCTACAATCATACTTCAAATCCATCCATCGACGACCTTAACGTCAAACCTGCTGTAATTCTCGATAGGTAAGGCCATTTGGATAGTAACCTTACTATTTAGAAAGTTATTAGTACTGCCCGTGTCGATGAGAACAGTGATCGGTTATTGTTTGAGAAGGCCTCCAACTTTCATCATTTGCGGGTTTGAGTAGCCGGCTAGTGTATGTACCGTAACTTTGGTCGGTTGTGGCTCTTCTTCTGCATCTTCTTCTTTATGTTCAAGGCTCTCTTCTGGATGTTCAATGACCTCTTCTTCTATTGGTTCACTCATAAGAAGTCTCCCTTTACTACAGCGATGCTCACGGCTCCATGGCTCGTCACAATGCCAACATAACCCCTTCGCATATTGCTCCCGAAGCTCTTCTCTTATTAACCTCTTTGGTGTAGGGACTTGGTCGACAGTAGGGGGGCTAAGAGCTTCAATATTACTAGTTGAGGAGCGACCCTAGTCCTCTGAGCTTCATGGTTCAATTGCTCCCCTTGATGTCGTGTGAAAGAGATGGCTGACATAAGCATATACGGTTGTCGCGCTTTAACTTCTCCTCAGATCTCCGGCTTCAAGCCCTCAATGAAGGTCCTCAATAGCTGTTTTTGAGACCAATCATGAGTTTGATTAGATAACCTTTCAAACCTAGTTTGGTACTCCTGAATGGTGGAGGTTTATCGGATCTTTGCTAGTTGTCCGTCAATATTCTCATAATCAGTTGGTCTAAAGCAGATTAGCAGTCCTTCTTTGAATTATCGCCATGAAAGGGCTCCAGAAGTGTGTTCAAACTAGTCAAACCACTGTATGGCATCCCCTTCAAGATGTATAGCTGTAATTTTCACCATAGATGCGTCCGCAGTTTTATAGTACTGAAAATATCGCTCCGCGCGCGAGATCCAACCAATCGGGTCTCCTTCTTCCCATCTAGGGAAGTCCAATCTCATGCGTGGATAGTTGGGGTCGGTCATAGAGCCTCCCCTCCATTGGAATTCATCTCTTCGGGCTTGGTGCAATTGGGCAAAGCTCTTTCCTTGATATGTTTGTTTCGGGCTTAGTGGTTGGCCTAATCTGAGTTCGGTAAAGAGCGTCTGAATCTTATCTTCCTTAGATGCCATAGTATATGCCTCCAAATCTATGATGTTAAGATCTCTCTTTTGTTGTTGGGTTAAAGGCATGTGTAGGTTACGGTTTAGGCTCGTTTTGTAGCTGTTTTGGGTGCAGTTTGAGGGTGTGGTTTGATGGAGTTTTAGGGCTATGGATGAAAGTTTTGGATCTGTTGCAATTCACAGGGAGATCAAAGGATGATCCATGGTGGTGGAGATGATGACGAAATTTGGCGACGATCTTTTAAGCAATTGTGAGAATTGTTTTGGGTGGCTGTGGAGGGTTGATGGATGGCTTTGAAAGGGCAGCGAGACACCAAGAACGCTGCTCTGATATCAGGTGATAGAACCCTTGTAGATTCTAAACTTGGGGTTGATCTCTTTAGGGGATTGGCCTCCTTGGAACTCTATAGGGGTTCCTCCCTCCAAGTTGCTACTCAAAGGCTGCAGAAAAGATTCATCTATTGCTTATCAAAAGAGGAGGAATACATGGCTATTTATAGAGTTTCTAAACCCTAACTCCTAATAGGACTCCTACTCAAGACTCCTACTTCTAACCAACTCCTAATAGGACTTCTACTCAAGACTCCTATTCCTTTACAACTCCTAATTCATCTCTAAGAAACAACCTCCTAACCCTAGTCAGCCTCTTCACCTCTTTAATAGTGGTCGACTTAGGTAGGTTTTACATGAATGTCCCTCTCAATTAGAATACTCCTAGCTAGAGTCCTAACATCATCTCTCCTCCTAACGAGATGTTGAACTATTGTTGAAACTTCTAATTATTTGCCTACGCAACTGCAGTACGACAGTAGCTTACAAAATGTTTATGTTTAAATCAGGTAAACATATAAGTTTGAAATCTATAAAAAAGATTTTTATATTAAACTATCAATAACTGGAAAACATTGAAAACAATTTTTTTTAATGAATGTGAAAAATAAAAGAACTCCTCTGTAACTATTTTTTCCAACTGAAAAGTAGAATAAACAGTTTTCATTGAATTTTATTTTCTAGATAGAAATAAAATTGTGAAAATATTTTTAGGAAAAAAATCTAAATTATTAAACAAAAAACATCATTTTGGTGAAATAAAATATTTTCTTAAATGAGTTTTCATAAAAAAAATCAATCCACATGAAATAGATTTGTACAATTTATTTTTCTCAATCCATAAAATATGTTAGATAAACCAATTTAATAAAATATATTGTTATTGTAAACGTACTATTTAAAATGAACTCATTCTTTCTTATGATTATTGTTGAATCTCGGATTTTGATGATGAAACCAATTGATAGTATTTATGATTTGATTTACGTTTTGAGTGACGCAGGATGCTTCGATCAGGGAGAGACAATTAAAGCATGAAGAATCATGTTGGGCCGGAGAAAAACATGTCAGAAGATTGGACATCGGGCCGGAGGATCGGTCGACGTATCAACAGAAGGCTTCGGGCCATGGATTCGGGCATCGGGCCAAGAAGAACAGATATTGCACCAAGGATATCGGAGTTGCGGAGGTCAACTGACCAATTGGGTAATCGGTAGCAAGAGAGGACGACGATGTGCTGAAGAATCGGACGAAGCGTCGATGGACCAATGACATGCCGAACAACATGATTCATACTTAGTAATAATTGTCTAGATCGAAGTGTGTTTTTATGTATATAGAATTAACTATGATAGCAAGGCATAAAGCAAAATAAAGTCCTGGAGTTAAGAACGCGATTTCGTTGGGAGTTCGAGAGTTCGTCGGAAGTTCTGCCGGAATTGACCGAAAAGTCTTAGAGCTTGCCAAAGAAGCTTGTCGGAACTCGCTAAGAAGATTATCGTGAAGTTCAGGAGCTTGTCGGGAGTCTGTCGGAACATTGTCGAGAGATCGTCGGAAGTTTATCAGAAGATCGTCGGAAGCTCGCCGGAAGAAACAAGACTTATTTTACTTAGAATATGTCTTAGGAATCGTAGTTAGCATATAATTAGAGTTGGGATTGGGAGGTAATCCCATCAACTCTGTTAGGGGCCAACTGGACCCGAACTTGGGTTGGTTTGGGCCAGATTCAAGGCCCAACTAGGGTGTTGAAAGCCTAGTCGACAGTGGCACCTCTTGGGGAACAGCACCCTAGAAATTTTGGGCGATGGTACCACCGACAGTGAATGCTGCCAGCGGTGGTATCACCCTTATCAAGTAGTGGTACTACCTAGTGGCAGATCCTACGGCGGTAGTACCACCCAGGAACACGGCGGTGGTACTGCTAGTACTCGGAAACCTAGGATGAGACATTTTTAGGCTCTTAGTTTAAATAAACTTGAAGCTATATAAATACCCCTCTCATCCCTGGTTAATATATACAGGCACAGAGAATTTGAAAGTGAGAAAACGCTATAGAAATCTCTTGAGAAATCCCCTCCTCTAGCTTAAACTTAGAATTTTGTTTAGAGAGGAGTGTGTGCTTATAAAGATTGTCTCCTAAACCTATGAAAAAGAGAAGAGGGGTGTAAGAAGGAGGTTGATCTTCGCCTATTAAAGGAAGATCGATAATGGATGCTGGTGGCCTCGACGGAAGAGGAATCAGCGGAGTGGATGTAGGTCACGATGATCGAATCACTATAAAAATCTGATTTGCCTTTTCTTTTGTGCAATTTATCTTACTACAAACCTCCTTACTTGCTTACTACTTTCAATACGTTTACGAATATGCTTTCAAGTTAACATCTTTCAAAATCGACTTTCATCAAAACTAACATTTTTACCGAAGCACTAATTCATCCCCCCCCCCTCTTAGTGTCGACTCGTATTTCTCATTTGGTTTAACACCCAAGAGAAATGACTCATTTCGGCTTTCAAGAGGGCCACTTTTTCATTCGTCCTTCTTTGTTCAATGGGACAGACTACACATATTGGAAAACTCAAATAAGAGTTTTCCTGCTTTCTTTGGATTTGAACTTATGGAATATTGTCGAAAGCGGTTTTCGAAAGTCTTCTCTTCTAATGAACCATTGGAATGATTCGGAGAAGAAGACTTTTTCCTTAAATCCTAGAGAATGCTCTATTTTGCACTTTGGATAAAATTGAGTTTAATTATGTTTCTACTTGCGAAACGACTTTCGATATATGGCACACTTTCGAAATCACACATGAAGGCACTAGCAAAGTTAAAGATTCCAAAATCAATTTTTTAATGCATGATTTTGAACTTTTTTGTATGAAGCCAAGTGACACCGTTGTTGACATGTAGACCCGTTTTACAGATGTCATCGATGGTTTAAAAGCACTCGGTAGAAGTTTTTCGGATTTTGAACTTGTAAACAAAATTTTATGTTCTCTTAATAAGAGTTGGGATTCAAAAGTAATGGCTATTCAAGAATAAAAAAACTTAAAGCATTTACCAATTAAAGAACTTGTAGGGTCTTTGATGACCTATGCAATGACGTACAATGCACGTGAAGAACTTGAGAACCACCTTCCAAAGAACAGAAAAGATTTCAGACTTAGAACAATTGAAGACCTCAAGCATAAGCTCAAGTGATGATGAACTTGAACTCCTCATGAAATTTTTAAAACAAGAATCGAAAATTAAAAATGAACTTTAAAAGAAGAAGAATGCGACTTTGGACGAATCAAGCTCATCTAAAGACGAGAAGAAAAATAAAGGCAAGGTGGCAAACTACGCCTTAATGGCATTTGACAATGAGGTAAACAACTCAAATGAAACTCCTTTAATTTATTTCGAAATTATATAATGCTTTTCATGATTGTTCTTAAATTAGTTAGAAAAATTATATATATTTTTTGAATTGCATGTTTAATAAAAATATAAAAATAAAATTGGATCATGCTTACCTTTCTAGTGATTTTAAAAATAATCATGAAAATTACATGTTTTATGATAAACAAACAAAATAATTTTGATTAAAAATACCTTATGCTCAATGAAACCATGATTGATGAATATGCATTATGTTTAATAATTTTTTTAGCTTGTAAATATTTTAAAAATAAATGTTTATATCATACTTGATGATTTTTATGCATAAGGACTTGAAGTAATGATTTGAAATCATATGTTTTGAAATTATGTGTTACACATTTTGATCTTGATAATTTTTTGATCTTTCCGTTTTTAACTTTGATGCATGGTTTTAATATAAGAACAAATATTTGGACATACTAATATAAAGTCAATCACATAAATTAAAACTAAAAATGTTTAGATATCTTTAAGAATCATTCAACATTCTGTTCAACGAAACGATGTCTTAATAAAAATGTAATGATGATTTGAAAGCATACTTAACGAGATTATATTTCAAACTTATGCATGATAATGTTTATGATCTTTTGAAAGTTCTTTTTTGGTGTTAATGAATGATCGATGGATTTGACATAAAAGAAAAGAACATACATATAGGAAATCAAAAAGAGAAAATCATTTTTCTCGAAAACTTCTCAATCCCTACCTTATCAATTTTTCACTAAGAGATCAATAAAATTATTTATGCCATTTTGAATCTCTTAAAAGAAATCTTGAGATTTTGATGATCTTGATTATCTGAATTTAAATAAATTTTATCAAAATCATGATCTTGGTTTATTGGAATTACTTGAGATTTTTTTTTAATCAAGATCTCTTCTTTGTACTCCTATGATTTTTCTTAGTATTTTACTAAAAAAAGATTTTCTATGTGAATAATAAGATTTTATATTCATGAATTGAGATCTTGTTCTCCTACAAGTTTAAGTGAATTTTATCCATATCATGATCTCCTAAGATCTTTTCGTTAATTATTTAAGAGGAGATTGAGAAAAATGATAGAAATAGATTTAATTTTGAAGTATAGCAACAACATTAATCAAAATTAATTTTAAAATAGTTTTTTATTAACATTGATTAAAATAAACTTCTACAAATTTTATTTTTCTCATTCTGTCATTTTGCTGATTAAATTTAATCAACATCTATCTGTGTCATTTTAAGGAACATTTAGCAAAATCATAGAATTTCCTAAAAGCTTGCTTATAAAAAAATAATATTTTTGAGATTAAATAGATTTTGAAAAATGTATTTGTTTCAATTTGACACATCAACTTCCTAACAATAGTATAATATGAACACATCATCTCACACAAAGGTTTAAAGTTTCATAAATTATTTAGCCACTTGTTTAAATTTATTAGCAATGTAATAAATCTCATAATAATTTATTATATGCATAAAATCGTGGTATCTTCATAGTTATTTGGGTGTTCTTTACAGTTACATGTATAAATTTAATAGAGGGGTGAAATTCTAAAATAGCGTGTCTACTAAACAAGTCAAGTTGGTTTTTTCTTATAATATGATATAATAATCATGAGGAAACTTCTGCATATTTATGGAATTCAATGTTGTAGATGAAAGGAAGCATAGATATGATTGATATTCTAATCCGTAGTGTTACAGTACCAAAGAATTTATGAGGAAATTTTATTTTCCCATCTTCTATATCTTATATAAGATAATTTCTACCATAAAGAGGACTTTATGAGTACCAGAATGGATATACACAAATGGTTTGTTACTTGATAGTAACAAGGCAGAAATTCCTTAATTCAGAAGAAAAACTATATATATATATATATATATATATATATATATATATATATATATATATATATATATATATATATATATATATATATATATATATATACTCAAAATGATCTCAATTAAAAGATTATTTTTTGAATAAATATTTGAATAGGTATTTAAATTAATCTTTATTTATAAATTCTAATGCTTACTAAACTGTACTAAATCTTTGAATCTCAATGATTTAATATGAATTGACTATTATTATTTTAAGTAAGGTGAAATTGATATGTACACTCCTATGAGGAAATAGCGCTAGAGCATCTTGGTTCTAGTATGAGTGGCTGCATCTACATAATACATATTATAATATATTTAATTCTTGATTTCAATTTGATACTCCTTTTTATATTAATGCATATCTCTTTTTTAATAAATTTAATTATGATTATGATTCATTTAATGACCTTATTAGTTCACAAAATAAAAAAAATATGATACCTATTTTTTCTCTATAATAAAAATATTAATTTCTCATTGAATTTATTCAGGATATTTTTTATTAAATAATTTATACTAGCTATTAATCTTCCTTTTTATTCATATGATTTCTAAGATGGGGAATCATAAAAAGAATTTAAGCACAATAATTGTACTAAGTACCATTTTCACACAAGGCTTTATCTCGTTGGGTTTTTTAACCTATGCATCAATTAGCAATATTAGTACCTGCTCTATATGTTGTTATTAGCGTATGCAGCTTTTCTAGTTTCTTTGTTGAGATTCAATATTTAAATTATATATATATATATATATATATATATTTGTGGATGTCACTTTATTATTTTCTTTTAGGATTAGAATTCCTGAAATCAAATCTGATTAACAAATAACTTGATGAGATTTAGTTTATTAATGGAAACAGCAGTCGTATCTGTTGCTCATATTTTGGTCATCCAAATACTTCTTTCTGTAGCTTCTGACCATAAACTTGAGGTACATCAAATCAAATGAATAAGAAGGTTACTTTTCCTCCATAGATATCACAGTGAAAAGATCTATATGGTTTGGTAGAAACATTTTATAATGCTAGAACATGAGAATAAAGTGTGTAAATTAAAAAATCACTTCATAAACTGGAAATAAGCATCAAAACAATGAAATAAATTTTGATTTTATAATCTTATCATACAGATTTTAAATCAACGAATCTGATATGTATCACCACAGTAACAAGAATGTAGACGATAAGGTTATCCTGATCCTTTTGTCTCTATTATTAATGATATCTTGATCATAGCTTATATTGAATATATATTAAGACTTTTCTTTCTAAGAATTTTGATATAGAACATTAAAACTCCTGTTCTATCATTCTTTCTCAAACTCGGAATACACAAAATATTATCGACAAAAACTCCTGTTCTACTGTTCTTGTCTTGAAAATGTGGATCATCGTGAACTAAGAGAAATATGCTTAAATTATTGAATTACATATGTTTCTGACCAATATGACAAGACTTGGTAAAATATTTGGCATATTCCCACTCAATGTACCAATAGCTCGAGTTCAATTACTAGACTACAATATTTAAAACAAACTATTACTACCGAGATCAATATAGTTTAAACTAGATTGATTGCACATGATATCACCTATTGAAAACATTAATTACTTTGAAATCTTATTACCCGATATTTCTTTGCTTTCTTGTCATATTCATCCTCATTCCAATCACTGTGATTCCAGAACAACAATAGATTTCGATAAAAAAAATAATTAACTCAAATATGGTATATGCAATAAAGTCAGAAGTCTATTGGTTTGTTAGGCAATCATTATATTATTACCTAAAGTTATATTGAATACAGAAAATAACTTAGCTTGAATAGGACTATAATCTAAGAGTAGTGGAGCAGAATAGGATGCATTTTGTTTCGGGGTCCAACTTTTTCGCAGGATTTTTAGAGTTTATTCTTAAAGAAAAATCTCAAAACTTTTCCTCGTGTTTGTTTATTATTATTGTTATTGATGCGAGTTAATTTTAGTGAACAGTAATGATGAATCTCAAAAGCCATTTGCTTCATCTTCTTGCCACTATCGTAAGTATATATTAACAAGTAGTAGTATCCAGAGTCAATTATCTCAGATATTGGCCGATGATGATCTCTTTCATATATCATTTCATACCAAAATGTCAAACAATATTGTGATAACAAATACCAACGAGATTAAGAAGCATCAACAATATGGAAGACTTCACTGACTTGGATTTCAAGCATTCTCACAGGTTTACTCATGAAATCAAATAACCATACGAGAAAGATCAAGAAATTAGTGGTCATCCATTTGTGTTTTTCCATGGGCAGATGAAATTAACGGATGCCAAATTCTTTGTATCCAGACCTAATTCTAATAAGATTATTTATAATATAATTTTGTGTGAGACTATATGGCTAACATTATTTCTCAAGAGCAACACGAGTTCTCAACTATTACTATTTATTAGTCCCTTTTAGAATAAAAATGGTACAAGTTGAATACGGATGAATAATATGATAGTTAATGGAGGAACTGATTTTATATCAAGAGACATTAATTGTTTTCCATTATATGTTAGTTGCATGTATATATGTTGGAGATCGATTGAATATAATGAAGCCTTAGATATGAAAGGTGCGTAGAGACTCCTAGTGGAAATTTATTCTTCTTCTCTTATACAACTTATTAAAGATAGTGATAAGACATATTTTGGGTCCCAGCCATGCTACCGTCAGATCAGCAAGAAGAGTACTCCCATGCGTCGAACCAGGAGCTGTACAAGGCACCCTTCAGCACATCCCATCCCTGAAAGCTCGGGACAGCACCGTATGACATCGTTCCATGCGTTCCAGGACGATGGTCGCACGAAGGTACCACCTCGCCCCTCGGGGATCGACCGTCGCACCAAACCCGCGTACGATCGATCCTCGCATAATAGTATAAAAAACCCTTGATCGATATCTCGCCGAGAGAAGAGAAAAAAGAGAGAGAACCAAGCACTAACTTAATCATCGAGGGGCCAAAGTTGGGAACCACCCGATGAGGACCTTCTATGCAGGAGCGCGGTCGTCACCGAAAGCATGACCACCCCGATCGAGAGGCGCCTTCCTCAAACGAACGTGGCATCCCGACCCGCGGGTTGATCAACCTCGATGGCCCATTCGACCGATCGTAGACTCCCGACATCTATCCGTGGACCTGGCCGTACTGACTCATCAGTCACGGTACATTTATTCACCAACACATAGGATTGACCCTCTTTACGAAATATTATTTATAATATCTTTGATATGTTGGGCCCTATTCGAAAGATCAAATATGTACATGTTTTTAGAGATGAGATTGGCTGATGAATTTTGTTAGATTAAATAAGGTGAATGATTTTTGGAATGAGGTATTTTCTAATAAATTATCTAGTTTGATTGAATCTAATACTAGAGGTGATTGTTGTACTCATATTTTAAAATAATATATTATTAAAATAAAAAATAACTGTAGCTCGATGATGTTCTTTCTTCAAAAATCCTTAACAGAGTTAGAGAGATGAGATACAAGGATTTTGATATATACGCACACGTACGCATGGAGAATAAGCGATACAAAGACTTGTACGTGAACAGTGATAAAAAGGGCGAATACAGAAAAATATTTCTTAAGCAATTAATCACCAGGAGATTAATCAAGCTAAAGTTACTTCTGACGTTTTCCTTTGTTTTTTTCTGACAAATTTTATTTCTCGGCAGAAAGAAGCAGAAGATAATGTCACGTTTCCCCATGAAACAGGTGATTCCGTCACCATAAGTGCGCTGTCAATGCTCTGAGACATCAAAGAGTTACTATCAAAGAGTTACTATCAATGCTCTGTCAGATTATATATATATATATATATATATATATTTCACATGTCTATATATTCTGTATTTAACACTTCATCTGATTAAGATTTCTGCATCAGATTCAATTTGAGTTGTTTGTGATAGAAAGAATAATGAAGTTAGGTAAAAAAAATACACCTTAATTTATTTCATGCGGTATCTATTTATACGTGTTGAAACAAAGGATTTTTTTCAATTGAGCATCAAGATTTTCTCGTACATTTGGGGAAATCTCATCAGTTACGTAGTTAGAAAAATCTCTATGTTATCATGCCCCCGTAAGATTGAGCTCCTGTCAAGGATGTTGATCTTGGATCGATACAACAAAAATAGTTTGCGGGTGAGAGGCTTCATGAGTGAGTCCGCTAATTGATCAGCCGTATCTACATGAGAGACACAAAGTTGATTTATGACAACTTGATCTCGTACGAAGTGAAAATCGATAGCAATGTGTTTCATGCGTGAGTGGAACACTAGATTGACACATAAGTAGGTAGCTTCAACATTGTCATAATATATTATAAGAGTAAGGGTAGAGCTGACATTGAGTTTCATGAGAAGATTTGTAACCCATTTGAGTTCAGCAGTAGCGGTAGTGATGACACGATATTCAGCTTTAGTTGTGGACCGTATGACTATCTTTTGCTTCTTAGAACTCTAATTGATTGGATTAGATCCAAGAAAGACAATATACCATGGCGTGGATGTTTTATCATCAAAGTTTTCCACCCAATCAGCATCAGCAAAGGCATGGATTGTAGAGAGGCTCTTTCTTTTTTTCCAGTATTTTTTTACATGTGTGAGACATCAAAGAGTACTATCAATGCTCTGTTAGATTATACATACATATATAAATATAAATATAAATATATAAATATATATATATATATATATATATATATATATATTTCACATGTCTATATATTTTTTATTAAGATTTTTGCATCAGATTCAATTTGAGTTGTTTGTGATAGAACGAAGAATGTGTTGAATCTCGAATTTTGATGATAAAATCAATTGTCATTTGTTATTTTATCTATATGTTGAGATAAGTGTGCAAGATTAACTACGATGGAAGTAAGACACGTAGTAGGAGTTACGTCGGAGTCAAGACCATGATCACGTTGGGGGTTCGAGAGTTCGACGAAAGTCCGAACGGTCGTCGGAGGTTCTGCGGGAACAAATCCGAGAAGTCTAGAAGCTTGCCAAAGAAGCTCGTCGGAACTCACCAAGTGGATCGTCATAAGTCCAGGAGTTTGCCGGAAGTCCGTCGGAGCATCGTCGAGGGTTCGTCGGATGTTCGCCGAAAGTTCATCGAAAGCTTGCCGGAAGAAGCGATTGACGCACCGGAGCAAGTTACAATATTAATGTCTTAAATATCGTAGTTAGCATGTAGATTAAGTTAGGAATGGGAGGTGATCCCATTAACTTAATCTGGGGGCAATTGGGCCCTTGACAGACCCAATTGGGCTGAATGGATCAGCCCATTCGGACCCAGAATTCCTGGCCGGCGGTGGCACCGCCCAGGAGACTTGGTCTCCCAGGAATTCTGGGCAATAGTACCACCCCTGTCAGGCGGTGGTACCGTCGGCAGTTATTACTGCCAGCGGTGGTACCGCCCCTATCAAGCAGTGGTACTGCCTGAGTTCGATCTCCGAGTGATGTCAGGCGGTAGTATTGCCCAGTTAGGTGGTAGTACCGCCAGGACCCCGAAAAATCGGGAGATGACACTTTTCAACTCCAAATTCAAACTAATTGGGGCCTATATAAACCCCACCCTTTCTGCATGAAAGGGTAACCGAAAGCTTGATCTTACTATGTGATTTTAGAGCTCAAAAGTGTTGTAAAGGCCAAAAGTTCTCCTCCCTCTTTTCTTCCAAGTTTTGATCATTCAAGAGAGGAGAGAAAATTCTGTAAGGGTTATCTCCTAAGCCCGTCAAAAGGTGTGAAACTGTAAAAGGATGTTTGGCCTTCGCCTATTGAAGGAAGGTCTCTAGTGGATGTCAGTGACCTCGTCGGAGGAGGAAGTCAAAAGTGGATGTAGGTCAAGATTGACCGAACCACTCTAAAATTGCGGTGCTCTCTGGTTTGCATTTATTCTTGCTGTTTACCTTACTGCAAACCTCCATATGTGCTTTACTTCCTCATTACTTTTGCTGCACTCCTTTACGAACTTGCTTTCAAGTTAAGTTTTCGAAAACGGTTTTACATCGGAAACAATTTCATCGTACGAACGTCGTTTGAAATCGATGAAAGTTTTTCTGCTGCACTAATTCACCACCCCCACCCCCCTCTTAGTGCTCTTGATCCTTAACAGAATGAAGTTAGGTAAAAAAATACATGTCGATTCATTTTATATGGTATCTATTTATACATGTTGAAAGAAAGGATTTTGCTCAACTGAGTAGCGAGATTTCCTTGTACATTTTGAAAAATCTCATCTATTATACAGTTGGGGAAATCATAAATAGGTATACGTGTGACATGTCATATTAGGAGACCAAATCATAAAAACCCCTCTCTTGATAATATTAAGTCGGTAAATGTATGGCAATTAGATTAACCCACGTGGCCTTCCATCATTATAGGTAGGAACCGATTCCCGGTCTAGGTTGAGTTGGTCAAGTCCCTCAAGGCTCACCTATATTGCGATTCACTATCTTGCTTACGACATAGAGATGTCACCGATGACCTAAGGACATGGTATGCTTAGTTGAGTCCCTCGAGGGTATATCATCAAATCAAACTCATCTTGTAACGAAGGTGTTGACTTAACCGAACATTATGGTTGGCCGAGTCCCTCGAGACCATGGTGATTCGGAGGCCGAACAGGACAAGAATCACAAGGAGTTATGATCGATAAGAGTTGTCTACCTTTTGGGCTTAGTATGATTGGTCGAGTCCCTCGAGGTTACACTAAGATGCTGATTGGATCTTGATCCCCACTAGAAGTCTGCCGGAGACTTCCATTTCACGTGCTGAGGGTGTCGCATGACTCGCTAGTAAAATAGTTTGAGCATATTAAGATAGAAAACCATATCTTGATTGTTTATTTCTTGCAAAATCTGTATGTTATTTATTTATGCTGCATCTTTATTTTTAGAAAATATCGCATTCAAATCCCTTACTTGGCATACATGATGTCAACTGCCTCACTGGTCCAAATTATACGGATTGGCTCCGCAACTTGAGAATTGTTCTCACGACGGAGAAAATCGCATACATCCTTGATATAGTGATCCCTATGCTCGAGGAAGGGGCAAGCGAGGATGAGATCGCTCGCTACATGAAGTACATTGATGACTCCACTCTTGCTCAATGATACATGTTGGACTCTATGACTACTCAGTTACAGAGACAACATGAAAGGATGGATACTAGATCCATTCTCCTACATGTCCGTAAATTGTTTTAGGAACAAGGAAGGACTCAATGATATGAGATATCCAAGAGCCTCTTCTGCGCTAGGATTGTTGGGAAAATCTTTAGGGGCGACATCACATGCGTAGTGGAAGAACAAGAAAACAAAATCCCCGATTCCTAAAGAGATGTTCATCGTTGTGCGAAGATTGGTGCGTAAAATCCGTGAAACTGAAAAACTGCGTATAGAGTAGATTGTGTTACCTAGGGAGATCATATATCCCTATTTCCTTGCAGATCCTTAGGAGAGGGTGAAGGAGGTCAAGCATCCTCCTCTCTAGTGATGATCCACACAGCAGGGTTGCGACGACACTCCTCAAAACTCCAGGCCTGCTATGAGGTGGAGAGGGGAAGGAGAATAGGAGAGGCAAGCAAAAACTCTAGTCTATGAGGCTATGAATCCCTCCTATTTATAGAGATCTCTTGTCAAACCCTAATGGATCCTCGCCTATTGGGTATTGGATCTGCACCCAATAACCCAAGCTTTTTAGATTAGTGGATCTCTATCCAATAATCTCTCATGGGCTCTTATAGCATAATTCTTTTGATTCCCGATTGTAATGAGCCACGGAGCTTGGTGCTTCCTCTAATTTTTTTTGTATCTTACTGGTCTCCGAATCTTCCTGCCATTCCATCTTAATATCCTCAAGGAAGTCGCTGGTTGGAAGTAAAACGACCGAAAATTCAGCTTGCTCAGGTAGCTGCGAAAGCGCATCTGCAACAATATTCTCTTTCCACCTTTTGTAAGTTATTTCATAATCAAATCCAAGAAGTTTTGTTACCCATTTTTGCTGCTTAGGGGATGATATCTTTTGCTCCAAAAAGTACTTGAGGCTTTTATGGTCGATTTTAATTTGAAATCGTCGACCAATCAAGTAGGGTCTCCACCGCGTTGCTGTGCGCACAATGGCGAGCATCTCCTTATCATATGTTGACTTATTTTGATAGGAGAGAGATAATGCCTTGCTAGTGTATGCGAGTGGTCGACCATCTTGTATGAGAATGGCTCCAATTTTGACTCCAGATGTGTCGGCCTCAATAATGAAGGGTCGGTTGAAATCTGGTAGTGTTAGCACCGGCGTCGTCGTCATGGCTGCCTTAAGTTTGTCGAAGGCAGTGGAGGCTCTGTCCAACCATTGGAGGACATCTTTTTCCAGTATGGAAGTAAGTGGTATATTGATCTTTCCATAGTTTTTCGTGAACTTGCGGTAGTAGCTTGTTAAACCCAAAAAGCCATATAGTAATTTTATGTTTCTTGGGGTCGGCCAGTTTTGCATTGCTCCAATTTTGAAGGGGTCCACCATCACACCTTCCTCTGATATGATATGCCCAAGATATCCCACCTTTTGTTGAAGAAAGTAAAAATTTCTAGTGGCCGTTGTGTGTTCGAAAGGCGGTTTTCGGTATGACTTCTTCGTACACTCGTATTTGATAATACCCGGATCAAAGGTCCATCTTTGTGAAGATTTGTGCTCTCTTTCATATAGCAATTCATCTAGTACTAGAATAGGGTATTTATCTTTGATGGTTATGCCATTGAGAGCTCGGTAATCAATGCATATTTGCCATGTTCCGTCCTTCTTGTGTACAAGTAGCACAGGTGAAGAGTAGAGGTTGCAACTCGGCCGAATAACTCCTGTTTTGAGCATCTCTTTTATAATCCTTTCTATTTCATCCTTCTGGAGATGTAGATACTGATATGGCCAAGTATTTGCTGAAGATTTGCCTGGAAGAATCGTTATACAATGATCATGCCGACGGGTGAGAGGTAGGTTGTACGGTTCGTCAAATATATTTGAAAATTCAGCAAGCAAAGGAAGTAGATTTAGATCTTCAAATTCTATTGGCTCTTCCTTAGTTTGCTGCTCAAGTTATACCAAAAAGCCGCTGCATGCTTTATGCAAAACATTCTCCATTTGTTGTGTGCAAATCGTTGTTATGTCGCCCCCACGTTTCCCGTGCAATGTCACATGTTTCTCCTTACTGTAAAATTTCATAATTAGTTTCATAAAATTCCAGAAAATATCACCTAATGTCGTCAACCATTTAATTCTAAGCATGGCCTCATGATTGTTAAGAGGGAGAAGGAAGAAATATGCAATTATCTCTTGGTCCTTCAACATTAGTTTCTCTTGCGGGCACCTACGATCACAATTCAAAATCCGTCCGTCGATGACCTTAACATCAAACCTGCAGTGATTCTCGATAGATAATGCTATCCAAACAACAAGCTTACTATTTAGGAAGTTAGTAGTACTGCCCATGTCGATGAGAACAGTGATCGGTTGTTGTTTGAGAAGGCCTCCAACTTTTATCGTTTGTGGGTTTGAGTAGTTGGCTAGTGCGTGTACTGTAACATCAGTCGGTTGTGGCTCTTCTTCCGCATCTTCTTTTTCATGTTCAAGGCTCTCTTTTGGGTGTTCAATGACCTCTTCTTCTATTGGTTCAATCATAAGAAGTCCTCCTTTACTACAGCGATGCTCACGGCTCCACGGCTCGTCACAATGCCAATATAACCCCTTCGCATATCGCTCCCGAAGCTCTTCTCTTGTTAAACTCTTTGGTGTAGGGACTTGGTCAATAGTAGAGGGGGCTAAGGGCTTCAATATTATTGGTTGAGGAGTGACCCTAGTCCTCCGAGCTTCATGGTTCAATTGCTCCTCTTGATGTCGTGCGAAAGAGATGGCTGCCATAAGCGTATATGGTTGTCGCGCTTTAACTTCTCCTTGGATCTCCGGCTTCAAGCCCTCAATGAAGGTCCTCAATAGCTGTTTTTGAGACCAATCATGAGTTTGTTTAGATAACCTTTCAAACCTGGTTTGGTACTCCTGAATGGTAGAGGTTTGTCGGATCTTTGCTAGTTGTTTGTCAATATTCTCATAATCGGTTGGTTTGAAGCGGATCAGCAGTCCTTCTTTGAATTGTCACCATGAAAGGACTCCATAAGTATGTTCAAACTAGTCAAACCATTGTATAGCATCCCCTTCAAGATGTATAGCTGCAATTTTCACCATAGATGCATCCATGGTTTTGTGGTACTGAAAATATCGCTCCGCGCGCGAGATCCAACCAATCGGGTCTCCTTCTTCCCATCTAGGGAAGTCCACTCTCATGCATGGATAGTTGGGTTCAGTCATAGAGCCTCCCCTCCCTTGGAACTCATCTCTTCGAGCCTGGTGTGATTGGGCAAAGCTCTCTCCGTGATATGATTTTTTCGGGCTTAGTGGTCGGCCCAATCTGAGTTCGGTAAAGAGTGTCCGAATCTTATCCTCCATTCATGCCTCCAAAGCTTCGAATTTAGCATTGATTGCCTCCTTAGATTCCATAGTATATGCCTCCAAATCTATGATGTTAAGATCTCTCTTTTGCTATTGGGTTAAAGGCATGTATAGGTTGAGAGAAGTGATGGTCGAAAGGGTTGGTGGATTAGTGGATGTAGGCTGCAGTATAGGCTTGTTTTGTGGCTGTTTTGGGTGCAGTTTGAGGGTGTGGTTTGGTAGAGTTTTAGGGCTGTGGATGAAAGTTTTGGATCTGTGGTAGATGGTAGCAAAGGTTTGACAGAAATCCGTGGAAGTTGCAGCAAGTATGTGCTGTCTTGTAAGAGTAGAATTGTCGTCGAAGAAATAACGGTTTCTTGACATAATTTCTACCAAAAACTTGAGAGAATTGAGGAGAGAATTGATAGCAAAATCACAGTTTATATGACAGCAAGGATATCTAATTTAATCAAGAAAATTTCAGCAGTATAACAGTAAGGAAATCGGTGCAAGTTGCGATTGCAGAATTCTCGTCGAGAAATTTCAATGGGTTACGACGAAAATTTGCAGCAACATAAAATCATTTTTAGAGATGAATTTCTTAATAGATCAATCTTAGATGGAATTCAATATGATCTATGAAGTGTATAAGAAATTTCATTCAAAAAAATATTGCAAATAGATGGGTTAAGGCAACAATATGCAGCTGAAATTTTCTGTAGCATAGATTTTCAAGTGCAGCAGATTGGACATAAAAGATCAGTAGTTTATATTGAGAATTTTTTGATGAAACAAAAGGGAAATCCACTGTTAGGAAGTGTCAAAGATGTCATAAAAATTTGTAAAAATTTGGATAGAAAAAGCACAGTAACAAGATCAAACAGATGGTGCTATGCGGCTTGAATTCTGCAATTCAAGTGTAGCAGATTGGACATAAAAGATCAGTAGTTTATATTGAGAATTTTTTGATGAAACCAAAGGGAAATCCACTGTTAGGAAGTGTCAAAGATGTCATAAAAATTTTGTAGAAATTTGGATAGGAAAAGCATAGTAGCAAGATCAAACAGATGGT